>NC_028643.1:12971722-13144915 GCF_001406875.1 Solanum pennellii | reverse complement strand
TAAAAATAAAAGATGTCTCTCAAAAATATTTTTCATTCATAAATCAAACACTAAAAATCATTTTCGGAAAAGTTGTAAGTATATTTAATTACTTACATCATGATTTCATGGCTATATTATTTACCTACCTCAGTTACAACAACGGGATCAATATTGTGACATTCATATACATACAAGTATCATAATAAAGCAAGAACATGCATACATCACACAATCATGAATCACAACCATCACGTACCTCGAAACAACATTGAAACCCTAAGAAACTTGATCTTTCCTTTACGGATTGGTTCTGCTTGTTTTGGGTCTACAAACAATCACAACAACACGAAAATCAACAAAGAATCGCTAATTACCTGGATTACTAACAATTCTAGGAACCCTAGATCAAACCCATGATCAGAAGTATCCAAATTAGGGTTAATTACACCATAGAATCTATAAAGAAACCCTTCCCCATCATTATTGACCCATTTTATTATGTGTTCAGATCGAAAAGTGAATTTGGGTAGTGAAAAACTTACCTTTAGCTTCAATAATGGTGAAAAACGAGTTTGAATGTCCCACGGATTGTTCTTTTGCTCTAAAAGTCAAAAAGTTCCATATAAGGTCGTTTAGGGTTTTTATTTACGACTTTGTTCACGCCTGTCCCGCTACAGCGACACCCATCCTCTGCAGCAGCATTAATCCCACTGGAGCGACACTTTTTGGACCATTAAGATCCTTGAAAAATCCAAAAATCCATCATTTTAATTCGTCTCGTTCGTTACAACAGCACGTATCCCGCTGCAGCGGCAAATTTTGGGACAATGAGCTAATTCCCCTCTTTTACAACAACACCCTTAACAACACCATGATCGATTCCCAGAGATATACTTATCCATATTTAATCCCGCAAAGTCGTACGGATTTCTTAACGAGTTATCCAACCGATTATGTAACCTAATTTATATTTACTGCACTCGATTGCTGCAAGATTTCCTTTCATTTTGATGACTTCAATTTCCTCTAAATCTAAACAAGGTTAGAAAAATCCTAACACTACAATTTTTTTTCTCCTGGCCCCAAATTTTCCCTTGTTGGCATTTCTGTAATGATGGAGCCCGATCGTTACAAAATATCTCCAAAAGTGGTGGTTTCCTTTTTTCTTCTTGTTACTAGCATGAATTACTCATCCACACAAAAATATTTTTGAAATTAGATATTTTCAAAAATTTCTAATAGATCTAACATTTTCTATCATCTCAATGTTTGTCTATAAATTTGTTTTTCCATGCCTTACATATGTATGTCGGTCATATAGTTATTACACATTTTTGGTTAACCCTGCATGATACTATGCACAGTATATATTGATATAAAAAAATACCATAGTTTACATTTGTCACGATCCGAGCCTACACCATGAACGTGGCTGCTACTCGAGAACTATTATTCGTCCCCAAGAAAAGCCTCATCTTGGACGACTACAAGCAGAAGACTAAATTAAGAATACAAAGCTTATATTCAACTAGCCACAACCAGGCAACTCAAGTCTTTAAAACATTTAACAAGATAAATGAAACAATATTCTGAAACTGTACTGTCTATCTATGGAGCCTTTAATTGAAAAAAATAAAAGTCGGGACAAGACCCAGGACATCCAAACAACTAAGATATATGAAAGTACACGTGGAACCTTCGGAAATCAAGGTTGCTCACCATAACTAACTAAAACTGCATGTGGTATTAATGAAGCACCTGTTGATGACTATAAATACTTATATCTGCATCATGAAATGATGAAGACAAAACGACTCAGTACGTGAAATGTACGAGCATCTAAGGGGAATTATAAAGCACATCATAAGCTTGAACTTTATGAAAAAATAAACATACTTACCTCTTCTCAACTCACTCAACTAAATTCAACTCAAGAATAAGATACTCAACTCAAATATATGATAACTAAAGTTACTCAACTCTTGATACTCAACTCATGATAGCAAAAGTAAAAGGTGTGATATATGGAAAACTTTAAAAAGAGTAGAAAACAACTCAATGTATTAAAAAAATACAATAGTGACTCAATTTTTTTTGTATACAAGGATACTATCACGACCCAAACAGTTGTGATTGGCATCAACACTAACGCTGCTGTAGGAGAACAATTGCTACAATCTAGACTAAATAACTTAACAAAAAACTATGCATTTGAAGATACAAAAGCATGTTTAAATGATAATATAAATACGGAGTTCCCATAAACTCCAAAGGTTTAAACAAATATCTTAACAAAAAACTAATGCGGAAGTCTTAATCCTTAGAACCTGAAAGTCATTGTAATAGAACTCTAGAAATTACAAGTATAAGAACAAAGGGTACAATACCAAAACTAGACAAACACCTTAAGCAAACAGTCTGAGACCGAAAATAGTGGACTTAAACAATAAAGTTCCACGATAGCCTAATAGAATTGGACCACCCTTGAATCCGGTCACCTTCAATAGCCACTTAGATGAGGTTTATAAATAGCCACCTAAAGATGTCCTTTACTCAAAAAACAACAAGCAAGTGCAGCATCAATACACAACGACAATGAACTACTGGTTGGATCACACGGCTATTCCAAAAGGTGAAACACATATATGTCATTACAACAATAATAAAAATGCATATACTGAACCTATACAATAGGTATAACCTATGAACAATACACAACTTCAAAATTCTTAAGATATACAGTTATTTCATTTCAATGGTCCAAACTGTTAACATATCGGAACGTGGTACCCGATCCAATGTTTATGCCAGAATGTGGCAACAAATCCCATATTTGTTGTTATACCTTGAAAACTAGACCCATAAAAATTGCATAAAATTTCCCGAACTTGTGAACCATGATAAGGTTCACGGATCGTGGTAGGGAAAATGATCCATTGACCTTTTATACTAAGTGGAAAGATAACAGGGTTATAGATGCACTTCCTATTCGTTGGGATGACTTTAGTGTTTATGAAATGGTTCGGAACTAAGAGAGGCAAAATCTCAGGAGTGTATGAATTTAAGGCAAGGTAGATTGTTCCTGTTGGATGTATGACAGCTGAGAGGATTAGATTTGGAAAAGATATGATCAGGCTTTGACACTTGGTATTTGTTCTTGTGCATCCTGTTTGCAATTTTTGTGCTTGTACTGGAATATGAATATTGTTGTACTTTGATAGAGGGGTTCTTGGAGAATACGAGTTTTGTGATCTTGTCAGTGGCATTTTGTTTGGGTTTCTTCAGCTTAGCACGAAACTCTTCTCTAACTTAATTTGCTTGCAGCCAATGGGTACAAAGCGAAAAAATTCTTTTTTTGTCAAAAATTCTTCTTTTTTCACAAAAATCCTCTTTTGTCAGTCTTTTATGAGTAGAGATAATACTCAATTTTTCTTCCCTCATGACTCTTTTGTCTGTTTCAAAACTATTGTTTTATGGAATTTTCTCAATTAGAACATTATTTTGTATTGTGCTACCATGAAGATCCAAGTGCAGGCTTGTGTTCTTCGATGATCCAATGTAAAAATATAAAAGTAGAGAAGATAAGAAGTTAAACAAACAAAAGTAAAGATGTATTTTTGGTTGTATAGTTGTATAAACCATGTGGTAACACTGTTATGAACTCCAATGCAGTTCCTTTCTAATAAGTGGTCCCTTTTCTCTTTGTCAAAACTAATGGAAGTGCTCAACATGGATATTTTTTAGCTAATGTTATACTCAAAAGCCATAGAGTTTTTAATGTAGATGATTGTTTTCTGGGATAATCTATATGAAGAGATCGTTGATTGTTATGGATACTTGAGAAGTATAATAACTCAATTATAGATTTCTTATGGACCTAAGATCTCCTCCACTGTGGTTTGATTCCTACTTAGCTTCTCTGCTTCTACTTTCATGTGTTTATCATTTCTCCTGATTTTGTTTGTTTGGATTCATGTTTATAGACCACATGGTGACTCGTGAAGGAATCAGATTTGGTAATTTCGAAGTTTTGTTTCATTATTTTCTTTCCTTGTGCACCCTGTTTCTGTGCCATATTGGTGCTTGCGCTTGTACTACAATGTGGCACTGGCAAGGGAGTTACGCAATCTTGTCTGGAATCTTTAGTGTCTCTCCTATGTGGCATGAGTTTTGCAGCTTGCACTTTTATTGTTCTCTTCTACCACAACAGGGGGTTTGAACGTGGGCGCTTGTTCTAATTTTACCGTAGGGGTTGAAATAGCTCCTCCCAATCATATAAATCTCGATATGAAAGAAAATATTGATTATTTATCTTTTAAGATCCATCGCCTCAATAAAAAAAAGATTCTTTTGGTAGGCCCTGTCCCTTCTAGTGAAATAACCTTCCCTATTCTTTCCCTGGACCCTGCTACTAAGAAGGATGTTCACTTCGAGTTGTTGTTGGGTCTTCCAATATCCATGAAGTCCTCCTTAATTGTCTTTGTGTTGAGGTAGTTTAGGCTTTGTATTAATATCTAGCTCTTTGGTTCGGTTTTTCCCTGGTCATAGAGATTCCCTAATCTCATTGTCAGAAGCGCCGAGGAGCTGTTAAAATAGTTGTCTTCATCTGCGATCTCTTTCCACAAGTGCATTTTTATCTTTTAGTCCAAATTCTTTTGTTTTGTCTGATCTAGGTTTTTAAATATTGTCGACGTCATTTCTAGTGATTTCCCTAGTGGTTTGGGTTTTGCCAGCTTTGCACTTAAATTTTCCTTCTTTTTGTGCATAAATTTCTTCTTTTCTTGGAGCAACCTTTGTTTGTTGATTTTTCTTGAGGTTTCCTTTGGTTCATGCACCTGTGTGTGTAATATTGGAAGCGGGCTACTTTGATGTAGTATGCCTGTGGATAAATAGGAAAAAAAGTTACCTCGTGTGGTTATCTCGTCTAATCAGTATGATCTTTTGTAACCACTTTCTCCTTGAAGTGGAGCTCTTCTAGTCGTTAGCTTAACAGAAAATTATACATGTCACTGGTCAGAGTACATGGTCATGACCTGTACTACTGATGCATGTCTACACTCACCAAAAAGCAAAATGATTGAGGACACTGGATGATTGATCTTTTCAAACACAATTTAATAAAGAACAAAAATTTTGAGAAGTCAACAGATGAATTACTTAAAGAAGATAGAGTAACATCTCAAAGGCCTGCATGTTTCATTAAATAAAACGGAATAGCAGAAATTATTGATCATGTTAAATGAAAAAGAGCTTGTTGAGAAATGGAAGGGTTAATTAATAATTAGTTCCGGGTAAGAGTAGCATGGAGATGAGTAAGCGAAGGCCAGAATTTGCTAATGATTTTGGATTCGATAATTGACTTGATGGTGATAACATAGTTATAGTTGCAAAAATTGTAAAAGTTGGCATCTGATTCTTCCCTTTGACGTGGTGTTCTAGGACCATCTAACAACTCTCTCTCATTCAATTTGTTGTTTATTTATTGGGTGCACTATCTGCAGCCATAATCAGTGCTATTTTCAGACTAATTGTTGTTAGGTAAATGAAAATATTTTCTATTTGAAGATCTCTCTCGTGTCTTTATTTTGGTAACATGTGTATATTATTGTTCAGATATCCAATCATTTGAGGAATTTCTTCAGACAATTAGCTATTATGTAAGAGATTAATATAAAAAGAGAGCTCCAACACTCTTTTTTTATCGATAAAACATTGCCATTTGAACAGTCTTTGAACCAAAAATGGAGGAATTCACTGATCTAGAATGTATTAAGTATAAAACTTGGCTTGTGTTATGTGTAACAAGTCATGTACACTCTTTATGCTATTTATATCAACACAAAGGTATGTATGTAAAACATCCTCTCATGAGCTTCCCTTCTAAATTCATTATATGTCAGATCAACATGCAATTTGGGTAGTTTTTCTATGAGTCTTGTTCTTGTATATAGTAAAGCTTTGTACTAATTTTCATAATATAGTTGAAAATGTCATTTTGATCATCATGCAAGTTTGGATGTTCATCCATTAATCTTGTTCTTCAAATAGTTAAGCTTTGTACTAATTTTCTTAATACGATTGAAATGCTAATGATTATAGGCAAGTTTTATTCTGTCAGTTGCTGTTTTCTTGCTATATCGTTGATATATATTTAGTGAATGTCACTTAACACATGGTATACTTAGTAAAATGTCTCTAGAAAGAGAATTTGTTCAGGCAATTGTCACTTCACATATCCTTCACTTATGCTTTTGTTACTTGTTCTTTCTTCTACCAGCTATAACCCTACAAGATGATATTTTGGTGAAGGGGGATACAACCATGACTTCAAACGTCGTGGTTCTTAGGAGTTCTCTTGGAATTCTGTGTAATCAGTTTTAAGTTAGAGCTATCTACTTTCTCCCTTCCCCCTAATGGAGGTAGAGTTTTCAATTTTGATGGCACGATATTGCATGTTTTCGCAAAGCTGCAACTGTCTTTGGTAGTTTGGAGTTGATATCTCTACTTGATCTTGTAGTCAATTATTAGATCCTGCTGCCCTCTATAAGCATCCTTCCTTTATTCGAATGGGGAGGGCTTGCAACGCGAGTGCTTTTCTCCTGCCAGTTGTCTTATCTGATCTGGTAGGCATTATTTTCTCCTTGATGCAGATTTCTTCTCTTTTCTTGTGGCTGTTGAAAGTTTGGCCGGCGGGGTCAAAGATGTTTTTTAAAGGTTCTACCATACTGAAATTAGTCTTGTGTTCATTTTACTGATGACTGGATACATTGATGATTTTTTGGGTATTTATATAATTTTATGTGTCTGGAATTGTTGGTGCAGTTGCATCCATAAGTTCTCTGATTTTTCTATATAGGTATAGAATGCATAGATTGGTCAATTTCAGAAAAGAACGTCTAGTAGAGAGGTGAGCTTATGGAATAGGGGATCTTTATTTAGGTTTGTAATATATATTTTGAAGTTTGACTTTTCTGTAAATTCTCACTTTTGTTGGTTTCTTGAGGCATCCAAGGACTTTCTGTTTAGGTTATGTCAATTTCTTTATGCTGTTGCATGTTAATGATCTTTGTAATCAAGTAAAACCTCATATGTGGTACCTGCAACGGGTCTTCTTTTCTTGCATGTTCTCCTCTGGACCAGAAATAAGTAGAAGTTAATGAGTCTTACCGTGTATATGTTCTACTATGTGTTTTATATTGTTACGTAATTAGCTCATTGAACATGAAGAGGTCACCATCTAAAGTTTTCTTGTTTTCTTTATCTACCCAAAAGCTTTAAATGAAGTACGTGTTCTATATTAGTGGAATTTTTGTGTTTTTGTCTACCATGAACAAGTATTAGATGCACATTGAGATTGTGTTATTCTCATAATTAGTTAGGTGGGTTCATGCACCAAACATGAGAAGGGACAAGATTGAGGAGTTACTAGGAAGTAGTTTGTTATAGTCATTTACAGTGGTTTTGATAATGTGTGACTCTTGTTTTAAAGTAATTGTTTTATATACTGATATGGATCGCTTACCTGTAAAACAACACTATTAATGTGTGTACTTTATTTGAAGTTGAGGATGGTATTAGAATCTTGAAGTCGCTAGTATGCTTTAGAGCCAGTGTGATGTGGTTTTTCTTTTCTAAATATGGTCACATGGTGGGGTATTTCTATTTTCTAAGCTCCAGTTGTCCAAATTTGCCAGATAATGTAAGTGGGATATTTTTTTGAGCTTTAGTTGTCCAATTTAACTAGATAACTCTGAATGGGGTACTTCTTGCCCTCTAAGCTCCAGTTGTCTAAGTTTGCCAGTCAAGGAGTCATCAGTTCAGCGATGTCGCTTTGAAGAAACTTGTTGGTCCAACTTTGGTCCTCTTTTATCTCAAGTTCTTGTAGTGTCTTTGCTACCACCAGGATTAAAGGACATACTTTTTAGCTTAAAATACACAAATTCAGTTCTCCCCAAAAGAGATGAGTAGTAAGGAGGATGTTGAATCTGGTGAATTGGTAGTGGATAGAGCATGTTCACAGAACAAGGATTTCTTGGGATCCTATTTATACGTTGACCTTTTCTAGTCATTTTTGCATGTTTTGAAGTATTTGCATATATGATTTGAATCGACAATACAAGGGCTTCTGGTGGTGTGACCACTTGGATTCCTGTTTATACGTTGACCTGTTCTAGTCATTTTTGCATGTTTTGAAGTATTTGCATATTTGTTTTATCAACATTACAAGGGCTTCTGGTTATTTTGTGGGGGTTCGTGTGCAACTACTCTTGAGTGATCTGGTCACTCGTTAGTAGTCTAATGTGGTTTCTCCTACAACGTGTAGTAATTTATTAATCTATGTGCACCTTTCAGTTTCTGGAGGATGATTGTTCTATTCAGGCAGTTGTTTCACTCGGTAATAGTCTAATGCGCTTTCTCCTACAACCTCGAGTAATTTTTTAATTTGTATGCACCTTGCGTTTTATGGAGGATGAGTGTTCTATGTAGAAGGATGTGTCGGTGGTCAAGTTGTAACTACTAAGTAAGAACTGAACACACTACAACCCTTCTCAATTGCTGGGTGAGAAGACGGGGGAGTAAGAGCCAGATGAAATGGTGGAACATGATACCCTTTTGTGTATGGTGGACTATTTGGAAAGAAAGTAACAAGAGATGTATGGAAAATATTGCAGAATCAGTGCAAAGGATCAAATGGCGTTGTTATTAAGACTTTCTGTTTTTGGTGTAATGAGGAGGGTATAGAGGATGGTGGAAAAATTTTAAACTTTTTCTCTTCTGTATAAGTTTAGTAGCAATTTGTTGAGTTGTTTTTTTTGGGTCACTGTTCTAAATCGTTTTGATGGTTGCAAGCACACCCTCATTGTTGAGGAATACAACTTTATTTTTTTAAAAAAAGAAATGAATGTTCTCAAAATTATTGTCTCCTCTCACATGCATGAAATGTAGTTACTGAATATAGGTGGTGTGTAGGTAATAATCCAATGAGCGTAGGTGCAAAGTATATTCTGTTTTGGTTTGTTATGATGAGTTGGGTGTATCATTCTTTGGCTTATCTCACAAGCTTATTCGATCTCTTTTTATTTGTGATCGGTATATATTGAATTACTATCTTGCATGTGATAAAGCTTTGAGTTTAGAAAAAATAAGGAGATACTTTTTCTCAAAACATGGACCAATGGAATTAGTATCTGCATGTGTGAAAGCTTTGAGTTCAGGGAAAACAAGGAGGTACTTTTTCTCAAAACATGGACTAATGGAAATTTTACTCTGGAAGAAGCACTTGATGAAACATCTTGTAATTCGGAAAATCCAAGAACTAGAGAAGGACCAAAATTCCATGTATGTAGCAATGTAACTGGTGTAAAAATTTGATTCAGGGTACATATTGTTCTCTCTTTCTTTGTAGCCTAGAACTGGTGAATCTGCTATCTGGATATCACATATATATTTTTAGTCGTTGAAGGTGCTATGAAATGTGGAGTTTACGAGTGCAACTTCTTCATGGTATAAGATGTATGTAGAGTTGTAAGATTAAATTAATTTTCACGTTCTGGTCCAGCTTTTCTTCCATTGCACAACTACTCCTTGGGCAATTTCATTTAAGGATAGGACCAGTTGGAGCCATGAAATTTTATTTTTCATCTTCCATACATCTATGAAGTTATATCTGTGGTCATATGAGATCATGTTTTGCACGATCCAGGTCCCAAAAGTTGTCTTGACATTCTTACTTTTTAGCTGTTGTGCATCTTCCACGTAGTATCTTGTCATTTGAAGTCATGTTTTGCTTGTTAGTGGACAAAAGTTATCTATCACGTGACATCAATTGTGGGAGGATTTCATTATTTATTTAGCACAACAGTCTCCAAATTAAGTTCTGAGAAAGTTCCACAGTATTCTAACAGACTTTTCTTCAATCGAGGTTTGCAACAATGTTCGAGCACTATGAGTCTTTTCGGTACTCTAAATTCTAAGTGTTGAGAATTTTACAAGATAATTGAATACATTACTTTTCTAGAACCTAAGAATTTTTGTTTTGACGTGGAATTTTCTCCTTCACTTCTTACCTAGGAGGGTAGTGCCAAGTTTTTTAACTGCCCAGTCTACTTATACAACAACAACAACATACACAGTGCAATTCCATAAGTGATTGGATAAGTGGGGTATGGGAGGGTAGGACGTAAGTAGACCTTACCGCTTAACTTTGAGGGACAGAAAGAATTTTTAGATGGACCCTGGAGGTCAGTTCACAATCTGTTCCTCCTTGAATTCATTGCCTTTGTGTATAATCTATCTTACTCAAAAGAAGTTGTTGGACTATGTTGTTTGTGTTTAAGTTGAATGCATTTTATTGAAGTTTATTTTGTTAGTTCTGTATGATTATGCATTGTTTCAACACCAATAGTATTTCTCCTAGTGGTTTTTTTTGTAGTAGTGTTGGTTTATTTGTTGCTACATTGTGTGTTTAGGTGACCCTTCTAGTTCCACGTGTCCCAAGTCTGGACTAAGGAGGAGGGAAGGTGTTTTAGTTTGCAATTAATTGTCTTGAGTTTTTTATGAGAAGAAATGTTTCTTGAGTGCCTATGATCATTATTTCTCCTTAGTTTGTCTTGAGCCAATTCAGATGGAACATGTGCTCCTTCAGTCAGGGTAATTCTCTTCATCTTATGGCATCTCTAATTAAAATTATGACTTATCAGTAGTATACATAATTGTTAGATGAAATGTCAAAGATGTCGTAGGGGATTGTCAGGTGTTATCGCTTAACATGCAATTGACAATTAAAAATTGTGGCAACTTAGTTTCTTGCTTTAGTGAGAAACTAAATACATTGCGGCTTTGCAATTTACTTATAATCCACCTTAACATTAAAATTGTTGTTCCCCTCATTGGTGTCTATAGACGTTTTTCAACAAGGTACTCAACTAGGGATAATGTTAAGCCTGAATGTGTATGCATATGCCTGTTCAGGAATCATGTGTGTGCCATGAAACACATGGATATGAACATAATCATCACTGCGCTTCTCTCTCTTGATTGATCACCCATTGCAAGTATGGATGTGTATTCAAGAATTATCATTGTAGTTTTCTCTCTTGATTAATCACCCATTGCAAGCAGGTTATCTTTTTAACTGTTTTTTTTTGTTTGTGAGGTTGTTCGTGGATGTGGCAGGTTAGTGTTCAGCTGACAAGTCCGTTCATGTAAGTTCCTGTGTCGAACAATGTTACAACTGTGAGATGCAACACTGGATGCATGATCTCCCTTATACTACGTGATTTACGGTGGAGTACAATAGGTAATTTAACAACCTCTAGTTAAGGTAAAGTATGCTCTCGTGTTTATGTCTTTAAAGGTCAATTGAAAAATTTCAACATTAGAACTTATTTTTTCAAGTTCCTTAGGAAGTGATGGAATGTAGGCATCCACTATTAGGTAATGGAACAGGTCCGTGACACATAAAGAATGTAAAAAGAAAGGAGAACAGAACACAAGCAATTTACGTGGAAACCTCCTTGCTTAAGGGAGTAAAACCACGACTTGTTGCACATGATTTTCAACCGTCTTCACTAATATTCTAAAGCAAAAGTGAAATCCGGTTACAAACAGTGTTTGAAATAGTTATAAATCTCACGATCAAGTAATCTATACTTACTTGAAGAGCCTAAGAGGATACAACACCCCACACTAAGCTATCATCCCTAGATAACTTATTGTAACACTCCGGAAATGCCATGACTTAGAATATAACATAATCTATGAAATAATGTTCAAAATTATTTTTCCACACCTATATTTATGTAATAAGTTCTTTTAGAAAATGTTAGAACCAAAACGACAAAGAAAGACCTTGACGTCCGTAAACTAGCTAAGTTGTACTAGTTGACGTCCCTATCTTTGGTGAATGTTTCAAAGTGTAAAATGAAGTCTAAAATTAGTAAAAATACTTTTGATGGGTAGTATGTAGTACAAAGGTTCTAAACGTCTGGTAACAGTACCCCAAGGACTACCCGAAGTGTCCTTGGGAAGGATCCAAACTTGGGCTGCAGGCTGCTAAAGCAGCCTGCAAGTAGGCAGATTGGAGGGGCTGCTGCGCGACGCGGAACCCACACGCCTTGTACTGCCTCAAGATTTGAGAGGCTGACACGAGGCTCACTTTCTCGACCCAAAAATTCAAAAAAATAAAGGAAATTGGCCCCACGACGCGCAGCCACTTCCCATATTCATTTAAGTAGTATTTTTGCTAATTTAACTTCATAAAAAGACCCATTTAAGTGAAGGGTATTTTGATACTATATGTGGATTATAGGTTAAATTTTAGACCACTTTTACATACTCCAAATGAAATCAAACGAATTTTCTCTCATCTCTCTCAAGAACACTTTCTTTTCCAAACTCCAGTGCAGAACAAGAAGAGCTTAAGGAAGAAGACGAAGACTTCAAGATTTTCCTCCGAATTCGTGGATCATTTGCCAATAAGGTAAGGTTTTTTCACTCTTGGGATTCCTTTCTGCAATAAGTTTCTGCAAAGATGATTTTTGAACTTCTAGGGTTTTTACTCTACAAAACGAGTTTTCTTTCTAACTCTAGATTTATGACTATCGACGAAAAATAATGGTTTTCTATGGTTGATTAAGTATATATTGTCGAATATTTGGATTGTTAATGTTCAGTTTTTCATGTGAAAGATGTCCTTTTCAGATTGATGGTTTCGTATGGCTTGTATCTACTACTTGATTACATGTAAACATTGAGATTGGAACTAAGACGTGAATGAACTCTTTAATGAACAAAAGTTTTTGAATAAGGATATTGGAAGCAAGAGGTAAGTTTTCTAAAGTTGTGATTACCCTATGATGTTTATGTTAGCCGATAAATGATGTTACAATGCTAATGGAGTATGTATGATAATACTCTGCATATATTTTGGGCTATGAATATGCTAATTTGTGAGATCATGATAAGAATACGATAATGCAAGTTTATGATATTCTCTTGTATGATTTACACAAGATGATCTATGATATGTTAATCTCACAAACAAAGGGTTATGATGAAAGGAAATTCTCATCTGATCCTAAGGAGCTCATGATCATGTTTATACAAGGAGTTAATCACCTATGACTTATGTTATATTGTATGTGTTTAGATGATTCTCACAAATGAAGGGACCTGGTCCATGTCTGAGTTCGCTCGTCCAGATTTAGAATGGGGTACAGTCATGAAATTGTCGTGTTAGAAGTTGGTGAGGCGTCACCATACCACACAAATTAGAATGGACGAGGGTTTTGTCCAACTGATATTAACTTTTTATAATTGATATTTTCAACATGAAAAACACCATATTGAATACATTCATTCAAAGAAGAAAGTCAACCACCAAGGCTTTCAAGAATTTATAAAGAAGTTTGCAAGGGACCTGGTCCCTACAAGATTGCGTATGTGAAAGTGAGATAAGACAACTGTCAGAAAAGCTGCCACTTCTTATGTGGTAGGTGCATGTCCTTCAAGAAAGGCAAGCTCTCAACCAATGGGCGGTCCTAAGGAGTTTGTGTGTACTTGATATAATCTCTTAACACATATCACAAACTCAAGATTTGGCAAACTAAATTTGGATTTTCTCTTCTCTGAAAATTCATAAGCTTACAAAGAGAAAGTCATTTTCAAGAAAGAACTCTGCTCAAATCAACAAAGGGACTTGATAGAGTGAAGGAGAGCTCATTGGCCATATGATAATGCTTACTGTTTATGGCCATATGAATGAATGATTGTACATTTGCGTGAGAAGTTATGCAGGTTGTATGTAATCATCAAAATGGTGGAAATTGATAAGAGTTTATGATCTTAGATATTTTGATGATCTTCTCACAAGTGCATGAACCTGGTCCTCTGCTGAGTATGAAACTTGTCCAATCTTCAAAGTGCTGGACAGCTGTAAAAGATGTCTGTGTCAGGAAAGTTGGTGAAGCAGCAGAGTACTTCACCAATAAGGGACGAGGTTGTTTGTTTGATGGGTAATAAATTTTCTTGCTATATATCAAACAAACAACAAAAAAAATTCATTGATTCATTCAAAGAGAAATTCAAGGCTCAAGAACAGCAAGGAAAGTGATCTAAGTGCTTTCATTGCTTTTTGTGTTTGCATTATTTTGTTTTCTTGTATTTATTCTTAAATTGTAGGATTCGTTTCGGCTGTGATAGAAAGTTTCAATCTTCGATGAGTCATTGTAAGGGCTTGGGTTAAGGGTAACTTAGGCATTTACTTTTGAGAACAGTGTTGTGTCTGCTCAGGATAAACAAAGTGAAGGGAGTATTACTTAGTGGAGAGATTAGCAGGCTAATATCTTATTGTAACCAACTTTTACTTTTGCTTTTTGAAGATTAGTGAAAGTAGTTTGAAAAGTCCCGTTGAGAACAGGTCGTGGTTTACCTCCCTTGAGCAAGGAGGTTTCCACGTAAAGTTGCTTGTCGATCTTTACATTTCTATTTTTGTTCTTTACTGTATGACTTTACTACATTGAGGACTTGGTCCCATCAATATAAGTGAACGCATATATTCAAACAATAGACATCAGAACCTAACTTTTCACTTTGGTTAACACCAAGAAAAGGAAAGATCCTGACGTAATGACTGCACCACCAAATATGGAAGAAGGACAATCGTCAACCAGGCCACCTCACTTCAATGGACAGTACTGTGGGTGGTGGAAAAAATAGAATGCACCACTACATCAATGCCGAGGTCACCCAACTGTGGGACGCATTCTGGATGACCCTTATATTCCTACCAAGGAAGTAAAGGATGTGGAGGTAACCACCAACGTGGTTAAGAAGAGGAAAGACTACAATGAAGCTGACAGGAAAAAGATTAAAAAAAAAACTATAAAAGCCAATAAGATCTTGGTATATGAAATTGGAGCTGATTAATAAAATAGGATTTCTATGTGTGAATCTGCAAAGGAAATATGGGACTGTCTTCAAATTGCACATGAAGGAACTAAACAAGTGAAGGAGTCAAAGGTTGATATGCCCACTACTCAGTATGAAAACTTTGTTATGACAGAAGAAGAGACTATCTTTGAGATGAACTCTTGATTCACTGCCATTACTAATGAGCTGAGTGGGCTCGGAGAACCTATTCCAATGTCTAAGAAAGTACGCAAAATTCTCAAAGTTCTTCCAATAAATCAGGAAGCAAGGTAGATGCAATTATTGAGGCTAAAGATTTGATGCGACTGCCTATGGATGAGCTAATAGGAAACTTGCAGACATATGATCTAAACAGGAAGGAGGGAACAACACGGAAGGAAGAAAAGAAACAGAAGACCATTGCAATGAAATCATCTCAAAGTGAGAAGACTGAGGAAGAGGTTGACATGGAATATGCAACAAAGAGGTCTTAAAAGATCATTAAAAAGCATGGAGGTTTTCAAAAGAAAGCATCAGTCAGCAGAATGGTAACAACAAATGATCTTTGTCATAAGTGCGGAAAGCCTGGTCACTTTATGAGAGAATGTCCCAACAAAAAGCATGAGTCTCATGAAGTCAAATATCGCAAGAAGGACCTGGACCCCACACAACTTCTGGAGGAAGGCTCATGCTGATTAGTTAGTCAAAGAGGACTTTGACATCTGGGGTGATGATTCATGTGAGTCAGAAGGAGATGTTGAAAATCATAAGCATGTCTCTATGATGGCTATTAAGGATGATGAGTGTATATTCAACTCAATATTCTCACTGATGGGAAAATCTGATGATGAAGAAGATTTAAATGAGGTAACTCTCTTTGAATTAAAATATGATCTAGATAATCTTCCAGCTGACACTTTGAGGAAATTTGTTGCCTTAATGATTTATTCTTTGGATGAACGCTCTATAGAAAACTTAATGTCGAATGAAAAACCAAGTTTGTGTGAGAATGAAAATGCAGTACGTCTAGCTCAGGTTTCTAAAATGAGTGCTAGAATAGGGATATTGGAATCTAACAATAAAATTGTTACAATAAGAGCCTAGCACCTCAGAAAAATGATAAAAGAAAACTGAGTATTTTTTAGGAAGATTTGGAGGATAAGCTTAAAATTTCTGAATCTAAGTTAGTTGCTTCTCTTGAAACAAACTCTCAGCTAATAAAGGATCTTAGGAGGATCAAAGAAGAGTTAACTCATTCTCTAAAATGGACTGATGATATACCGTTGTTTCACGGTATTTTTAATGCTTTTTCCTTATGTTTAGTGTGTGTCCAAAAGCCTTTTTGTATTATTTTTTATGTAAGTTTCTCTTTATTTGCAGGAAATCTGTCTAACAATGAACGCAGAAGTTTTTGAGCAAGAAATGCAGAAAAGTTACCACCTACGGAGCTTGTGACAGTCCGTCGTGCCTGTGACGGTTCATAGGTGGCATCGCAGTGAAGCTGCTGAAGGAAGATATGGAAGTTTGACAAAGTGTGGGGTTACGAAGTGCATGACGGACCGTCGTAGCCATGATGGTCCGTCCTGCTGGTTCGTTGTGATGATCAGAGAAGTAGTCCCAGTACCCAAATTCCAAGAGTTTAAGTGTTATGGAACGGAGACCCTCGATGGACCGTTGTGTCTGTGACGATCCGTCATACCTGTCGTTGAGGGTAATGAAAAGAGCAGCAGAAGAATTTGCAAAGTATGGGACGACGACGTCCATGACGGCCCGTCGTGACCACGATGACCCGTCGCGAGGTCCGTTGACCCAGCCGCGTTTTGACAGATTTTCAGCAAATAGAGTCCTTCTTTGATTAGGTTTTTGTTTTTTTATAAATAGTTCGAAAAACCTCGTTTTTTGGGGGTTAGAATCTTGGTTGTTAGACACTTTCATGTTAGATTCTTTGTTAGTAGATTATTTTTATTATTACACTTTGGATTGTTACACTTTTCTCTGGAGTTGATTGTTGGTGATTTTTTCGATTAATCAAGTAAATTTCTGGATTTTATTCTTTCTCGTTGAAGTAAGTGCATGAATTCTTATATTACATATATGATTATTGTGATTATAACTATGGGTAACTAAACTCCATAACTAGATTGTGGGAACCATAGGCGAATAATGAGGTAAAATCTAACTAAATAACAATTCTAGAATAGTGTCTTGCATGTATTGATAGTTCTTTCATTTAGAAGTCTTTTTAACGGATGGCCAATGTTAGAACTCGCCTTAATTCTACTTGCCGAACCAAGGAGGTAGATAATAGGAAAAGAATTATCAACATAGATTTAGTGTATACTATCTAATAGGCTAGTATTGATTGGTACGAGGTAATAACTTAGTCAAATGTCGAATACAATGCTTAATATGAGGTAAAGGTAAGGGTTAGAATAGCAATACACGTAGCCGGACCAAGGTGCGGAGTGAAATTTTCTAGATGCCAGACCAAGGATTTAGAAATACATAACTTATCACTTTGCATGCAAGATACTAGGAAAGAATTGTTATAGTTAGAATTATCAAATTAGGAACTTGTGGGGAACACGTAAACCCTAGTTACTTTTATTAATTGATTAAACTCCAAAATTTGAATCTGTTAGGTGTCAACTTTAATTTAGTTAGTTATTTTCATTCATTTAGAAATAAAAAACTCCCCTTTTTATTGTCTTTGTTTTCTAAGGAAATAATTGACTAAATAATATTAATAATATATTGAAGTTAAGTCTGAACTATTTTCCTCGTGGGAACGATCCCAACCTCATTATTTGGGTTCTTTACTTGATACGACAACTTTACTTCTTATTTGAGAAGTAAGTTTGAGCGTATCAAATTTTGGCAGAAGCCGGGGAAAGTAGCTTTTAGATTAACTTAAACTTATTACTATAGTTTAGTCGATATTTTCTTAATTTTACTTCGTTTCTTGTTTTTTTTATTTTCTTCTTGCAGAACTATCTTCCTTGTATGCCAAATACACAGAGAGGAATAGAACCCTTGCTTTCATACGATCGCGAATTAGAGCGTACACTAGGCAATATGGATTGAAACTTGGGTATTAATGATGATGATCCAAACCAGAACATCCCAGCTCCGGTTTATGTACATGGTCAGTTGTTACCTGATGCAAATGCTCACTGCCAGAGGTTTGTTTTCAGGGCTACCTTCTGAGGATTCACATGCCCATATAGCTAAGGTAAGGGCAGCGTGTAAAAGCTCTGTAGGGAGGCCTGACTTGGACATGGATGTAATAGGGCTAAGAGTGTTTCCTCTCTCACTAATGGGAGAGGCTGCTATTTGGTTCACTGAGCTCCCTTATAACTCAATTTTCACTTGGAACCAACAAAGGGACGTTTTCTTAGCACGCTACTACTCGGTCTCCAAGAAACTAAACCACAAAAACAGAGTGAACAACTTTGTGGCACTACCAGGAGAGTCAGTTAGTAGTTCTTGGGTTAGATTCACCTTGTTTTGAGAAGCGTCCCCAATCACCGCATAGATAATGAGTCACTAAAGTAATACTTCTATCAGGGACATGATGATAATAATAAAGTGGTGTTGGATACTATAGCGGGTGGTTCTTATGGGGAATGTCCATATGCTGAGATTGCTGAAAAGTTAGACAAAATCTCCCGGAACAATAAAACTTAGAGTACTAGGAAGTCAGATACTGGGAGAAATACCTTTGCAGTGCAATCCACTCACAACCCAGCCACAGATGAGATTCGTGAAGAGATGGCTCAAATAAGAACTGAGCTTGGGTTTGTATTAAAACATATCACTGGGTGTGCAGAAAAGATAAATGCAGCTAACTACTTGTCTAAACCACCACCACCAAATGATGAATGATATTATGAGGAGAATTCCTATGCGGTAAATGAACAGACGGGGGTTTTCTAACCAAGTGCCCAAGGCTCAAATCAGGAGAATTGGCGCCAAGGTCAAGGAAACCAAGGTCGGATCTATGGTAACTATAACCGTGAGAGTCATTATGTCCGAGATGGAAACTACAACTGCGACAAAAACTTCAACAGGGGTAACTATGGTAACATAAATGATAGGAATGGGCCCTATGTCCCTCCTCAAAATCGTGAAGTTACTCCTAGGGATGGTGGAGATAGAATGGCGCGAGTTGAGGATATGTTGCACAAAATGATGAGGAGGTTCGATGCTGATGATGAGAACATTAAAGAGTTAAGGAGTGATTTAGCGGGTATTGGGCAGAAAGTCGATACACATGCAATATCAATTAAGCAGATTGAGTTGCAAATGACCCAATTATCTCCGACTGCGAACACACGGCAACCAGGCACTCTACCTAGCAACACCGTCCAAAATCTGAAAAATGACGAACACTGTATGGCAATCACTACTCGGGGTGGTAAGCAGACCATTGACCCACCTACGTTGTCTTAGAAGGAAAAGGTGATAAAAGATAATGATAAGGTGATAGAGGGTAGTGATGAAGTAGAAGATAACACTAGAAAAGATAGTGAAGTGCCTATAAAGGTAATTCCCATGCCTAGACCACCCCCCCTTTCCTCAAGGATTAGTGAAAAAGACCGAGGATGGTAAATATCAGCGTTTTATAACAATGTTGAAGCAACTTTCTATCAATGTCCCTTTGGTAGAAGCTCTAGATAAAATGCCCGGTTATGCCAAGTTTATGAAAGATCTGGTTACAAAGAAATGATCGGTCACTTTCGAGGATGATGATAGAATGCAGCATTGCAGTGCTATTGCTATAAGATCTCTCGTACAAAATAAAGAAGATCCAGGTGCGTTCACTATTCCTTGTACAGTCAGGTCATTACATTTTGCGAAAGCATTATGTGATCTGGGGGCAAGCATAAATCTCATTCCCCTCTTGATTTACAAGAAGTTGGGTTTGGGTGACCCAAAGCCCGCTGTCATGCGGATACTGATGGCCGATCGAACAGTAAAAAGGCCTATAGGTATACTCCACGATGTGCTAGTAAAAGTGGAGTCGTTCATATTTTCGGCAGATTTTGTTATTCTTGATTGAGAAGTCGATTTTGAAGTGCCTATTATTCTTGGGAGGCCATTCCTTGCTATGGGTAGAGCCTTAGTTGATATGGAAAAAGGGCAGATGAAATTTCGGTTGAACAATGAAGAAGCGACCTTCAACATTTGTAGGTCCATGAGGCAGAGTGCATAGCTCCAATCTGTATCTGCTATATCCTACAAAGAAAAGATGAAGAAGGATTATGACCTAACAAGTGAAAAACGAGAGCTTATGATTGGGGATTTGGTGCTTTTAGAGAATTCTAGGTTGCGTTGGCTTCCTGGCAAGCTCAAGTCCAAATGGACTGGCCCTTACTTGATTACCCAACTATTACCTCATGGAGCAGTTGAGTTTGAAACCAAGGAGGGAGTGCAGTTTAAGGTGAATGGGGAACGATAAAACTCTATTTTGGGCATAGTGAATCGGCAAATGAAGTGATCGAGGCATACCATCTTGATAAAGGCTGAGTAATCAAGTGTCCTCAGTCGTGCCGCGATGTTAAATCAGGCGCTTGTTGGGAGGCAACCCAATACTTATAGTTTTTCTTTCTAGTAATTGTAGCATTTTCTACTAATGGGTTTTAAATTTTCAGGCACATCACCAGGAAATTCTGCAGAAAATCACTCTGCAGCAGTCACTAACGAACCCATCGATGACCCTTCACGGACGCGACGGACCGTCGCATGAATCCGTTGTTCCAGGTACGTCTTCAGTTATTTTCAAAACAAGGGCACACGCGTCGGAACCAATAACGGACCGTTGCAATTGCGATGGACCGTCGTCGGGGACTCGTCGCGTCATTAATGAGCGTACCCGACCCGACCCGGCTGGGAACTTTTAAAAATTTTCAACCTATAAACCCCCCACCCCTTCATTTGAACGATTTCTTTCCCTCTTTCTCCCATTCCTTCCTTTTAAACTTCCCACTTCCTACCTCTCTTTCAACCGATCATTTCCCCAAATTCCCCAATTCCTAAAATCCACTCTCTAGTAGTCGAAGTCTGCTGTTGTGGTTCTGTTCTTGCTAACCAAGTGCCTCACTTACTTGTCTTTCTCCTGTTCTCAGGTGTGTGTCTCTAATTTCTACCCATTTACATTGCATTTTTGTTTTTCAATTAGTATTAGCCTAGTTCTTATTGAGGGGTCTTCATTCTTTAATCCAATTTTGTCTAACCTAGGTTGAGAATCCTTAAATTGCCTTGTTAAAACTCTAGAAATAGGTGCTTTAGCATTGCTAGCTTACTAGGTAGTTTGGTAGAAACGTATAGGTTAACACTAAGTATTCCATGTGAGTCACAGAGGATGAATGTGCATCCTCAGTTCTGTCACTGAATGACAGAATGAGACCCCGATGAAGGGCCGTCGTACCCACGACGGACCGTCATAAGATCCGCCCCAACAACCCCAACACCCCACTGTCCAATTTTCTCCAAGTGTCCACCAACAGACACATGCGACGGATCGTCGTGGGAATGACGGTCCGTCTTGCCCAACCGTTCTGGTTGTCAAAGACCCTATTCCTAAGGGTCTCTCACTTTTTCTAAGTGTGCTTTTACGGACATATACAACGGACCGTCATACCCCCGACGGTCCGTCCTGTACAACAGTTCTGGTTGTCAGAGACCCCTTTTTCTAAGGGTCTTCTACTTTTTCTAAGTGATCTCTGACGGACATCTACGACGGATCGTCACATCCTCGATGGTCCGTCCTGCACAACCGTTGTGACGATCAGAGACCCCTCTTCTAAGGGTCTCCTACTTTTTCTAAGTGTCCTCTGATGGTCATTACGACGGACCGTCACACCCTCGACGGTCTGTCCTGCACAACCGTCGTCTTGGTCAGAGACCCTGTTCCTAAGGGTCTCTATACTTTTTCTAAGTGTTCTCTGACGGACATCTACAACGGACCGTCGTTACCAAGACGGTTCATCCTGCACAACCGTCATGGTTGTCAAAGACTCTTGTCCTAAGGGTCTCCCACTTTTTCCAAGTGTCCTCTGACGGACACCTATGATGGACGATCATACCCTCGATGGTCCGTCCTGCACAAACCGTCATGACGGTCAGAGACCCCTCTCCTAAGGGTCCCCATGCTTGTTCTAAGTGTCCCACGACGGACATCGATGACGGACCTTCATCATCACTATGGTCCGTTCTGCTTATCCGTCATAACTGTCAGAGACTTTTCTTCAGGGGTCTCCACATCAACATAGTTGAAGTAAGACATGACGGACCCCATGACGGTCCGTCGTACTCACGACGAACCGTCACCTGGTCCGTCGTGTTTCACTGTCTACTATGGCACCAAAACAAGATCGAGTTTACGCACGTGGGCGATCAAAGTCTGTCTCCCTATCTGCCCGCCTGGTCATTGGCTCTTATGATGAGCGTGACCCCGAGTACGTGACCCCAGGCACTGCCACTCCATCACGAGCTGCACGTGCTGCCAGAACTACACCCAAAAAGGTGGCGTCCGGCGTAGTCACTGCCTCCCAGTCTGATGAGGAGTGCACACTGACCGGCACACCTTCTGGGTCAGCTACTCACGAAGAAGGAGCGTCTGGCTCCTTAGGAGTTTCGTGGTCGGAGGAAGCCTCTGGGTCTGCTTAAGTCCCTGCACCCTTCACAACTGCACAGTCTACCTCGTTTGATGAGGCTGATAGTTCTGAATCCACTCCTGGCTCACCGACTCGTTCTCTTACCCTGGTTGCCGACCAGCCCAATCGGTGGTGTGTCGACGGGCAGTATCAAGTTTATTCAGACGCAAAGTTTTTGAATGATAAAGGATTCATGACACGGACCCTTACATTGGAGAGGCGGGTTCTTATGGAAAGTCTCGCTACTATGCTAGAGATCCACAATCTCTTCACCAGACACCGACTGGAGTGGACGGCGCATTCTTTGGGCCATTATAGTGAAGAGTTGGTTCGAGAGTTCTACGCCTCCTACGTGGCCACTCTCAGATCACAGATTGATAGGCGGGCTGCCCCCGCCAAACAGGCCCCACTAAAGCATGTCCGAGTACGTGGCATTCAGGTTGATATCTCCCTGCCTGCCATCCGCCGGTATCTATACGGCGAGGATGTTGATGCCAACCGAACCCCTCTCACCGCGGAGTTTGAGTACCGATGGCAAATTGTCAAAGATAGCCGATTCTTGCGTGATCCATCGCTGAGAGAGACCACCAAGAAGTGGATGGCCCTGCACTTGTCTGTTGATGGAGGGGGTGCCGACTAGGTAACCGAGCCGAAGGGAGCCATCAAGAAGGCTAACTTGACCTTCACGGCTATGTTCTTATTGTTGATTGTCCACCACTGCCTTTCCCCCACGGATGCTGATAAAATAGTCACATGGAATCGCGCAGTTCTGATGGCGGCGATGATAGCCGGGTTTGAGGTGGACTTCGCTTGGCTTCTACAGGCGGTCATGGACGAGAGGGATTTCAAGTTCACAACTACTTACCCGTTTCCGTGCATGATATTTTCCTTATGCAGGTCCGCAGGTGTGCCCATCTGGCACATTGATAAGCTCAAGACTCAGTTGGGCACTGTTGATAATATGAAATGTATGATTCTTATGATACATGTTGTTACTCTTATATGATGTTGGCTATGTTGATGAACATGTTATTGGTATATATGAGATGATGACTACTATATTACAAGTTATATGAAGAAAAGCTTTACTTATGGTCTCCTATCTTATTTACTTGGTTGTGTGGAGTTATAGGGCTTCACATGACCATTGCACTTGTAGGTTGGGGATGGAATAATTGGTAAGCATTTTGTATGTTATGTTTATATGATCTATTGAATATGAAATCTTGACATGACTCTATGATAATGTGTCTTTGATTATGATCATGTGTTATGTTGATGGAATCCTTAACTTGTATATGCTTTATGGTATGTGTATTGAAGATTTTTAAATGACTTAGTATGATTTCTAAGAAATGATCATTTTCTTTGATGTTCTTAAAGGTTATGTGCATATACCCATTCTTAGTACATGTGGCGTACTAACCCGATTACTTTATACTACTACAAATGTAGGGTCCGGCCATTGAAGATTACCAAGGTCGATTGAAGAAACTTGGAACTCTTTCTCCAAGTGTTGGTTGGTGCTCATGTTCTGGGATGCTATGTTTTCGTACTCTATCTTAGGAAGAGTTTAGTAATTATTAAGAATACTTTTGATCCGTTTACGTTTTTTGGATTCTTTTGTATTCAAGCTTATATGACATATTGAATTTTATTTCTTTAAGTCCAGATTCGTACTCTTTAGATGGTTTTTATATGAGACAGCTTTTACACTGTTGCTATATGTGTTTTCATTATACTTAAGTATGAAGTCTAAGTATACTTCACATAGTATTAAAAGTTTTTAATTTTTCCGCAATTTTAACTGATGACATGTTATGACGAATTCTAAGGGCTTGTAGGAGTCCTCTGAGAGGACACTGACGCCGGTCGCATCAGGGGTGTACTCTCCCGGTGTGACATATAGACTTTGCTAAGCGGATGCCACACCGCCCACTAAACCACCGCACTCCTAATTATCTAGAATTTGACTGAGCAGATACAACACTACCCACTAAACCATCCCACCTAGATGACTTAGAATTTTGACTAAGTAATAAAACAATGTTTCTCACTAAATCATTTAACCCTAACTAAATTAGACTTTTACAGACCAAAAGCCAAAATCTGAATCCGTTATAAACTAGGAACAATACATGCACGAAAGTATAACTCCTAAGACACACTCTGATGCTTGCAGCTTGTTCAGGTCCTTGTTGTGCTTACCTGAGAATACTTCTTGAAAGTGAGTCTTTGAAAGTTTTCTTGATAATTTTCAAGTTGTAAAAACTTATAAAATGATAGACACAAGACTCAAACTAAACAAGGATGCTTTAGCACTCTATCAGGTCTCTTTGTTTAGTACGAGTATTGTTCTTCCTTGAAGATGGCCTTCTTTTCAAGCTTATGAATTTCTAAGAGAAATTCCAAGTTTTTGTTTGCCAAATATTGGGTTTGTGTTGAAGGAGAATATACTATATAAAAATGAACACAAACGCATGGGACAAGTTCATTAGGTTAGAGTGTGTTGTTCTCAAAGGCTGTGCACCAACCACATCAAAGTTGGTAGCTTTTTGACAGCTGTCTTTTTAGCCTTTTCACGTACGCACACTTTTCTAGGACTAGGTCCCTTGCTTCATTCTTTGGTACTTGTGTTCTTGAAAAAGACTTGCTAGCTCTCTCTCTTCTTGAATGAATGAACTTAATATGTTGTTTGTTATGTTGAAATTATCAACCATAAAAAGTTATTAACCGTTAGGTAAACAACCTCTTCCATTTTTATTGGTTCAGTATGCTGGTGCCTCACCTACCACTGACAACACAACTTTACAACTGTACACCATTATGTATCAGATGGAGAGAACTCTGCCGGGGACCAGGTCCCTGCTTTTGTGAGCTACCGAAATAGACAATCTCGTTCGCTCTTCCTATTGGTGTAGGACACTACACTTTTTCCTACCACCTATCATGACAGCTTTACGGATATACCTCATTTGAATCTAGACGAGAACACTCTGCCATGTTAATGTATCGTGGTGTCGCGGTACTTTCAATGATTTTTCCTTAAGATTTGTGTGTGTCTAGAGCCTTTTGTAGTAGTCTTAAAATGTTTTTATTTTGTGTCACAAGAAAGATGTTCAAAACCAAAATGCAGAAGGCAACTGAAATTTAGTGCATAGGTGACCCACAAAGACCATCGACGGTCCTTCATTCCATCAACGGACCGTAGATGATGACCGTCAACTGATATTTCAGACATTTGGAGAAATTCGGGGAAATATGAACAAGCCAAAGTTGAGGAAAATCTAAGTATAGAACGACAGAAGGCATCGACGAACCGTATATGCATCAATGGACTGTGCTGTTGGTCTGTCGATTAATTCAAAGAAAATTCCAGCTGAAGAATGAAAAAAGATGCTAAGTCTTGACTGACAGAGGCAGTTGACAGTCTTTCATTTCATTGACTGACTGACTATGGAGGTCTTCGATTACAGCCGTGTTTTTTGGACAACTTTCCTTATTTTAATTTCTTTCAATTTAGGACTATGTTTTTATATATAGGGTGTAGAATCTCGTTTTGGGGTTGGATTCTTTTACTGTTGTTCTTAGTTTGTATTTGGATCTTGGGTTTAGCAACTTTAGCTTCAATTCGATTTCTGGATTTGGTTTTCAAGTGATTTCTTGTTATTTCAAGTTGAATTTCTGGATTTTCCTTGAATTGTCAAAGTAAGTTCATCTTTTATTGTTTAACAACTATGAATTGTGTTCTTATATGCATGGGTAACTAAATCCACAACTAGGATTGTGGGAACCATGGGTGATTAATAAAGTAGATCTAGCTTAAAGAACAATTCTTTAATAGGTTATTGCATGTATTGATAATTCTTTCTCTTAGAATTCTTTCTTAACGAGAGCACGCGTTAGAATTCGCCTTGTTGATACTTGCCGGACCGGGAGGTAGTTAATAAGGAAAGTATTATCAACATAGATTTAGTGGGATACTATCTAATAGGCTAGTCTCTATTAGTGTGAAGTAATAACTAAGTTATACATCGAATATGATTCTTAATATAAAGTAAAGGTAAGGTTTAGTAGCTTATAAACACGTAACCGAACCAAGGTAGGAGGTGAAATTCTCTATATGTCGGACAAAGGATTTATAGATACCTAACTTATTGATTTGCATGCAAAACAATACAGAAGAATTGTTATAGCTAGGAATAGGGCGCTATGTACCTATGGGGAACACTTACACCCTAGTTTCTCTCACAACTTCATAAAAACCAAAGCTTTACTCCTGTTACTTCTTTTATATAGAGATATTGAAAAATTTTGTTTCACAACCCCCCCCCCCTTTTAATTATCTGTTTTCGGAAAGAACTTTACTACATAGAAGTAATTGTACTTTGAAGTGAAGTCTAAACCATTTTCCTCATGGGGTCGACCCCAACCTAATAGTTGGGTTCTTTACTTAATACGACCGCTTATACTTCTTGAGGGAGGGGTAATTTGAGCGTATCAAATTTTGGCCCCACTACCGAGGAAAGTTGCTTTTAGATTAACCTTAATAACATTACTAAAGTTTAGTCAAAGATTTTCTAATTTTTCTTTTTCTTTTGTTTTTGTTTTCTCAGGTCTAACTCTAGTGTATACCAAGTAAACGAAGACTAGTAGAACCGCTAATTCAATTAGACCCTGAACTTAACCATACATTTTGAAGAATGGAAAATCAGCAGAACACAGTAAATCTTGGTGATGGGTTAATAAAGCATCCTCCACCACCTGTTGATGCACACAATCAGGCAATTGCGGAAAACCAGACTGATAATGCTATTAGGATGCAGCCTCCCATCCCACACCCTCAAGAGTTGTATAGGGGCAATGTCAATATTAATTAATCTGATGGGCCTCTAGTCCTACCACCTCTACCCCATGGGCACATGTCGTAGTGACTAGTAGTTTGATGGAGATGTTCACCACGAGGGGTTTGTTTTCAGGGCTACCATAAAAGGATCCCCATGCTCACATAGCCATACTAAGGTCTGTATGCAAAAGTTGTGTGGGGGAGGCCAGACTTGGATATGAACGTTATCGGGTTGCGGGCGTTTCCTCTATCATTGACGGGAGATGCAGTGGTATGGTTAACTGAGCTACCCTATAATTCCATTTACACTTGGGATCAGTTGAGAGATTTATTCCTAGCCATGTACTATCCAGTGTTCAAGAATCTTAATCACAAGGATAAGGTGAACAACTTTGTGACACTACCGGGAGAGTTGGTAAGTAGCTCTTGGGACAGGTTTACTGAGTTTTTCAGGAGTGTCCCAAACCACCGCATTGATGATGAGTCTTTCAAAGAGTACTTCTATCAGAGTCAAGATGATAACAATAAAGCAGTACTCGATGCTATTGCGGGGGGTTCTTATGGTGAGTGCACTTATGCCGAGATCACAGAAAAGTTTATATTTCAGGATTATTTTGTGATTCTTCACTTTGAGGTGGACATTGAGGTCCCTATTATTATTGGGAGGCCGTTCCTTGCCACTGGTCGCGCTTTGGTTGATATAGACAAATGGCAGATGAAGTTTAGGTTGAACAATAAAGAAGAAACATTCAACATTGTAGGTCCATGAAGAAGAGTGGTGAGCTCCAAACGGCATCTGCTATATACTACATGGTTGAGAGTACGTTTGACGTGCAAATCAAAGAATGCCTGGATATCGAGGCTCTAGCGAAAGTCATCATGAATTTTGCAAGTGATGGTATTGAAGAGTACAAGTCTTTGGTTGCGGCACTTGAAACGAATGAATATTGGTCCAAACCAAAGAAATTAGAGTTAGATATGAAGCATCACGAGTCTCTACCCGCGAGACAATCTATTGAGGAGGCTCCAAAATTAGAGCTTAAGGCTCTACCACCTCATTTGAGGTATGTATTCTTAGGTAGAGCATCATTTTGCCGATAATCATTGAACTGGATTTGAATGTGCAACAAGTAGAGTGTCTAGTAGAAGTTTTGAAAAGGTTTAAACGAGCCATTGGTTGGACCATTTGGGACATTATTGGAATCCCTCCCGGTATTTGTTCACACAAAATCCAAATCATGCCCGATCACAAGCCTAGTATTGAGCACCAGAGACGGTTGAATCCACCTATGCAAGAGGTAGTGAAGAAGAGGATCATTAAGTGGCTGGATGACAAAGACACATATCCTATTGCAGATAGTAGTTGGGTATGCCATGTTCCGTTGTGTGCCGAAATAGGGGGAATGACCGTAGTTCCTAATGAGAGAAATGATCTTGTTCCAATGAGTTCGGTGACCGGATGGAGAGTTGTATGGATTATCGGTGATCTTGTTCCATTTTCCTATGCCCTGTATTAATTAGATGTTTGATAGACACGCAGGAAAAGGATGGTACTGTTTTCTTGATGGTTATTTGCGTTACAACCAAATCTCTATTGCCCCGAAGGATAAAGAGATGACTACTTTTACTTGCCCTTATGGTATGTTCATCTTCAAGAGAATTCCTTTTGGGTTTGTAATACACTGGCAACCTTCCAGTGATGTATGATGTCAATATTCTCTGATATGGTGGAGGATAATATTGAGGTGTTTATGGATGAATTTTCAGTTGTGGGTGACTCCTTTGATCAGTGTTTGAGACACTTGGTTGAGGTTCTCAAAAAACGTGAAGACTACATTCTTATACTTAATTGGGAAAAATTTACTTTATGTGAAAGAAGGTATAGTATTGGGCCATCACATCTTAGAGAAGGAGATAGAGGTTGATCGAGCGAAAGTTGAAGTTATAGAGAGGATTCTTCCACCCATCTCTGTAAAAGGTGTGAGAAGTTTTCTGGGACATACGGGTTTTACCCGGAGGTTTATTAAGGATTTCTCAAAAATTGCACATTTCTTGTTCAAATTACTTGAGAAAGAATGTAAATTCTATTTTAAAGAATCCTATCTGAAAGGATTTGGAGAGTTGAAGGAGAAGCTGGTGTCTGCGTCCATTATTATTTCCCCATATTAGAGTAAGCCATTTGAGGTGATGTGTGATGCCACTGGGTATCTCTTGGTGTGGTATTGGGACAGAGAAGGGATAAAATCCTTCACCCCAACTATTATGAAAGTAAGGCCCTAAACGAAGCCCAAAAGAACTATACTATGACTGAACAAGAAATTCTTGCAGTGGTATATGCGTTGGAAAAATTTGCTTGGTACGAGAGTCAAAGTACATACTGACCTCTCCGATTTGAGGTACTTGATGGCAAAGAAGGATGAAAAGCCACGGTTGATTAGATGGGTGCTATTATTGCAAAAGATTGATTTCAGGTAAAAGATAGAAAAGGGATTGAAAATCAAGTTGTCGATCACTTGTCTAGATTAAAGGATCAAACTATGCGCAAGTTGGGTGAAAAGGATGAATTTGATGACACTTTCCATGATGAGCATGTATTGGCCACTTCTCGTGATTTGATTCCATGGTTTGCCGATTTTGCAAATTATCTAGCTAGTGATATAGGCCCATCGGACTTGTCTTTCCATCAGAGGAAGAAGTTCATGCATGATATGAAAAGGTTCTTTTGGGATGATCCTTACTTATACTATATTTGTGCTGATGGGCTTGCGTGTCGTGCATGCCAGAATTTTAGATGTTAAGTGTTTTGGAGGCATGTTAATCCTCGCCTGTGGGTGGGCACCAAAGTGGTATCCGGACTACCCACAAGATTTTACAGTGTGGCTACTATTGGCCAACCATTCACTAAGATGCGTACAAGTTCGCGAAGTCATGTGATAGATGTCAAAGAGATGGAGGAATTTAGAAAAGGCAAGTGTTCCCTTTAAATCCATTCTAGTGATTGAGTTATTTGATGTATGGGGAAATGATTTTATGGACCCATTTGTTAGTTCTCATGGGATAAAATATGTACTTGTGTCAATGGACTACGTGTAAAAATGGGTGAAAGCTATAGCACTTTCTAACAATGAAGGGAATAGTGTCAGTGCGTTCTTGAAAAAAAGAACATCTTCTCCAGATTTGACACACCTAGGGCCATTACTAGTGATGGTGGATCTCACTTTTGCAATATGTTGTTCAAAGGGCTATTGGAGAAATAAGGGGTTCGCCATAATGTGGCCACTCCGTATCATCCACAGACTAGTGGGCAAGTTGAGGTGTCCAATTGAGACATCAAGCAAATTCTGTCAAAAATGGTAAATGCTAATAGAATAAATTAGTCAAAGAGTCTTGATGATTCTCATTAGGCCTACCGGACTGCATACAAAACCCCCATAGGTATGTCTCCTTACCAACTTGTATATAGGAAGACTTGTCACTTGCCAGTTGAGTTAGAGAACAAATCCATGTGGGCAATGAACTGAAGATGGATTCGAATGAAGCAGTGGAACAGAGACTTAATGGGTTAAATGAACTTGATGAGTTTTTCCTAAAAGCATATGAAAGTTAGCTATCTAAAAAGAGAAGATGAAGAAGTACCACGAAAAAATGATTAAAAAGCGAGAATATGTGGTTGAGGACTTGGTGCTTCTATTCAACTCTAGGCTACGCTTGTTTTCAGAAAAACTCAGGTCCAAGTAGACTGGACCATTCCTTATCACTAAAGTGTTTCCACATGGAGCAGTTGAGTGGGACAATAAGGAGGGTACAAAGTTCACTATCAACAGGTAAAGGATTAAGATCTACCTAGGGCATACAGAGAGTGTCCATGAAGTGGTTGAGGCATATCACCTTGATGAAGTCTGAGTAAGCAAGGATCTTGCATCGTGCCGCGACGTTAAATCAAGCGTTCCTTGGGATTCAACCAAGGTGTATCCTCTAGACGACAATAGGTTTTCTTTTATTTTTAGGAATAGTTGCATTCTATTGCTTCGTTTTGTTTTGCTAACCCTCATGCTTTATTTTTTTTAGTGTCAGCTAGAGATTAGTTTATGGTCCGTGTCTCAAAAGTGTCTAGAAAAACACAAAATTAATAGCTTAATGGGTGTTCATTAAGTAGGGACCAAAAATTAATTCTGCAAAAAATGGTCTGGTGCACAGATCTACGGACCCCATCAACAGGTTGTGTTCAATCGACGGACCATCGATAGTGTCCGTAGATCCCTGGTATGTGTTGAAATTTTTTTAAAGCCTTGTTGCAATTGACAATTAATTGACTGACTTACGGACCGTAGACGGGGTATCGTCAGCCCAAAGATCCAAGGACCCATCCCAACCCGGACGATACGTTCATTAACCTCCAAAATCTTTTCAAATTCTATTCCCAACCGTTTCCTTTCCCTTATTTCCTTCCTTTCTCATCAAATTACCATATTTCTCCTTTTCAAATTCTTCAGATTCCCTTAAATTCCTGAATTCTCCCAAACTCCCAAAACCTTTTTCTTCACAAATTCTACTTGGTTCCTATTGCGTTCTTTGGTCGGTGTTCAAAGGTGGGAACATAGGTTGTTGCAAAGAGCACCCATCCATTCACAACATTACGATCTTCAGGTATTTGGATTCCCTTTGCTTGATTAATTCTCCTTCATTCGCTGGTGGAAACGAAAATTAGTATGTGGATCTTGACTTAGGGACAAAATTGTATTCTTTTGCTTGTTAAATTTTGGGTAAAATGTCCCTTAGAATGATAGAAAGTTAATGGGTAATGGTGTAATCTGTTTAAAATAAGTTTATAGACTTTCCGACTTCGGATTTTGGTAGCCTATTTGAATTCGAGCATAAACCTTGAGAAATCGAAAACCTTAGGATGAAAAATGGTCTTTTAATTGTCGTTCTGTGTTGGATTAACTTGTGTGGGTCCAAAAGGTGTCAAAATGTGATAGTTGAAACAAGGGCTGAAATCTGTCTCAGACCAACAACACGAGACCCAGTCGACGGATCGTTGCAGGTACATATAACCCCCAAACCGGACATCATTTATTCCAGGGGTAGGTCAAAGCCCGTGGCACCATCCCGTCATATGATTGGTTCTACCGATGATGAGCGGGACCCTGAATATGTGGCACTAGGCACCCCTATACCAGTAGCACGAGCCACTCGGGGTACCCAAGAAGGTGGCTTTCGGCGTAGTCACTGCCTTCCAGTCAAATGAGGAGCGCACACTGGCCAACAGATCATCTGGGTCTCCCTCGAGTTCAGAAGGTGCATGTGGCTCCTAAGTGGCAACAGGTTCAACGTCAGCCCACTCTTTGAGGTAGAATGAGGCCACTGCTTCTGGCTCCGGTTCACCTAGAGCCACTCACTCGGACGAACCTGCCCGCTAAGCCTCCTTTGATAAGGCTCATAGTTCAGAGTCTGCTCATGTACCCTAGTAGGATGTCCATGCACCGGTTTCTGAGGATCCAAACCAGTGGTACGTAGATGGTCAGTATCAGGTCTACAGGGACGCAAAGGTTCTGAATGACAAGGGTGTGATAACCGTGTTGGTGACAGATAAGTGGAGAGTTCTAATAGGGAGCCTTCACAGTCCCTGGTGTGCATATATTATTCATCCGACACAGGCTCGAGTTGATGGCTAAGAGTTTGGGGTCGTATAGCGAGGAGATGGTGCGAGAATTCTACGCCTTATATGTGGCGACTCTCAAAGGTTCTTTGGATAGGTGGGCGAGACCCGCCAAACAGGACCCACTCACCACAGTGTTAGTTATGGGCTGCCAGGTAGACATTTCTCCAGACACCATCCGCCGTTTCTTGTATGGCACCTCCACAGATATTAATCGGGCCCCTATGACCCCGGAGTTTCATTACAAGTGGGATATGGTTAAGAGTAGCCAATTTCTGAGGACCATCGATCAGAGAGAGACCGCCAAGAGGTGGCTTGCACATCACTTGTCCATTGACGGTGAGGGAGAAGACTGGGTGTTAGACCCCAAAGGCCTTATCGAGAAGGACAACCTCACTTTCACAGCTAAGTTCATATGGTTGTTAGTTCGCCACCGACTATCTCCGACGATAGGAGATAATATTCTTAAATGGGATACAACGGTATTGGTAGCAACCTTGGTGGCCGAGTTAGAGATCGTCTTCACGAAATTACTGATTACCACGATACATGAAAGGGAATTTAAGACCTCTACTACTTATCCATTCACTTGTATGATCTTCAACTTATGCAGAGATATCGGAGTGCCCATTTGGCACCGTGATACCCTTCGCACTCCGGTCAGCACTATTGATATAGGTCTCATCACGGATGAGGCTAATGTGGAGACATCACTGAGAGGGACCAGAGTTGAGTTGCAGCATCTAAATGAAAATTTGTCGGATAAAGTAGAGTTAGCCCAAAGGGCTGATGCTCCCACTTCAGATCCCATAGACACCACCCCAGCTGAGTCCACGCATGGCACTAGTATAGCACCCAGTTCCTCCCGGGCTACTCTACCGTCTGCTGCACTGGTCCCGATAGCAAGGGTACAGAAGTTAGACGCCCAGATAGCCACCCTGCTGCATCATATCCAGCCTTGGATGAACAAATCCATTGCCGAGGATGAGGACCCAATTGAAAAGAGGGTGGCCCAGCAGACGGAGCAGAACATTCAGGCGGTTAACCAGCGCTTTAATGCATTTGAGTTGCGGGTTCTTGCATGCACAGCCCCCACCATTGACTTAACTACTCTTCAGGAGGTTGTGGCAAGTTTTCAGGACGATGTTGACAGCATTCTAGAGATGAGAGGGACTGATCCCAAGACTTCACACGTCAAGATAGCGGAGGACACTGTGCTTGCTGCTTTATTCACAGCCCCTACTGAGCCGCCACCTGAGCCACGTGTTCGTGGCAAGAGGCAGCGTTCCAGCCGCACAACTTAGTGAAAGGATGTCCGTGCGAGGAAGAAGGAGTAGACAGAACTTGAGTCTGCAAGGAAGCCTCTTTGATTAATTAGGAGAGCCGTCAGATGAGGGCTCGAGAGTCAGCTGTTGGGGCGTCTAGTTCCAGATCTGAGGGTATTGAAAAGAGCACCACTGATGGTGTACCAATTATTGTGGGCACCACTGAGGGTGACCCTACTACTGTTGATGTTGCGGTTTCCATGAAACCGGACTCATCTACTTGTTGATCGTCGGCGCTATACACCTCAGGTTTGCTTCACCTACAACCCAGTCTTTTTTTATGCATTGGGGACAATTGCATAATATTTTGTTAGGGGTGGGGTAAATTTAAAGTGAGTGTTAGGGTGAATTATGATTAGCCAAACTCACGATCCTCTCTTCGGGGTTTTCTTGCATGTGTTCTTTTTCCCCAAGAGACTAATTACTTTACTATTGAATCGGCATGTCATAAATTGTACAAAGTATGAAGCGTTAAATATGAAGCATGATGTCTAAGCATAAATTATATCCCGTCCTAAGAAAATGCTTGCATGAATAGGTATAAAGAAGTTGAATGTGTAGGGTCTAATCATGACATAGAGATGCACCCACTACATGAATCTCAAACGAACATTCAAACTAGGTGTCTGACAAACTGATAGGATAATGAGGTGTCTAAAGAGTGTGAGGAAGTTTGATTGTTCCATTGTTAGTACCTAGCTAGAACTTTCCCGGTTGGTCCTACAAAAGGAATCTGTGTTATATGACTAGGAAAGGATCATCGGACCTTGTTCGAATTAGCAAACATCTAGCCTAAAATAAAGTGAACCAAATGAAATTATTATTCCTTTTTGATCCAAATATGTTGAGCCTATAATAGACCTTTCTTTTCTTCACCAACTCACCTTCCCTATGTTTAATGTGTTGGCCCTGAACCCTCCTTGGACATGTGAACCCCACCTTAGAGTCAAAAGCCTAAGTTGAGAGTGGTTCATGCAGAAATTGACCACGTCTTGGCCCTGACCTAACCTTGAGTAATGTGTACCTCAACTCATGGAAAAGACATAAGTTGATGGTGGATATTATGAGTGATGACCCAAAAAGTGGGTATGAAAAGAGTAATGGGGAAAAGAAAAGAAAAAGTGATCAAGAGAGGAAACTCAATCTAATTTATAAATTGAAAAAAAGAAGAAGTAGGAGTCACTTCCACAAAGAACAAAAGCAAAATCAAGGTATGAAAAGAAAATAAAAGTAGGGCATAACAGATAATTAAAAAGGTAGGACATTTAGCCGTAATGTCAAGGAGGGCAAAAAGTCACTTAAATGTAGCCATGTGTACTATACCTGACCCTGAGCCTACTTACAAGCCAAGAAGGTCCTATCATGATCCTAGAGTCTAATGTTGTGAACTTAAGCAGTGAAAATAAGGGCAAGACTATGGCGACAAGTACTAGCTAGTTGTGAATATTTTTTGAGCATGAGTGTTGAATAGTGATCCTTGTACCCAAAGTTAAAATCACTATGCAAAAAAAAAGGAGGATTTCTTTTGAATTGAGGTCACTAGTTGCAATGTCGAAAAGTTGGTACCTTGGTGAGAGGAAAAATAGTAGAGGTGTTGGTGCATGGTGAGTTTATGTCATGGTCTGATCCACATGAGTTAGGTTATCGAACCTAAGAGTAGAAGCATTCACTAAAGCAAAGAAAAAGTTGGGATTGATATCCATGTGATTGCAGAAGCTTAAAATAGGATACTTCTATACAAAGTGTTGTGTTGATTCATAGTGTGTCGCTTGAGGACAAACAACGAATTTATGTTGAGGGTGTTGATGTGCCGTGGTTTCACGATTTTTAAGATTTGTGTGTGTCTAGAGCCTTTTTCTAGTAGTCTAAACATGAATTTATCTTTGTGTTACAGGAAAGATGTCCAAAACCAAAACGCAGAACGCAACTGATATTTCATGCAGAGGTGACCCACAAAGACCATCATCTGGTTCGTCGTTTCGTCGACAGACCGTAGATGGTGAATGTCGACTAATACTTCAGGCATTTGGAGAAATTCAAGGAAATATGACCAAGTGTGGGGCTATGAAGGATCGACGGTCCGTTGATTGATCAACGGATCGTCCTGTTGAATTATCGTTAAGTTCAAAGATAGTCCCAATACCCGAAGTTGAAGAAATTCTAAGCATGGAACCATGAAAGGCATCGACGAACCATAGATTCATGGACGGACCATGTTGTTGGTCCGTCGATTGATTCAGAGAAGATGCCAGTTGAATGATAAAAAAAATGCTAAGTCTGGACTGACGGAGAAAGTCGATGGTCCATCGTTTCATCGACAAATCGTCTTTGGGGATCATCGATTACAGCCACGTCTTTTGGACAACTTTTCTTATTTTAATTCATTTTTAATTTAAGACTATGTTTTTATAAATTGGGTGTAAGAACCTCATTTTTGGGGTTGGATTCTATTACTGTTGTTCTTAGTTTGTGTTTGGAGATTGGTTTTGCAACTTTAGCCTTGATTAGATTTCCCAATTTAGTTTTCAAGTGATTTCTTGTTATTTCAGGTTGAATTTCAGGATTTTCTTTGAATTATCAAAGTAAGTTTATGTTTTATTGTTTAACAACTATGAATTGTATTCTTATATGCATGGGTAACTAAATCCACAAGTAGGGTTGTGGGAACCATGGATGATTAACAAAGTAGACCCAGCTTAAATAACAATTCTCAAATAGGTTATTGCATGCATTGATAATTCTTTCGCTGAGAAGTCTATTTAGCGATAGCAAGCGTAAAAACTCACCTTGTAGCTACTTGCCGGACCAAGGAGGTAGTTAACAAGAAAAGAATTATCAACATAGATTTAGTGGGATACTATCGAATAGGATAATCTCGATTGGTGCAAAGTAATAACTAATCCATACATCTAATATGATGCTTAATATGAAGTAAAGGTAAGGGTTAGTAGCTTATACACATGTAGCCGAACCAAAGTACAGGTGAATTTCTCTAAATGCCAGACCAAGGATTTAGAGATATATAACTTATCACTTTGCATGCAAAACACTAGGGAAGAATTGTTATAGCTAGGAATACGACGCTATGAACCTATGAGGAACACTTACACCCTAGTTTCTCTCACAACTTAGTAAAAACCATAGCTTTATTCTTGTTACTTCTTTTACTTAGAGATATTGAAGAAATTTGTTTCACAAAACCCCCCCTTTAATAATATTTTTTCGGAAAGAACTTGACTAAATAGAAGTAATTGTACATTGAAGTTATGTCTAAACCATTTTCTTCGTGTGATCGACCTCAACCTACTAGTTGGGTTCTTTACTTGATACAACCACTTATACTTCTTTAGGGAGGTATAATTTGAGCGTATCACATGTGCCAGGACTTGTCTCCTTACTTTATGAATCTTCTCATGCATTTTTCTATCATGAGAAACTCAGGGTTGATTTGAAAGCTATGGGAGTAAAGATGCGTAAAGTAAGGAGACAAGTCAGTAGAGACAAGACATTTTTCATTCACAAATAAAATATTAGTCATCGAAGCATTGCAAACAACATTATTAATGAGAACCAAGGCAATACCCACTGACTGTCGATAGAAAAGAGAAAGAAGGACTGACACGAGAATTTAGGGAGAGAGGGAATGGCTTAGCGTCAAGGGATAGAAACAATAGCATTAGTAGAACATATCCGTTAGCATGGGTTTATAGAAGCTTCTCTTAAGGTTAAACATGATTTGTTTCCAACCCTTTTGTTTTGTTGTACCTGGTCCTTCCGATTGTTCCTCTAAAAGCTAAGCCTTCAACCAATTATTTTAGTATTCATATTGGCCGGAGAAACTCCCATAGCTTTTAAATCAACCCTGAGTTTCTCATGATAGAAAGATTAGAAAGATAAAAGTTAGTTAAGGCCTACGAGATGAATAGGTTAATAACTAAGGGACCATTTAATTTTTTTAATTTTCTTTTTTTCATATAATGTGAGACACCCTCCTATTCAGAACACATTAAATTTTTCGAGTATGATGATATTTTCCCTTCGAACAGCATCTTTTCCACCTTATTTATTATGCTTACTGGACCTGGTCTCTTTTCACACTCAAAAGTTTCCTATAGAAGAAAATTCTCCAATAGGAACAAAAGATTCTAAGATTTGAAGTGTTTTTGAGTGAATAAAAAGAGGGTATTGAAGCGTTCTGATTTTTTGAAGGGGAGATGGACATTTTTGGGAATATGAAAAGAAATATGGAGTACAAGGTAATTGGAAGGAAGTGTCTTCTTTGTCACGACCGGAATCTAGACCCAAACGAGACCGGCGTCATTGACCTCTCAGAGGTCGCAGACAAGCCTACAAATGTCATCGTTACATCATCTAGTTTAATTTTAGTGGAAAATTTGAAACTTTTAGTTACTTGAAGTATAAATAGATTTCATTGTAGGATACGTTATACTCATAAAAGATTTATCTACATCAGTTGATAATCGTTCACAACAACCATCTAATACGAAGATACTCAAGTAAATGAAATAGTCATATCTTCATAAAATAGAAAGTTTCCAGAATGGCACCAATACAATGTCTGAAAATAATTGAGAAAGAAACGCTAGCGGAACATACTCCACTATCTCATGCCTATGTCTACGCTATAATAAACCACTAAGCATCCTCGAAAGCATGAGGGCCTATAAAATCTAGAAGAAAGCTCCACGTCCGGATAACTTTTGCGTTGACTTGTAAGCTTTAATGTCCAGCTGCACCTGAACCTAAAAGTAGATAGTTGTATGGGATTAGTACACACTTGTACTAAGTATGGGTATATGCAAGCACACACCAAGGACATGCATATACCCATACTTAGTACACACTTGTACTAAGTATGGGTATATGCAAGCACACACCAAGGACATGCATTGTTAAGAAGAGCATTGTCTTAACGATATGATCAATGGAAAGTCAAGTCAGTGGACTTGCCAAAATCGGACTAGCAACGTCATGCTATGAGAGTAACATGCATCATCATATGTATCATATTGCACACAGCACATAACATATTACATGTAGCACATAACATATTGCATATAACATATAACATATTTCATATCATTTGTTCATATACCATGAGACCTTGGCATCATGTACTTGACATTAGGAATTCCCAAAATGAGGGCTCAACATATGGGACCTCAACTAGGGATCCTTCTTTAACAAACACAAAGTCTGCTTCATTCATTCAAACGTACTTCATTTTCATTCTTTCATATAGTAGTGCTGCCACCAGTCATACCTAGGATCTACTCTAAGACTCTCATCAGGTTCGTTGTGCAATGACAAAGAATAACCTGGTGTTATTACTTAATTCTAGCTCACCTCTTGATTATCCTATCCTAACACATTTGGTATCATTCATTTCATTATGTGCATTCGTTGAGGCTGGCCTCATTCTTTCCTTGAAAACTTTAACTTTAACTGACATAGATCATGTGAGCATCATGAAATCCAATGTTTAATCCCCACACCGGAAAGAAGTGGAATCACCAGCCAAAGTGAACCAAAACATTCTAGCGTATATTGGGAATTGAACCCTAGTAGATCCCTATATTGGCAGTATAGGTTCAAAGACTAGAAGATATAAGGAGACCCATACCCGGCATGCCGGACAGTCTCATCTCATAAGAGTTACGTAAACCTCCGCCCTTCCCGAAGGAAGGCATCGCCGCTCATAGCTAGCCTATCGATGCTCAGTATAAAGTTCTCTTACATTCAACTCATACATCATGGAAGCTGACTTCTAGCATGAGGACATCATTACCCATTAGATGATTTCTCATGTCATCATTAGTATTGAGTATGCATTAACTTCAACACTTTCATTAGAGTGGTCATAGAGATTGGTCTCTTCATTAGCTTTACACTCTCATAGGTGAGTACGTTTTGGTAACATTTACTTAGGCTCATTTGAGATTGCTCTCATCTTTCACATTAGCCTCTTATCATATTGTCACCTCATTCATTAACTTTAACATATTTTCTTTTCATAATTACTCACCCCTTCACGCGAATTTTCATTTCATCATATGCCTATGCACTTGCCCATTTAGTGTGTTTCACACTCTTACTTAACCCTTCTAGGGTAACATCATTTTATCACATACAGCTTAGGCTCAATTACTTTTAAACGTATTCTAGACATTTGAGTCCACACATACAAGCAATGAGGCTTCATTAATAGTTTGTCTGAGTGACTCATGATTACCCAAGATTATGTGGTACAAGACTTATGCATCTTGTAGATTTGCCAAGATATTGATTTCGATCTTTAGAGGAAGCAGTCATTAAATATTTACATACGTACGACTTATGTGTCAATACAAAATTGGGCAAGGGAACTCGATTTCGAATCTCTTGGAAAACACTTAATCTTATTTTAAACTTGATAATTGCATTTTTTTAGATTAGGGGGACCCTAATTTGATCCCCATCAACCCCATAATATTTCCTTTCTATTTCTCCTCTCCTTTTTCGTTTAAGTCAAGGAGGTTGTGGGTTCAATCCCCCACAAGCTCATTATTTTTCTTTTAATTTATCTCTTAACTTTCTCACCTAGCCAAGAGGTTGTGGGTTCAATCCCCACTCTCCACAATTATTTTCTCCTTTATTTTTCTCCTAACTCTCTCATCCATTCAAGAGCTTGTGGGTTCGATCCCCACTCACCACATCTATTTTTCCTTTCATTTTTCTCACGCAATTTTTATGAAATTTTCATTTGGTGAGGTCATGGGTTCAATCCCCAATGACCTCACATTTTAAAAAAAAATTAAACGAAGTTCATTTTTTTAAAAGTTGGTCGAGACTACAATTTCGAGCAACCTTGAAATTTAGTCGCATCCATTCCATTTTTGTCTTAATCTTTTGTTGATTTTTTTTGTAGTTTTCATGTAATTATGTCTTGGGTTCAATACTTAGTGATTTCACTTATTTTACATTCATTTTTCATTGCATTTTATACCACTTTGATTGTCCGAACCCAACCTACCAAATGCTGGAAATTTGTTCAATATTTTCAGCTCCTTGTTATCATCATTTGTACATTAGATCTTAGGACGTTTCATTAATTATTTGGTGCATATTTAAGTTTATTTTTTTCATGGTTATATTCATCAAAGAATTACCATAAAATCCAGCAACATTATACCACTTACAAACATTTGCACAAACATCACTTTTCAGATACTTTCGGTTGGCATAAATCAACATGCTTACAATTACAAACACATTATCACGAAAAACACACTTCATACTTAAAATACCAACAACATGATCTTTAACCTATTTCAGATTGAAATGAGAAGGATACTAGGGACAAGGAGTTCGACAAGAACGGGAACAACCCTAGTTTCGAAATTCGTTGAATTCGTGGAAAGGAAATTGTCTTGGAGAAAGGAGTCCAGGAGAGAAACTCATACCTGAGTTTGGTGTTGTTCAACACTCAAATTTACTGCCCAAAAACCTCTCCAAACTCATGTCCAAATCCAGCAACTTCAATACAACTCGACGGAAACCTTACTTTTTGCTTCACGTTTTTGGTTAGCTTTTTTGTTGATTTTTTTATTTTTTCAATCAAGTTCTTCAAGTGTGAAGAACTTTTGGTTGTGTTTTATGTTCTTGTACTTTGTTAGCAGATAGAACGTGAAAAGAAAAAGGTTTGATCGTGATAGTGAGAAGATAGACGTGAGAAGTGAGAGGTTCCTTAAGATTAGGAGTTTAGTTTTAGACTTTATTCAAAAATAAGGTTTTGTTAAATTGTAAAATCTGATTTAATTTAATTACAGGTGAAAGGACCATTATGTCCTTACAAAAATAAGATTTTAAACCCCTCTTTAATTTACTTGGGCGTCGCTTCCGTTGAGTATCGAACCCGTGACACCCCCATCGCAAAAATGGGTCCCGCCTGGTTGGCCCGACCCAAACCGCCCCATTAATTAATTAATTAATAATAATAATCTGATTTTCCTTTTTCTTAAATCAGCATTTAAATATTAATTAAATTAATTCTCCAATTTAAATAATCAATCGAAATCATTGCTCCCACCTAGGTTCGAACCCGAGTAGAGCAAGATTTTTCTCAATGGGCAATTTCGTCCCTTTCTACCCAAAATGCCCATCTAATACATTAATTAACAAATTTAATTTCATATTTAGGGTAATTCTGATACCACCCTTATCCTGGAAAAAGACCATTTTACCCCTAGACCGTTCAAACTTAAGATTTCCCATTTTTAAGTCCGGCAAAAGACTCATCCGGATAAATCTTCATATTCGGGATCCCTACATTGCTAGACCCAAACATTCCTAGATCAACTAACTCCCTATGTTAGTTGGCTTGGCTATCGCAAGGGTTCAGAGGTTTGGTTCTACGCGCATCAATCCGTGTAAACCCGGTCTAATCTTAGGCATTCTAGACGCATTAAACATTACTTAGCATATCCATTTTTAGGGTTGTTACATTATCCCCCCTAAGGAACATTCGTCCCCGAATGAAACTACTAGCTATCTAGCACATTGCCAGTCATAACATAACATCAAAATCATGCATTGGTAACTCAACCAAGTCTGCACATAGTCTTACCACATACAACTATGGGCAATTCTTGTATACTCTATCAGTTCCTACATTTTCTCCTTAAGGTGTACCAACCACTATAGGATCATGCAAAACTTCAGGAAATATCTCAAGGGTGAGAGAAAGCAAAGCAGTTACAAAGGAAAGCGTAGACCCTTGATCAAGTAAGGCATAAAAAAAAGTTGAGAATACTTGAAGCGTACCTCTGAACATGTTAGCGGACATCTCCTTCTCCTCCCTGCCCTTCAGGGCGTAGAACCTATTCCGCTTAGGAGGCTCAGCTGCTGCTGCACCCTGTGGATCAGGCCTAGGCTGAGCATTACCTCCAGCCTGACCCGTGCTCTATGGGCAGTCATTGACCATTTTCCCATTCTTTCCACAACCGAAGTTGGCATTATCGCCCTTTCTGCACTATCCACTGTGATCGCGGCCACACTTGGCACACAGAGACGCTGCACATCACCTCTATTGCCCTCTCGGGCTCGAGTCTGCCTTCCCTAGGTGCTTCACTCCTCTGAACGTTAGAGTTCCATGAACTCTGATGGCCCTTTTTGAATCTGGACTGCTCGCGGACGTCAAATTTGTTCTTGTTACCACCATTGCTAGGACCTTCCTGATCAGAAGTATTAGGCTTCCTAGCATCACAGATGCCCCTTTTCTTTCGGCCGCCCTCTACCAGCTGGACATGCACCATCAGCCTGTAGAGGTCCATGTTATCGTAGAGCATCGTAACCCGACACTCCTCCTCCAGATCTCCGGTGATTCATGTGAGGAACCTGCTCATCTCATCCCTACTGTTAGACACAAGGAAAGTGGCATACCTGAACAGTTTAACAAACTTCAGGGAATGCTCCCTGACTGTCATAGATCCCTGCTTAAGGTTGATAAATTCCTCGACCTTGGCCTCTCTCATCTCCCTAGGGAAGAATCTCTCCAGGAAGGCTGTCTTAAACAACTCCCAAGTGGTCGTAACTCCGCCAACGCTCAGCTTCCTCCCACATCTTGCACTAAGTCTGTTCAACATCCTTGAGCTGATAGAAATCCAGCTTAGCCTTCTCCGATATGTGGCCCGCATGGACACCAAAATCTTATGCACCTCGTCCACAAACACCTGGGGATCCTCTAAAGTCTTGCACCCTGTGAAAATAGGAGGATTTATCCTCGTGAAATCTCGTATCTTGTCTGCCATGCTACGTACCAGTGGTTCCTCCATCTGAACATTCTGTCTGTTGGCCTAGGCCGTCATAGCCTGGGCCTGCATGGTCATGGCCTAAGCCATCTGAAAAAGAGTGGTCCACACCTGCGCATCAGTCAACCCAGCTGGGTTAAATTCCATGGCCACTCCTTCAGCTAGAGCATGGGGTGGAACTTGGTTACCCCCAGCAACTACTCCTCCTCTTCTCTGACCGGCGTTCCTCCTAGTATTCATTTTCTGAAAACCATAAGGATAGATGTTAGACACGCTCATAACACCAAGAATTCAGACATTAGGAAAAGGCACAATAACATCAAAAGAAGGGAATTTTTCCTATGCATCATGCAGTCTCTAATTCAGGATAATGGTGCACTTCTCTACTATGACTTAGAAACTACTCAACGTGGTTGATGTGAACTTATTATCCACGAAATTTAACCTAGTGGTCTAATACCAACTTTGTCACGACTAGAATCTAGACCCCGTACGAAACTGGCGTTGTTGACCTCTCAAAGGTCGCAGACAAGCCTACATACGTCATCGTTACATCATCTAGGTTAATTTTAGCAGAAAATTTGAAACTTTTAGTTACTTGAATTATACATAGAGTTCATAGTAAGATATGTTATCCTCATATAAGATTTATCTACATTAGTTCATAATCATTCACACAACCATCTAATACGAATATACTCAATTACATGAAATAGTCATATCTGCATAAATTATAAACTTGCCAAAATGGCACCAATACAATGTCTGAAAATAATTGAGAAAGAAACGCTAGTGGAACATACTCCACTATCTCATGCCTACGTCTACTCTAGAATAAATAAGTAAGCATCCTCGAAAGCATGAGGGCCTACCGAATCCGGATGAAAGCTCCACGTTCGGATAACTTCTGCTTCAACTTGTAAGCTCTAACATCCAGCTCCATCTGCACCTAAAAGTTGATAGGTGTATGGGATTAGTACATACTTGTACTAAGTATGGGTATTTGCAAGCACACACCAAGGACGTACATGATTAAGAAGAGCTCTGTTAAACAATATGATTTATGGAAAGTCAAGTCAGTACACTTTCCAAAATCGAGTTAGGAAAGTCATGCTATGAGAGTAACATGCATCATCGTATGTATCATACTGCACACAGCACATAACGTATTACATGTAGCACATAACATATTGAATATAGCACATAACATATTTCATATCATTCGTTCATATGCCACGAGACGTTGGAATCATGGACTTGACATTAGTTCTTCCCAAAATAAGGGCTCAACATACGGGACCTCAACTAGGGATCCTTTTTTAACAAACACAGAGTCTGCTTCATTCATTCATACGTACTTCATTTTAATTTATTCATATACTAGTGCAGCCACCAGTCATACCTAGGATGTAGTTTAAGACTCTCATCGAATTCGTTGTGCAATGACCAAGAATAACCTATTGTTATTAATTAAGTCTAGTTCACCTTTTGATTATCCTATCGTAACACCTTTGGTATCGTTCATTTCATTATGTGCATTCGTTGAGGCAGGACTTATTATTTCTTTGGAAACTTTAACCTTTACCGACATAGATCATGTGAGCATCATGAAATCCAGTGTGTAATCCCCACACCGAAAAGAGGTGGAATCACCGGCCAAAGTGAACCAAAACATGCTTGCATATATAGGGAATTGAACCATGCTAGATCCCTATATTGGAAGTATAGGTTCAAAGACTAGGAGATATAAGAAGACCCATACCCGGCATGCTGGAAAGTATCATCTCATGAGAGTTACGTGAACCTCCGTCCTTCGCAAAGAAGGCATCACCTCTCATTGCTAGCCTATCGGTGCTCTATATAAAGTTCCAGTACATTCAACTCATACATCACGGAAGCTGGCTTCTCGAATTAGGACATAATAGCTCATTAGATGATTTCTCATCTCATCATTAGTATTAAGTATGCATTAACTTCAATACTTTTATTAGAGTGTTCATAGAGACTGGTCTCTTCATTAGCTTTGCACTCTCACAGATGAGTACGTTTTGGTAACATTTACTTAGGCTCATTTGAGATTGCTCTCATCTTTCACAATAGCCTCTTATCATATTGTCACCTCATTCATTAACTTTAACACATTTGGTTTTCATAATTAATCACCCCTTCACGCGAATTTTCATTTCATCATATGCCTATGCACTTCGCCATTTAGTGTGTTTCACACTCTTACTTAACCCTTCTTGGGTTACTCGTCATTTTATCACATAGTTCTTAGGCTCACCTCCTTTTAAACGTATGCTAGACTTATGAGTCAACACATACAAGCCATGAGGCTTCATTCGTAGTTTGTTTAAGTGATTCATGTTTACCCAAGATTATGTGGTACAAGACTTATGCATCTTGTAGATATGCCAAGATATTGATTTCGATCTTTAGAGGAAGCATTCATTAAATATTTACTTACGTATGACTTATGTGTCAATACGGATTGGGCAAGGGAACCCGATGTCGAATCCCTTGGAAAACACTTAATATTATTTTAAACTTGATAATTTCATTTTTTTTACAGATTTGGGGGACCCTAGTTTGATCCCCATCAACCCCATAATATTTCCTTTCTTTTCCTCCTCTCCGATTTCGTTTAAGTGAAGGAGGTTGTGGGCTCAATCCCACACAAGCTCATTATTTTTCTTTTAATTTATCCCTTAACTTTTTCACCTATCCAAGAGGTTGTGGGTTCAATCCCCACTCTCCACATTTATTTTCTCCTTTATTTTTCTCCTAACCCTCTCATCCGTTCAAGAGGTTGTGGGTTCAATCCCCACTCACCACATCTATTTTTCCTTGAAATTTTCTCACGAAATTTTTATGAAATTTTCAATTGGTGAGGTCATGGGTTCAATCCCGAATGACCTCACATTTTAAAAAGTTTTTTAATCGAAGTTCATTTTTTAAAAGTTGTCCAAGACTAAATTTCCAGCAAGCTAGAAATTGTAGTCTCCTCCAACTCATTTTTGTCTTAATCTTTTGTTGATTTTTTTTTAACTTTTATGTAATGATGTCTTGGGTTCAATCCCTAGTGATTTCACTTATTTTACATTAATTTTTCATTGCATGTTATACCACTTTGATTGGCCGAACCCAACCTACCAAATGCTTGAAATTTGTTCACTATTTTCAGCTCCTTGTTATCATTATTTGTACATTATATCTCAGGACGTTTCATGAATCATTTGGTGCATCTTTAAGTTTATTTTTTTCATGGTTATATGATCCAAATTAACATACTTACAATTCCAAACACATAATCATGAACACATTATCACGAAAATCACACTTCTTACTTAAACTGCCAGCAAACATAACAACAGCATGATCTCTAACCTATTTCAGATTGAAATCAGAAGGATACTAGGGACAAGGAGTTCGACAAGAACGGGAACAACCCTAGTTTCAAAATTCGTTGAATTCGTGGAAAGAAAATTCTCTTGGAGAAAGGAGTCTAGGAGAGAAACCTATACCTGACTTTGGTTTTGTTCAACACTCAAACTTGCTGCTCAAAACCCTCTCCAAACTCACGTCCAAATCCTGCAACTTCAACACAACTCGACAGAAACCTTACTTTTTGCTTCAGGTTTTTGGTAAGCTTGTTTGTTTATTTTTTTTATGTAAGTTCTTCTGGTGTGAAGAACTTTTGGTTGTGTTTTCTGTTCTTGTACTTTGTTAGTAGATAGAACGTGAAAATAAAAAGGTTTGATCGTGAAAGTTAGAAGATAGACGTGAGAAGTGAGAGGTTCCTTAGGATTAGAAGTTTAGTTTTAGAATTAGTCAAAAATAAGTTTTTTTTAAATTGTAAAATCTAATTTAATTTAATTGCACATGAAAGGACCATTATGACCTTACAAAAATCAGATTTTAAACCCCACTTTAATTCACTTGGGCGTCGCTTCGGTCGAGAATCGAACCCGTGACGTCCCCATCGCGAAAATGGGTCCCTCCGGATCGACCCGACCCAAACCTCCCCATTAATTAATTAATTAATTAATAATAATCTGATTTTCCTTTTTATTAAATCAGCATTTGAATATTTATTATTTAAATTAGTTCTCCAATATAAATAATCAAGTTAAATCATTGCTCCCACCTAGGTTCGAACCCGGGTGCAGCAAGATTTTGCTCAATGGGCAATTTTGGCCTTTTCTACCCAAAATGCCCCTCCACTATATTAATTAAATAATTAATTTCATATTTAGGGCAATTACGATACCACCCTTAGCCTTGAAAAGGATCATTTTACCCTTACACCCTCCAAACTTAAGATTTCCCCTTTTTAAGTCCGGTAAAAGGCTCATCCAGGTAAATCTTCATATTCGGGAGCCCTATATGGCTGGACACAACCTTTCCTCGCTCAAATAACTCCCCAAGTTAGTTGGATTGGCTGTCGCAAGGGTTCAAAGGTCTTGTTTTACGCGTATCAATCCGTGTGAACCCGGTCTAATCATAGGCATTCTAGACACATTAAACATTACTTAACGTATCCATTTTTAGTGTTGCTACAATCTTGGTATTCAAAAGAAGACAGAACGTTCAGACATGTAGCAATTGCAATGGTTCTCATGCATAAATCAAAATGCAATGTTAAGAGTGCTAACCTTCGAGAACGGACCAGTTCCTGGTTAACTGTGATTGCGTAAAGCTATCCTGATATCCCTTTTCCTTAGATCTTTTTGCCATGTGTGTATACCTATAAAAGGTGTGAAATTGAACTTTCCAAAACATACATAATTGAAAACAAGGATACATGCTCCCTCCCTTTTTATAGTCATGAGAGGGTTGATTGCTTCAGGCAATATCTATTCAGTTCAGTTTTGGCATCTCCAACTTTAATTTGTTTATCTTGACCAGATCCCTCGTCAAAGATTTTGTGAAGACATAAGCGATTTAATCTACCAAAGTTTAGCACACCAACCTGCATCTGCCTAATACCTTGCCTCATTGTTGAAAGAACAACAAAATCTTATCTTTTATTCCCATGAAGGAGATATGAGCCCAGAATATGAGTCATTCCTTCTATTACTATTATCTTGATACCAGCAGACTCAGCATCACCATATTCCTCCAAGTCAAAATATCTCCTGTTTGAGATAGTAGAACCGGTCCATGTCTTCTTCAAATGTATTGGGATTCTCTAAGCATATTTTAGATGTGATTTTGTTGAACAACCATGGAATCTGGCATCAATCCTAACACTTGCATCAGTTATATCTGTAACATATCTATCAGCTTCCATCATTGAGTTGGTCCCACGAGAGTATCGGTTGACTTGGCTTCCATAATATGAAACCTGTTCAATAGCTTCTCTAATCTTGAACTAGGTCCCTGTTCTTCTCTAATTTCTTTCCTTGTGATTTGAAAAAGAGGATTTTGTTGATCTTACCTCTATCAGAGCCATTATTGAAGAAGAACTTAGACAACGTGTTAGCTTGTTGAGAATCGAGTGGTATACTTTGCTTCTTTAAATTTGAATTTGATGAACTTCTGCATTCTCACCTTTAAAGTTCACATTATCAATTTGAATTGTATTATCTATGTTCAGCCTTTATCTACATTATCGAGTTCATCGGCAGGTTCATCAACTGCATCAGCTTCCTTGAGCTTGATGGATTTATGAAGATGATGTTCTTCAATAAGCTCATTGTTTAGACCATCTCTCTGAATATTAAGAAGCCCTTCTATCTTAGAAATTCTTTGTTTTGCAGCTTCCCAATTCTTCATGACTCATCACAAGATCACACAAAGACCTTTTTCAATGAACTATTTTTGTTTTCTCCACCTGATAAACCTGTTACAAGAAGAATATCTCACAGCCATTCTTTAATCACCATTGAGATCAAACTTCTCAATATAACACGTTTTGTCCAGGACTTGTAGTATTTACCACTTCAGCCGAAAGTTCTTTGGAAAATTAAACATATGCTTGTTCCACGTGAATGAAGGCCTGATATGCTTCTCTTTAACACAAGCTTCACAAACTTTGTCATCTACAATCTTATTTTGAGAAGACAGTGGACTAGCTCCTTTGACACAAGTTTGTTTACAGAGAAGATCTCAATTGGACAAGTCTCATGCCTAATAGAAACGTGTTCTCACCTTGAAAATCAAAGGAAGTGAGAATACTACAACGAGCATTGTTTATATCCATAGTACATGTCCTTGCATTTTCTTCTTATCAACATCATCATCCGAGAGATCAAGTTGTGAACACCCTTTTATCTAAAAGAAGCTTACCTCAATTATATTTATTACAAATTCGTGAAATGCTTAGAATATTGTACTTCAACTCATTAACATAGTAAACAACTTCAAACGAGTGTTCCATAGACTTTCTTGCCTACAAAAAGATATTTTTTTTTTGCTATTTCCCAAGGAGACACCTCCACTTTGAAGTGCCTTATGAGAGAGAAGAAGTTTTTAGTTTTCTCAGTCATGTGCTATCCAAATCTTCCATTCATACACCAACACTAACTAATGCTACCTCATCTAACTTTCCTAGCAAAATCACTTGTTAGTCTTGAGAACTCATTTGACATGGAGTTCCCAGTAAGCAGATAATAGAGTGATAAGAAAATCTTTTAACTGGTGTGGAAGATGAATTTTCTAAACATAGGACCAGAGGTAGAACCAGGTCCCTTCTGTTCTATGTTCCTCTGTTTTGAATAATTTGAAGAACTTTTTGGACTTTTCTTCCAAGTTGGACACTCTTTCTGTCAATTGACTATCTCTCTCGCAGTGCAAACATAGCTAATTGTCACCAAAAACATTGTTTTTGGGGTGAGGATTGTATGGGGAATCTATCTTCTCACAACCAACCCCTCTTCTACTGTTGTCACCATGGCTGATTACATTTGTAAGGAATTTAGAGGAAGTGGTCCATTTGAGGGATTTGTTCAATTCCTCTTTTACACGAACAAGGTCCCTCTCCAATGCCAAATTTCTTTCTACAACCAAGTTCATTTTCGTTTCAGCAGTGTGCATCTTATTTTCAAGCTCCGGCTGCAGGTTTCTAGCCTCGTTCTTCCCTTTAGAAGTTGTAATATTCGCCTTTTTTTATCTTTTCCTTCAGTTTTAGATTTTTAGCTTCAAGAACAGCCATTTGTTTTTCAATATCAGATAATTGATTAACCATCACAATTTTTTCATCTTGAAAGATGTCTAAGCTATTGTTCAATAGATCCTTCTCAATGGTTAGCTCACTAATTGCATCAATGAGTACAACAACTAGCTTTCTCAATTTTCTAATGGAAAACACATTCACATTTTGCTTGAAGTCAGATAAGGTTACTTTTTCATTGACATATTCATCATATGACTTTACCATGAAAGCAAACATGGAAGCAAACACATCTTCATCATCTTTGACTGCAAGCATGGATGCATCTTCGGGATGTTCACGCTCTTCTGAGTCACTTGAGGATTACTGGACACAACAAGAGACTTTATCACAAAATGATCAACAATTCCTCTTCTGCTTGACTTGTCACGGACCTAGTTCCTGGTTTTGTTCTTGTACCTCTGGACTTGAAGCATTTCTTGTGGTCACCCTTGTACATAGTATAGTCTCTAATGTTGTCTAATTTACCACACTTGATACACACGCCATTTGAGTTTGTAGCCTTGTCAAGATTTCCTTTCTTTATGAGAGTTCAACGTTTTTCTCATAGTTTTTTGAAATCTTGGAGTGAGATAATCCATGTTCTTATGTCTTTCAGGTAATTCACCTTGTGATACCTTAAGATCAAGTGATTTGTACATTTTTGGAACTTTCTTCCGATTATCTTCATCAATCGAATTCGACTGTTTGTCATTTCCCTTGAGAATGAGACCATCCTTTTTTCTGTGCATCTCATCTTTAGAATCACTAGAGGCATTTTTCGATATTGCAAGGACTTTCTTCACCACTCGGTTAGCATTAGCCTTTCCCTTAGCATTGTCAGGGACCTTGTCCCTTCGGTTTTCTTTTAGGTCTTGAAATTCATGCTTATGACTCTAAAAGTCTCTTATAAAGTGTCTAGGCTTTCCACCCTTATGACAGAGGTCGTTGGCATTTGTTGTGTTATTGGAGTATCCCTTCCTTTAACACTTTACATTTTTTTTGACTAATTTTTGAAAACTTTTAGTCAAATAAGTCATCTCTTCTTCATCTTAATGAAAACCATTATGAGATCCTTTAGCATTACTAACTTCTCCTTCTTTCTGTCTTCATCATACTTTATTCTAGACTTGGGACCTCTTGAGTTAGAGCTCCATCGTTCACTTCCTTAGTAGGAATGTAAGGACCCTCAAGCTTAGTAGGGCTGCCATTCCTCTCAAGAATCTCTCTCATGGTGTTAACCAGATATAGAGCACCTGCCCTGATACCAATTGATGAAATGTAGGTGTCCACTATCATTCCATGTTGCAGGTCATTTAACACAACAAGAAAAATACAGAACAATAAATAGAAAGCAGAACACAACACAAGAAGTTTACGTGGACTTCTTTGCTCAAGGGAGTAAAACCACGACCTGTTGCACAGGATTTTCAAACTTCTTCATTAATCTTCTCAAGCAAAAGTGGAAGAAAAAATTATTAATATCATGATCAAGTAATCTACCTATTACTTGAAGAGCCTAAGCGGATACAACACCGCCCACTAAGCTATTACCCCTACATAACTTATACTTTGATAAGCGAATACCACACCACCCACTAAACCATCGATCTCTGGATGATTAACATTTGACTAAGAAGATACAACACGGCCCACTAAACCATCCCACCTAGATGACTTAGAATTTTGAATAAGCAACAAAATAATTTTTCCCACTAAATAAGTTAACCCTAACTAATTTAGCCTTTTACAAACCAAAAGCAAATATCTGAATCCTCTATAGACTAGGAACAAATTTACAATATATGTACGGAAATATAACTCCTAAGACACACTCTGATGCTTGCAAATTGATCAGGTCCTTGTTGTGTTTGCCGGAGAATACTTATTGAAAGTGAGTCTTTGCAAGTGTTCTTCAAAATTTTCAAGTTGCAAAAACTTATAAAATGATAGACATAAAACTCAAATTCAACAAGGACGCTTTAGCACTCTATCATGTCACTTTGTTGAGTATGAATATTTTTTTTCCTTGAAGATGACCTTCTTTTCAAGCTTATGAATTTTTCAGAGAAAATCCAAGTTTTTGTTTGCGAAATCTTGAGTTCGTGTTGAATGAGGAGAGACTATATAAAAATTAACACAAACTCATCGGACAAGGTAGTTGGCTAAGAGAATGCTATTCTAAAGAGATGTTCACCAACCACATCAAATTTGAATGCCTTTTGACAACTGTCTTTTCATCCTTCTCACGTACGAACACTTTCCGAGACCAACTCCTTGTTGCGTTCTTTGATGCTTGAGTTCTTGACAAAGACTTTTGGCTCTCTCTCTCTTCTTGAATGAATGAACTTAATATGTTTTTTTGGCATGTTGAAAGTATCAACCATAAAGAGTTATTAACCCTTGGACAAGCAACCGCTTCATTCTGATTGTTTAGTACGATGGCGCCTCACCTACCACTGATACCAGCTTTACAGTTGTACACCATTATGTATCAGATGGAGAGAACTCTGCCACGGACCAGGTCCCTGCATTTGTGAGCCACTGAAACAAACAATATCATCTACTCTTCCTATTGGTGTAGGACACTACAATTTTCACCTACCACCTGACATGACAGCTTTACAGTTGTACTTCAATTGAATTTGGACGAGAACACTCTAACAGGGACCAGGTCCCCTACAATTGTGAGGATCATCAAAATTTTTACAATATAACATTTTCCCCCTTTTTGATGATTACACACAAATTAACCTCACACAATTTTTATTTATTCATTTCATTGTCAGCAATCCCAATCATAAGGATTTGGTTCCTTGTTGGATCGATAAGTTTTTTAAATCATCAAAACTTCATATCAAGTTAGAACTAACATCTCATATACACTTTGAACTAACATTTTCCCCCTCTTTGATGATAACATACTTGTTCACCAGTTCCCCCTATCAACAAAAACTCTTTGGTTAACTAGTGTTCCATCATCCCCGAAGTTTGTCAAATAATCAAAATATCATAATAGGAGGAAGGTATAGAATGATGTGCTCAAATTGTAAAATATTTTGATTATTCTTTAGCTGAAGTGGTTAGTGAAGTTGTTTCTTTCTTTCTTGCTTCCACCGGGAAGCATATTCGTGTTTATAGATGATTCAAACAATAGTTAATAGGGATTATAAAATATCATGATACCATATGTCAGGCTATTCTAAGAGGTATCTATGTTGTCATGTGAGGAGCATACTCTTAGTAGTATCTGTATATGGTCGTTTATTCTAGAACTCAAGAGGTGTAGTTTCATACTAGAGGGGCGCATAGAAGGACGTGAGATCTCATCATCACATGGTACGTAGCATTTTTGTTTAAGCATGTTGATTGGGATGTCCTTTTATTCTCTTTTTCTGATGCATTACTAGAGTTCTACATGAATTTAAGATTTTTAGGTCTAATTCATCAAAATAGCTTATTTTTGTTTGATCCTTATCTGAGGAGCATGCATGATGTATTACAAAAAAAATTGCATCTTTGTGAATATCCGCGGAAATCATCGTTATTGGCTTTCTCTAAGGTTAGTTCTGTCTTGTCCGCTAGAATTGAACTACATGTGGGAGATAGATGTATCAGTGTTGGTGTTTCTTGGTCAAGCATCACTGTATCAGAGCCATAGGGCTCTAAAAGATCTCAACCGCACATAAGATACTCTTCTAGATTCATTACACAACGGATCAGCGTGCAAGGTAGGATGTTTTTCAATAGATCTTGTTCTTGTAAATATCCTTCCGACTTAAGTTTTGTACTAATTTTCTAAATTTTGTTGGAGTTTCCATTTGGATCATCGTGCAAGTTTGGAAGTTTTTGCATGAATCTTGTTCTTCTGAATACTCTTCCTAGTTAAGCTTTATACTGATTTTTTTAATACAGCTGAAATTGCCATTAATTATAGGTTGGTTTTGTTCTGTCATTCTCCAATTTCTTGCTATAGTCAATGTCACTTCACACATGGTATAATTTGTAAAATGTCGCTTAACAGTGTCGTTGGTTATAGGCAAGTGTTTTAATTATAGCTAGGTTTTATTCCGTCATTCTACGTGTTCTTACCATAGACAATTTCACTTCACATATGCTATACTTCATAAAATGTCGCTTAATACCATCATGCATATGGTGGTCACTGTGGAAGAAAAGAAATGGGAGGTGTTTCAGAGACAGATATTATCTCATTGACAAAGTAAATTGGAATCGTTTGGTCTCTTTACATTTTATGGTGTAAACAGCTATGTATAGAAGATGTAGATTGAAATATAGAATTAATACGGAGCTTGTAATTTGGTTAGGGCTGTAAATTTTTATGGTGGCCAATATGTTGTTAATGCTGAAGAATACAACTTTACCAATGTTCCAAAAAAAATATGGCTTAACAGATAATTTTTTACATATGTCTGTCACGAATGGTTTCGTTACTTTTCCTTCTCATGTTCTACTACCAACTACAATCTTAGAAAACAACATTTTGGTAAATAGGGATCAAACCGTGTCTTTAGGCGTTCCGATTCTTAGGAGTTCTCTTGGAATTCTTTGCGTAATAAGGTTTTTTAAACCTATTTTCTTTCTTCCCCTCCCCCTAATGGGGGTAGAGCTGTCGATTTTGATGACACAATGTTACATATTTTCACAAAACTGCAAACTGTCTTTGGTGGTTTGGAGTTGATATCTCTACTTAATCTTGTAGTCAATTGTTTCATCCTTCTTCCCTATATAAACATTTATGCTTGGTTAGAATGGTGACGGATGGCAAATCTAGTTCTTTTCTCCCGCTAGTTGTCTTATCTGATATGCTAGGCTTTTATTTTCTCCCTGAGGCAGGTATTTGCTCTTTGGTTGTGGATGTTGTAAATTTGAGCAGCGGGGTCAAGGATATTTTATTTGAGGTTTCTTCCATAGTGCAACTAGTCTTGTCTGTTCAGTTTCCTAATGACCGGAGGCGTTGATGATTTTTGTGTATTTACGGAGTTTTATTCGGAAAAGGAAAAAATGACTAAATTTCAAAAAATCAATTAATCTTATGATTTAAGAGAAATTAACTTTTCGAATTGACAGAGTCCCCACTTGATTTTTGGTAAAATCAAGAAAACTTATAATTATTTTCAAAAGATTTAAAACACATGAAAATCAGTTGAAAAGGGTTCGAAGTTCAAATGTACATTTCGAGAAGGTGTTAGGCCCTCGGAATGCCCGCTAACTCGCAGTTGACCGGCGATTTGACTAAAAATGACCTCTATTTGATAATTTTTAAATTTTATTAACCAAGTAAGGAGAATTTATTTATTATTTATTTTTATTATTATTGAATTAAATTCCTTTTTTTTAAGGAAACGGTGAAATCATTTATAAGGGGAAGTGACATAAAGGGGGTTAACATGACTAAAAATAGAATAAAAGCTAAGTGACTTCTAAAAAAAAACTATATGATAAATAAAGTTAGTCATAATAATATAATATGAGTAGAAAGGAAGAGAGTATCACATTTGGGCCTTTAACAACCTGTCCTAAATCTAAAATTGCCCAAAAATGAATGTTGCCCATTTCAAAATCTGCGTATACATCTGATGTATATTGATGTATACGACTGGTATACCATCCATTTTCTTGTATATTGGTATATATACGGAATGTACACTTCCCCAGATCAAGTTTCCAGCACCTGTTAAATTTTCTTTGACCTGTATCATATATTCGTACCGTATATCAGAGTATACAGCAGTATATCAGCCCCTTTCTTAGCTTTTGAAGACCTGCAAATTTGATTTCAAGCCTAGATTTATCGACCTCAACCTGTACATCAGTTTCGCAGCTTGTGGAGGGGCTGGACAACTCGGGGATAAAGGTTTGAGCCTTCGTGACTCAAACGAAGGATGCAAGGAGGAAAATGGAGTCCCAAAACGGGAAATTTTAACCAAACTAAGTCATTATATAAAACAATTTACCAAAGTAATACATTTTTCTAAAATTTTACAAAACTAGTATAAACGTATTTCATGGTAACGTTTTAGGGTATATTTTATTTTTTAAAAACTAACAGCATTAGGTTGATATACGTCACTGTAAGTAACATTTTACTTTTAAAACGTTATTTTCAGTAACGTATATCAATCTGACGCCATCAACTTTTAAAAAATAAAATATATCCTAAAACGTTACTGTGGAATACGTTTATACTAGTTTTGTAAAATTTGAGAAAAACATATTATTTTGGTGAATGACTTTATATAATGACTTAGTTTGGTTAAAACCTCCCCAAAACGGACTTGAGAGGAGTTCACATGCAATAAAGTAGAAGTGAATTAGCATATGAAATGATAAAATAAACCAGATGCATTTCGAGTGAAACGCAATAAAAAAAACTACTTGAGAAATTCAAGTTGGACTGACACATATCACTCTAAAGAAGGCCAAATGAAACCAAACTAAAAATGACCAAAGTTAGCAAACAAACTAACTCTAGACAGTAGCATATTCCTTAAAACATTTGGATTCCAGAGAACCCATAACCATCGGCCAATAATAGATTCAAAGTATTAAAAGGAAAATATGTGGTATAATAAGCCAGTAAAACATCACACTTAGCCTAACCAACTATATTTGATGAAATCTAATGGTATTAATTTATCATGTCAAAGAAAATGTTGAAGGCTATAATAAACATGTTCCCTTAAAGCAAAAGGAAAACACTGGCAAGGATTTTTCGTTAAGTCATTTTGAAATGAAGTATAAATGAATAAACAAAGCCAAACAAGCCTATTTCTCAAGCCAAATATGCTGCATATGAACACAAGTATACATGGAAAAATATAGAATGCAAAGAATTATTCATGTTTTATTCCCAAATGAATGGGACTGCACACATTTTCGGAGTATAATATTCTCCAACTTGACATGGACAACATCTAATGGCAATAAACAAAACCCAAACAAACAAAATATAAAATGAACATGAACGGAAGGATCACTTATGTCACTAAACAATTACCCCGAGACCAAACTTTATTGATTCGGACAACATAGTGATTTAAACTCAAAAAGAATCAGCTCAAGAACAATGATTTAATCAAACTGACCATATAAACTTGGGTTTAACATAATAATGTGAATTCGAAGAAAACAAAGTCAAAGGTGTAAGCTTAGAAGAGTAAATTACTAAGAAATGAACACAGACAGACAGAGAAAGAAGACAACTCGAACACATCACGCAAAGAACTAAACACCAAACCAACGTAATGAACTCGAAACAAATGTGAGGATTGTGAGTTGTTTACCTTATTACGGGCAGCGAAGTGAGACAAAAGGCGAGTTTGGAGACGACTTCACGAAATTTCAGTGAACGAGAGACAAACAAAGACTCTTGAAACTTTCACTATCTCTGCCTCTAAGAGATATTCTCCAAATATTTATATATAAGATTTTTTTATAACTAATAGTTATTGCTTCCTTTCAATGTTCAAACTGTGTCCTCCAAACCGAATTCTTTTCGGAAGTTCAAAATTTTCTCACTAAAAAAAGAACTCTCTCTAAAAAATTCCCCTCCCAAAAATTTCTCTGTTTTTACTGTACAGAGCAAGAAACTCCCCAAAACTAATTTTTTTTCTAACTCAACAATCTTTCCCCCTCCTTTCTTCCCAATTTTCCCCTATTTTTCGGAACCCTCCTGCTCTTTTTTTTCCACCTTTCTTCTGTTCTCTCCCCAATATTTTCTTCAACACCCCCACAACAGTAAACAAGAAAAAGATATTATATAGGGAGAGATTAGGTTGGATTTTTTGGGGGGAAAGAGGGTGAAAACAGCTAGGAACAAGGGTCCACAAATTCAAATTCTTTTCCCCATTCAGGAAAGCATCCTTTTCTGAGATTTCGACCCCATTGCAAAAGGGGAAGGGGAGACGGACGACTTAGACTGGTCAAGTGTACCTGCCGCTCGACGTGGCCTCATCTCAGAGCTGCGAGGACGATTTCTCGGCTGTTGCAGGGGAAAGTTGTGCGAGCTGCCTTGCTGAAAAGTTGCTGGAGCAGCACGGTTGTACCAACTGATGAGGAAGATGACACGAGCGTGAACTACACGTGTGGATGCCGTGTGCTGCTCCGTTTGCTCGCGAGTGTTTGGGGCGAGAATTTCTACCGTTATTGTTGTCGCTTAGCTGGAATTGATGTTGACGCCGTGAGTTGTCTTTGGGCGCTGCTAAAGGCGTGTAATCTTGGAATTTCTACTTCTGATTCTTCTAGGTGAAAAGCATTCGGGTCGGGTCAATGGGAATCAGGGCCGGGTCGAACTGGATAGGGGGTTAAAAGAGAGTGGGCTGGGACTTTGGATTTGAAAAGGAAATTGGGAGATGGGCCGATTTAAGTGTAGTGGGTCAATTTGCTTGCTTAAAAATAGATAGAGGAGCAGATTGTTTTTTTTAAAGATTAGCCAATTTTGAATTCAAGTAACATATTAAGGCTACAAATCGAATAAGATGGACTAATATACTTAATTAACGAGCTTCTTTAACATATTAAGGCTACAAATCGAATAAGATGGACTAATATACTTAATTAACGAGCTTCTTAATCTTGACAAAATAAAATAATTAACTAAATAATAGAATAATGACTCAAAATATAGCCTATGATTAAGCCAAACAAATTAACAATATATCTAATTAAAATAAGATACTTTTTTTAGACTATTTTCGAATATTCATAAAATATACTCATTAGATACAAAATTATGTAAAACATATATACCACTTAAAAATTATAAAAATATCAAATTATTTAAAAGTAACTTGAAAAAGTATTTTGAACTTTATAAAACTATTTTTTTTAATATAATTGAAATTTAAACTAAACTAAATTAATAAATTAACTAACTTGAAATGTAAAGTCTTTATAGAAAGGTTTTTTTTCCAAATATTTTATAAGGTATTATATACATAAGCAAAAAACATAAACTCATTTGCTATAAATATTATTAAACATGACTAAATCACTCTAAACTCTTACAAAATATTTTTATTATAAACTAATTATTTCAATTCGTTTGAAGATTTAAGAAGCTCGAAAATTAATTATTATCGGGAGGGCCAAAATTGGGTGTCAAGATACGGAACTGGATTTGTTGGTTGCATCCAATAGTTATTTGATTCTGCTATGTATGTATGGAATGAGTAGATCTATCAATTGAAGAAAAGAACGTCTCGCAGAATGATTGACCTCCTGTGCTGGATGTTAGATCCGAAGGGTAAGCCTATGGCGCAGTGAATCTATTTCTAGGTTTGGAGATATATTTTGAAGCTAGACTTTGCTGTAAATTTTCACATTTTTGGGGTATATGTACCATGCAATTTCTGTTATTTGATGTGAAAAATCATTGTAGTGATGTAAACCTCATCTCTGGTATCTACAGCAGATCGTCTTTTCTTGCATCTTCTCCTCTGGAACACTATTTAGTAGAATTTTCTGAGTCTCCCTTGTAGATGATGCTTAGTGTATTTGATGTTGTTAGGCAATTATCTCATTCAACAAGAAGGTCTGTTTCCCATGTCTTCCGGTTTCCATTATCTACCTAGAATCTCTAAATGGAGTATATGTGCTAGAGTAGTGGATTTTTTTGTGTTATATATACCATGGGAAAGTATTAATTGCACAATTATGTTTTGTTATCCACACAATTAGTTAGGTGGGTTCATGCACCAAACATGCGAAGGGACACATTAAGGAGTTTCTACGAAGCAGTCTATTATAGTCATTTACAAGTTTTGATAATGTCTGACTCCTGTTTTAGTATTTATTGTATTTACTAATTTGGATCGCTTACCTGTAAAACATCACTATATATGTGAGTGTACTATTTTTGAAGTTGAGGAAGGTATCATCTTGAAGTACTTAGTATTCTTTAAATTCATTTTGTCTTAGTTATTCTTTTCTAAATATGGCCACTGAATGGGGTATTTCTGGTTTTTCTAAGTTCCAATTGTCCAATATTTCCAGATAATTTGACTGGGTAAATGTTTTCCTTTTTAAGCTCAAGTTGTCCAATTTCACTTTTGAATGGGGTACTTCTCTTCCTCGAGAGTCGTTAGTTCAGAGATGTTGGTTTGGAGAAACTTGTTGGTTTGGCTTTGTTCCTGTTTTTCCCTCAAGTTCTTGTATCTACTTTGATATTTTTAAGCTTAAAGGACATAGTTTTTAGGTTAAAATACACAAATTCAGTTTTCTCCAGAAGAGGTGATAAGAAGTTGGGAGGATGGTGAACAGGTTGTTGTGGAGCATGTTAATAGAAAAAGGTCGTGGTATGATTTTATTTTGAGCATCTTAAATAGGACAAGGTCCTGGTATGATCACCTGGATTCATGTTCATACATTGACCCACTCTAGTCATTTTGCGCTTTTTGAAGTATCTGAGTATTTGTTTTGGATTAACGTTTCAAGGGCTTCTGGCTATTTTGTGCAGGTATGTGTTCAACTACACTCACGTTTTGTTGTCACTCGTTACTAATCTAATTTTCTTTTTTTCATAACGTGTAGTAATTTTTAGTCTATGTGCTCGTTGCAGGTTTTGGAGGATGAGTGTTCTATCCATATGGCAGTGTCGCTGATCGAATAAGAACTGAATGCTCTCAAAAAGTGTTGTCTTCACTCACCTGTATTGAATGTAGTTACGGAATATAGGTGGTGTATATGTAATTATTCTCTTGAGTATAGGTGGAAGTAGCTTTTTGTTTTGGGTTTTGTGATAGAGTTGGGTGTCTCATTATTTGGCATATCTCACAAGCTTATTTAGTCTCTTTCGATTTGAGATTGGTATCTGTGGATTAGTATGTTGGATGTGATAAAACGTTGAGTTCTGGGAAAACAAGGTGATATTTTTACTAAAAACATAGACTGGTGGAAGTTTAACTCCGGAAGAAGCACTTGATGAAACATCCCATAATTTGGCAGATGCGAGGCAGAGAATGTCCATGATTCCATGTGTATACTGTTGGAACTGATGCAAAAAGTTAATTTCATGATGCATATTGTTCTCTCTTTGTGAAGATACTTTGTAGCCCCATAACTGGAGAATCTGCTTTCTGGATATTACATTTATATTTATATTTGTTGAAGGTGCTATGAAATCGTTGAGTTTACAAATGCAACTTTTTCATGTTATGAGATGTATGTTGAGTTGTAAGATTGTAATGACCCAGAATGTCATTTTTAAAAATTTTCATGAAATTACCATTTCACACCTTTCAATAGTTGCCCCAGTCATTCATGATCACTTTTGAGAATTTGGTACTATTTGTTTAACTTGAGTTAACTAATTGATGGGTAATTGTGGATAATTGACTTAACGAATAATTAATGGACTTAAGTGATAATTTATTTAATATGCTAAGTTTAATTCATTTATTAGAATAAATAGTAGGGTTTGTCACTTTTAATTTATAATTAAATTAGAAAAAAATAAATAAAATAAGAACCTAAAATTTACCGTGAGAGGCGACCACCGTGAAGCAGAAAGGTTAACATTCAGGTAAATTACTAATCTTTAAAATCTTGTGATAGATATGGAATAAATGTTATGGTAGTTATGTTAATTGGATTGGAAAGAAAGGTTGGAATTTATATCAAATTGATTGGAAAGAAAGGTGGGAATAAATGGTGGTGGTGCATCTTTTTGGGGGGAAACCTGCACTTTAATCATTGGCTATTTAATGCCAATGATTGGTGCATTGGTGTAGCTTATTGTTTTGCAACAAAAGAGAGTATATTATTGTCATTAGATGTTAATGTGTTGGTTCCTCTTTTTTCTTATCAAATATCTTATAACAATGATTTTATATAATTAGCTTAGCTTGATAATTTGGTATATAAAAATTAAATATTGAATATATGGTATGACATGAATACTGCTAGAATTGTGATATTGGAGAAGTTGAAGTTTAACCCTAGGCTTGAAACTTAGAAACTTGATAGTAAATTTGGGTTAGTTTTTCGGTCTAGCTTATAACTATAGTAATATGGGTGTTGATAGTTTTGAAATTTTCTTGTGACTATGTATTTGGGTATATTGCATTGGTTTTAAAGCTCAACAAAAATAGAAGGCTCAAGTTCCGGAGTGAATTGTTCACTAATTGAGGCAAGTGAATTTCAAATCCTTATTAAGTGTATGGAATGCGTGTATTTCCTCGTGGTATATGTTTGGGAGTAATGGGACTTGGTGATGGGTTGACTTGTCAACATTAATTAATTCTAATGATGAAAAAAAGGCAATAAAAGGCAACGTGATTAATTGTTTGTGTGATGTTTTGATAAGGAATAATGGTTTGAAAGTCTTGTTGAATCATTTTTGTATAATTGTAGTTGTGTCTTGTTATGAGAATGGTCATCTCGTCATTGTTTGTTTGAACATGTCATTCGTATTATTCTGAGACATGATTGTGACAAGTGTTATGTGCATTGAGAAAGAATAAGAAACTAAAGAGGATGCACTATTTCAAGGGACGTATCGATCACCGCGATGGATACTATATTTTGAGGGACGTATCATACGCCACGATGTATACTAATATATCGAGGGATGTATCACACGCCGCGATGGTTACTATTATCGAGGATCGTGTCATACTCCGCGACAGATTCATGGACCGATATATCCCCCATGGGTCCTAGACTGACAGACAACATGTGTGTATCACTAGGTCAGACATGCACCATTATACTTGACATTGCATTCCACTGCATTGCACATACTAATCATTAGTGACTTGATATTGTATTTTGCTGATCTTGTGAATGTCTTTCTGCGGAACTTGTAATTGATGAATAATGAGCTTGTTGTTAAGGATATATAATTTGTTAAAGTGTTGTTGTTGAGAATATACAATTTTTTAAAGTGTTGTTGTTGAGGATATGTAATTTTTCAAAGTGTTGTTGTTGAGGATATGTAATTGGTCTAAGTGTTGTTGTTGAACTGTGTGCTATGTAAATTGTGAGTTGTTAGGTTTGGCTGATTTTTAGGCAGGTTGTAGTTGTGGATGCTTGGTTGGGGTGGTAGGAGTACCCATATTTGATCCCCTTAGCTTGTGTTTAGAGGTTTTCTTGTTGTGTACCGTGTGGTTTGGTACTCACCCCTTGCTTCTACAATTTTTTCGTAGGTTACTAGCCCAGACCTTTCTGATATATTCTCTTCTTTTCCGAGGCTTCTTGAGATTTGTGAGGTAGTTGTTTGTCATCTCAGCAAACCTTCTTACTCATGTTTATGATTTTGTTCTATTCTAGAAACAATGTCATATGAGACTTATGTTTTCTTTTAATTCAATTGTAATACTTTAGAGACTTGTATACGTGACAATTAGGTTTTGGGTTATAATTTAAGTTGATAGTAATTTTTCACATTTTATTGTAATAGTTGTGTATTAGGTTGACTTGTCTTAGTTGGATAAGACTAGTGTCAAGTGACACTTTCTGTAATGATTATGCACCTGTTCTTTTTTTTTTTTTTGAGTATAGGGCATCTTCAAATGTTTATTGGCAGATCTCGCTTAGAAGATTAGAGGTTATCGCATAAACTTCAAGGGTGAGCTGTATCTTCCGGGCTTCCATGGAGTTCTCTCTCGTCTATGTCCACCATTTCTGGACATGGACCTTTATGTTTAGTTAGTTGAATAGTTCATTAGCAATTCCTTGTTTAGACTTTGGTTATTTTTAGTAGTTTTATTACATTGACATTCAGATCTTAGGCTTATCTTCCACAAATTTTAGTTGTTATATCTTTTTTGTTTAGTAATGAACTTAATTTTTTGTCATTTAACTTGCTTTCGAAACTTAAATACCTCAGTTTTAGAATAATTGCTTTAGTTTGATAGTAATAGTGGTTCTCCCACCAACTTCTAAGTGTGGCGCCAATCACGATGCGTTTTGGGTCCTGACAGTTTGTGATGTATTTCTTATTTCTTATGGTGACATCTCTTTATAAAAAAGTTATCCTTGCTTAAAGTGGATACAGAATTAAGAACTACTAGGAGCAGTTGTGATTTGTATTTATTTTCACATCTTTTCAATTAATAGTGTATAATACTTTCTGAATTTGTGCATCAATGACTATAAATATAATAACTTATTATTTTCATAAATAAAGACCATAAAGAAGATTTATATTTATATATTGTGAATGTTTTTCACTCACAAGAGAGGAAAGACAATTATGTTTGTCTTGGTAGATTTGCAATTCAAGATTCTTGCACCTTTATTTGTTTGAGTTGGAAATTTTGAAGACAATTTTGGCAAATGATCAGTGACGAAAAAGATGTCAAAATTGTTGTGATGTAGTATAATATTGGAGCTCATTTAATCAAGTGTTATTGTTTATAATATTATAAATTTTTACTTAATAGTGTATTCAATTAGTTTATGAGATTTTTCTCATCACTACTCAACTATTTAATTTGTTTAAATTCAAGACAATTAATTCCTTCTTCTAAAATAACTATTTTCATCCTTTAACAACTTTTAAGTTTATGCAATAACATCTTTTCCTTATATCAATTCTGAACTTTTTTAAAAATAATTTCTCAACCTTTCTTTTTTCCATTTCAAAATAATAACTTATAAATAAATTGAAAACGATAGGTCGTTAGTTATAAATTCAAAAACTTATTGAAGATAGGTATTATGTAGGTGCAAGAAAAAAGTAGAAAGATATTTTTTCTTGTAAAATAAATATATTTATTGATAAGATAATATATATCTTTGACCGTGAGAATTCAAAAAATTTAGAAGTACATATATAGAGTATTAGTTGTTGGTGTAGCTTCTTATGGTCATGTTGTTTATTAAGTTGAAAAAAGAAGGTAAAGTAAATAAATGAATACATAAAAATGTTAAGAAAATAAATAAACTACTAAAAAAAAGGAAGTGGTAAAACTTGTTAAGCAAGTCTAATATAGACTTTGGTGGAACAAGATAGGCTCAAATATTTGTATAAATAATAGAAATTGTTATCTTAATTTTTGTTCTTATCTATTTAACTTTGTGTTTTCTTTTAACTAAAAACATCTAAAACAATTCATTGTTATCAATTATTTTTTGTGGAAGAAATAATGGAGGAACAAAACAATCAACTTTTGGAAATAATTGGATGTCTGGTGGTAGATGTTGATGTCAATTTCCTTCTTATTACTGCTACTTTTCCAAAGAAATCCAAATTTGAAGGTACTTAACTTTAGTATTTCATTTTACCAAATATTAAGAGTGTCTAAAATATAATATTGTGATACAACTTATATAATCTTAAAATAAAGTGTATTTTCTATTCTTTTCATATTATCATAGTTTTATTTGAGATTTATGTTGATCGAGATTTATATAAGTCAAATCTAGTCATCAATTCATCTAATTAGTTTCTATTAATTTTGTTTTTTTCTCATCAAATGATTTCGGAAATTTTTCTGTATGTATTATCAATAATTTTAGCTTTTTATATGTTTTACAATAATATAATTGCTTGGCTAATTCGGTTGTGATAGTGAAGAGCGCAAAAGATGCATTAGGTGTTCTTCATAGTAGTGGTCTCTCATTTGATCTTGTGGTTACACAAGTCCACGTGTCCGAAATGAATGGCTTTCAACTTCAACAAGAAATAGCCAAATAATTTAACATTCCTATTGCTTGTGAGTTCGTAATTCTTTATATTCTTGTTGGAATTAAAATTATGTTGTATACTAGATGTCTATAAGAGAAAAAATAGTCTCTTATTGATAACTCTTGACCAATAACATATTTATATATAAAATAACTCACCCTAGGAGCATTGTTGATGATTGATGGAAAGAAATTAACCCCACCCCAAATTTAAAGGCTTGCTTTTACTATTTTCATATAACCTCATCCCTTTTATTTAGGGTTTGCTCAAAGTTAATGAATTAAACTTGTATTATTGAATGTAACCAATTTATTCAGCCGATGAAAAAGAAAGTACAATTATGAAAGGGCTTGAGAGTGGAGTTATATTGTTTATGGGGAAGCCCATATTACAAATGATATTAATTATTAATGAAATATGCTACCATGGGAAAGAAGAATTATAAAGGCAAACAAGTTATAAATCAACAAAATCAAGACAATACCAATGAAGGAATATCTCATAATGTAATTCATATTGAATCTTCAATGTCAAACAGTAAGAGGGACAAGTCGACGAGAAAATGTGAAGAGATTGAAAGCCAACTGAGTTCATCTCCATCGTCAAAGAAGAGTAGAGTTGTTTGGACAGATCCGATTCATGACAAATTTGTGGAAGCCGTTTCAAAACTTGGCATGAAGAGTAAGTATTTTCGAACACTATATAGTGAAAAATATTTGAATCTAAAAGTTATCTAAATGTAAACTATCTTAGATTTGATTGATGATTTTTTTTTCTGCAGGACCTCATGGATACTCCTGAATTGACTAGAATACACTTCGCAAGTCATGTGCAGGCATACTACAATGAACTCATCAATAAGAAATACTCATTAAGTCTAAACTTAATGATATTCTATGCTAAAATAAATTAGCACGGATAGGATCATTTTTTATAATAATAAAAACTCTAATGTTTATTACATAGAAGTAAGAAAATAAAATTAACTTATAACTTTATAAATATATTTGAAAGAGGTATCACAAAAATGAATTAATTAAAATAGAGGGGGTTTTATGATAAATTTCTAAGAAATATATCTATTATACAATAATGAATATGAAATTATAATTTAGAAAAGTATTTTATTAATGAAAAAAAATTATTCATACATATAGACAATACACAATAAGAAAAATGTTAAACATACATATACACACTAGCATGCATGCACATTGGGGTCGTGAGTGTGTCATTAACTAGCCCTCCATTGGAGAAACCCTTAGGACTTAAACTTAAAAAATTAAAAATTCATCAAATCAACAATATTATGTCTAAAAAGATTTTATAAATAAAGAAACTTCATAAATAGGTTAAATTGTTACTTAACAACTCCCCAAGAACTGAAAGTCATCGTAAAGAACTACTAAATAAGTCAATTCCACTAAAATGTCTAACAACTAAAAATTAAGATAGAATGTCCTCGTGTATGAAACATGAACTTGAACTATAAGATAATTCTTGGTAGCCTGAACACCGTCCTGTGATAAAAAAAGCAGGCTACGCTAGATATGAACTTTTGGAGGAACCCCATGAATAAGATTTGCACTCAACAAAAGAAGAGTAGATGTTAGTATTACTATGTACTGATAGGCATTATAGACTGACTCACATTAAAAAAGTAACACATAAATCAAATAACATGTAGATTAGACTTGAATACATATAAATCCACAACTACTAAATATAATCATCACAAGCTTACGTATAATAAGTCATTCAACAATATCATGCTTAATGAACCATTAACCTACACAACAATAGACAAAGTATACATAAGTGTTAAGAGATTTATTTATGTCAATAGACATGATTTGCAAGGACCATCTTCGTCCATATAGCATATCGTCATGGTACCCAACCTTCGATACATACATACATATCATCATTAGAGAGCATGTATAAAGACCAATCAATAAGAATTTCGGTCAAAAGTATATATACATAAATCTAAGTATGTTCTAACAAATTGAATGATATTAGAAGGGTGTAATGAACTTACCTTGATGATAGAAAAAACCCTATAAATTGCATCTCTTAAGCTTACGAATGAGTCTTTTGAAATTGGACATAAAATGACATCTAAAAGTGTGTGGGATATATAAAACCTGACTTTCCTACTATGTCAGGTTTGATATGGTGTCTATAGAGGTCCTTTGGCCCTGCAGGGCTAGGGCCTCTACAATTGAACAATTTACTGTATTGGTTCAGCTAGAGCGATGGGGTCTCACTATGATGAAATTTCGCAGTGATATTTCTAAAGTTTTTCCATACACCCCATTTCACATTGCACTTAAAAGATATTTTATATGATACAAGAGTACCCCACATCAAAAAGTTACTATAACGTGAGTTCTATTAATCTAACTTTCATTTCGGAAGATTTTATCGCTCACTAACCCCTCCCACTAGTATAATATAGGATCAAAACAATCAAACCTCTATTAAAGAATCACAAATGACTCTCAAACCGTATAACATCTTACTTTTTTGCTAAAAGTTGTTATAATTGGAAATTTTCACCTAATCTCATCCCGACAAATTCTATCTGATTATATGTATTAGAGGAATATCATAACGATAGAACATATCATTAAATACATAAATAACATATAGTTAATGCATGAAATATTATATTAAAATAATATTCATAAATGGTTAGCCTTAGATTTTAAATACGAAAAATGTTACTTAAATGAATGATTGTAATGTCGAGGGAAAATAGAGATGACATAAAATAAGGGCGGGGTGGTGGTTAGAGAATGTCTATTATGCAATGTTTAGGGGATGTTTGATATTTAAATCAAAGTTTGAAACTTGTATTATTTTCAATCTATTGAGATATTGTAAATTCTCTTAAATGGAACTCGAGTATCCATATATATATATATGAGATATTAAATACTTTCTAAAATCTATAAAATTCTAAAGTTTTAGTTGTATTAATTTATACTCTAGTGAGAAATTTCCTGATAGAAAAAATTTTCAGAGTTAGATAAACATCATATAAAAAATTTACATAAAGAAAACAATTATATAATCATTTTTTTAGTGTTAGAACAAAGTAATCATTCTCGTTCTTAAAGACTTTGTAGAAATATTGTATGGACTTGGAAAAGGACAGTAGTTCAAAGTTGGTTTCAGATGTGAGTAAAATCACATTTAGTATTACTACTCAATTATCCACAACAAAATCAACCGAATTATAAAGGTTGACCATCAAGACTTCCAGTCTAGTAAAAGGGGGAAAGAATTGACAAGAATATTATGGAAGTACTAGAAATGAAGGAACTAGTACTACAGTAGATGGCTTTTCTATGTTTGACAATGTTTATTCTATACCACATCCAACCGAACTTGCTCCACTTATTTCTGGAAGCCAGCGAATGTTCAATCCTCTAATATGGTACGCTTTTTAATTTTTTGGATCTGTTCGTATTTATTTTCTTGAATTCTTTAAGTTCACGAAGTTTGCAATGTTTCTAAAGTATTAATTTGATGATTTTTAGTGTACAATTTATTGCACAAACTTAACACATTGAAACAAAATAAGAATGAGATGGAAATAATTCTTAGCTTAGTTTATGGACCAGACCTAGAAGCCTTTTTTCATGGACTAGACCCATACTGGTTTAGAAAAGTTTAAAGTATGTCATCTTAATTTTACCATCAAGATTTTAATATATACTTGTGTTTATCATTAAGCATTATGTTTTGAAAAAGCTGTTTAAAACTTTTAAGCGAATTAAGCAAATTCAAACATACAATTTTTTTGTTTTGCTTTACTTTCTATTATTTTTTTCACTTTCCCGTCCTCTGAACAAGGAGCAGATATGTTTGTATATTTTTTAGATTAAAGGGTTCTTAAAAATTTTAATTTTGTAATTTCTTACATTTTTTAGAACATAAATGATTGATTTTTGTTGTATGTATGCAAAGTTAAATTTGCACTGAAGTAATCCAATAATGAAATGAATATTATATCATAACTACAAGAAAGTATTTAAATGATTGTCAATCGAAATGCTTACAGGTTTTGATTTCTTATTTTACCGAGCAAAAAGGTGATTATGGAAGTTCTATTAAAGAGGAATGTTCATATCTCCATAATATTTTTCTGAATCAAGAATTTTAGGTAGTTTTTCATATGCACGTGTTTGTTTGATCATAGAGCAATATTTTTCAAAAATGCACTTTTTAAAACTGAATGTTAAGCAGATTTATGCATATTATAAATTCTCTTCACTTCATATTATTTTAAGACATTTTACTCCCTCAAGTTAATGAATGAATATAATAATTGTGTACTTTAAGGTGAAATGATTCGATTTAGCTTGTTAATTTTCAACAAAGTCATTTCTTACATTTTTTTAGAATAAAATAATCAACTTTTATCATAGAACTAGTCAAAAATGTATGGAATAATGACAACCTCAACAATGAAAATCAAACTATAACATAATATGCGAATGCACGTTGCAAAAATATGATTTTATAAATGTTCTTAAAATCTTTGATATCTTATTTTATTGGGTATACGAAAATTAAGGAGTTATTACTAAAAGTAAAAATCTTTGTATATCCATAACATTTCTCTGAATATAAAATTTATGGTGAATTTTCATATCCTATGTTTGGTCATAGAATATTTTATTCTAAAAATTATAACTAAAGATTTAAGAAAAATAAAAAATTTTATACAAACTGTCATTTTTCTCTTCACTTCTATATTTTTACCTCCTTCCGTTCTCCTAATTATTAATTTGTATAGATGGTTATATATTATGAGGTGAAAGTATTCTAAAATAATTTGGCTAGTTAATTTTCAATTTATTTGTTTCTTATATTTTTTTACAATAGAAACTACTGACTTCCGTAATATGAAAAGCCACATTTGTGTTGTATAAGATAATCTATTAAATAATCTAAAGATTATATCATAAGATACGAATACATAGTGAAAATAGTTAATCGTAAATTTGTTTAATAATTCATTGTCTTACACTATGCATAGGAAAAATTTGAAGGTGTTACTAAAGACTAAATATACTTCCTGCTCCATTATGATTCTACTACATTCAAAACTTAGGAGTAATATTATATTCTGAAATTATATTTATGATGAAGTTCTAGAATTAATAATCTTTGTATACACTATCATTTTTCTTACTTGTTCTTTTTATTCACTTTCACTCCTCTAGTTAATTAGTTGATATGATTGTGTATTTTGAGGTGATAAACATTCTAATAGTATGATTGATTAATTTTTAATTTATCTTTTTCTTACATTTTGTAGTATAAAAATGAACTCCTTTTATTAAATGAGTGGTTATATATGTGTTAAATAAGATAATTCAAAATAGAATATCAAAATTAAATCTTAACTTGTGAATAAATAGTGTGAAAATAATTTTCATGAAATATACTTACAACTTTTGGTGTTTATTTTACTATGTAGCAAAACAATTACAATGATATTACTTCATATGAAAGATTTTCCATTTTTGTAATGTTCTCTCGAGTTCGGAATCGCAGGTAATTGTTTTGTATACTTATATTTGGTCATAAAATACTATATCTAAAATTATACTTATAGAATTGAGAGAATAAACAAAAATTGTACACACAATTATTTTATCTTCATAATCTATTGTTCGTTCCATCCACTTTTCCTCCACTCGTTATTCAAATAATTCAAGCTACATCATTTCGCCACCAAAACGTTTTCCCCAGTTCAGAATTTGAGGTACTTTTTTGTTATATCTATGTTTAGTCACTGATCATTGTATCTTAAATGTATAATTTTTAGAGTTAAAGAAAATTATTTTTTGGTCCATAATATCACTTTTCTCTGACTCTAGACCCTTTTACCCAAGTTTCTTCCCCGATTAATTTTTAGAGATAATTTTATATTTTGAGATGAAAAGATTTTAAAAATATTCTGGCATGTTAATTTTGTAGAACATAAGTTTCACAGTTTTTTAATATGAAATATTAAATTATTATTGTATAAACTAATTAAATAATTAATGAAAAATAAAACTATATCCTTTTTGGTATAAATTCTTAGATCTTTTAATATATTATTTAACTATGCAACAAGAAATTATGGATGTTTTATTGCAGAAAGACTCTTCATTCCTCTATAGTGTTTTTCATAAATAATTGAGGTAGTGTAATGACCCAGACCCGAAAGGTCATTTTTTATAATTCTTGATTGTTATTTAACAGTATTCAATTAATTTATGTAATTTATTTATTATTATTAATAATAACCATATATATATTAACATAAGTTATTAGGGTTGACGCCTTTAGATCAAATTCTTCTTCAAAGAAAATTTATCGTCCCACGGAGAACGTGGTAGCCGGCACAATAAAAAAGGTGACGAACCTCTAACATGTAAGCATTAATTATGTCTTAATAAAGCTATTGATATATATACACATATGTCATATTATTACTATTCTATTATTATAGTTGGTTGTAAATGAGAAACAAGAAATTTGGATTGGGATCAAGAAGAATGGAAATTGAAATTACTGTATAACCTTTTCTTATTGGAAAATGGGTTTAACTTGTAGATTAGCATTAAGAAGGTTAGGGGTGAATGTGATTATATATAAAAATATAGTTTTATTACTGCAGGTTACTGGATTTTTTTTCATGTATTGATTTTTCCAATTGGAGTTTCACTTTCGTGGTTATCACACTATGATTCTTGAGTTAACCTATTGACATATGTAAGTAAGATATTCGATGTGTTATATGAATATTATTGGATATATGGCATTAGAGAAATTGAAATATAATTATAGGCTTGAAATTTGAAAATATGAGGGTTGACATGATAATTGACATCAAAATTTAGGAAATATGAAATTTGACCTATTGGTTGGAATCAATATTTAGGAACTTTAATATACATTTGAGTGAGTTTTGGGTCTAAGCTAGACATATGAGTGTTGTTAGCTACGAAATTTTATTGTTATTATGAATGTGAATAGATTGCTTTGAGTTAGAAGTACAACGAAAAGGAAAGGCTCAAGTCTCAGAGTGATTGTTCGACTATTTGAGGCAAGTGGATTTCTAAACTCTTGTTAAGTGTATGAAATGCGTGTATTTCCTTGTGTGGTGTTGAGAATGATTTCGAGACTTGTTGCTTATTTGTAGGTGTTGTATTCCTTGTTGTAAATTGTGTTTTGATATCAAAATGGTTACCTCCTCATTTTCATTTGAGCATGTCATTGCATTGCATCTGAGACATGATTGTAATAAGAGTTATGTGATAAGAGGATGTACCATTTCGAGGGACGTATCGCGCGCCGCGACGGTTACTATTATCGAGGGTCGTGTCGTGCGCCGCGACAGATGCATGGACATACATGTCCCCCATGGGTCCTAGACTGAGAGACAGAGGGTGTGTATCGTTAGGGAAGACATGAATCACCATCCTTGACATTGCATCTGATGGCATTACACATTTTTATTATTGATGAACTTGAACGCATGGTTGGCTGATCTTGTTAGTGTTTCTTTGTGAAAATTGTGACTGTTGAATATTGAGCTGATATTGAGAATATGTAAACTAATAGAGTGTGGTTATTGAGTTGTGTGTTTGGTAAATTGTGAGTTGTTTGTAGCGTGGAGGTTCAGATAGGGTGTAAGGAGTACCCGTATTTTGTTCCCTTAATTTGTTTTTAGAGGTTTGCTTGTAGGGTACCGCGTGGTTTGGTACTTACCCCTTGCTTCTACAAATTTTTGTAGGTTACGAGCCTGGATTTTTGTGATATCTTCCATTCTCTTCGTTTCCGAGGCATCTTGTGGAGTATTTTGAGGTAGCTGCTTGTCATCTCAGCGAACTTTCCTATTCCAGTTTATGACTTTGTTTTTACTTGAAAGACAACTTCATGTTAGACTCGTATTTTTATTTTAATTCTAGTATTTACATTAGAGGCTTGTGCACGTGACTACCAGGTCTTGGGAATTGAATTAAGTTGAATTGTTTCCATATTAGTAATCGTTATCAAACTTTGGTTTTATTTCTGAATTTTTAAAAATTATTGGGTTAGGCTGACTTGTCTTGGTGGGATAAGACGAGTGCCATCACGTCCGTTTTTGGGTCGTGACAAAATGGCATCAGAGCCCCAGATTCATAGGTCTCACGTCTATACAAACCGAGTCTACGTAGAGTCTCAAGGATCAGTACGGAGACGTCTGTACTCATCTCTGAGAGGCTATAAAGATTACTAGTAAACTTCTTTTTTGTTCATTCTTTCTCATCGTGCGTAGTTAACTTCTTTAGTACTGAGTTTTGTATACTCTTTTGACAGATGACGAGGACTAGAAATAATGTTACTGGTGGTAGAGGGGAGGCACTTCCCTAGGCAGTTGTTGAGGCCCCAGCTAGGTTTAGGGGTAGATCTCGAGCTAGAGGTCGTTCTAGTAATACGACAGTAGCAGAGGTCGTGGCTGTGGAGCAGCACTAGTGAGAGGTCGTGCTAGAGAGGTCTCTCCAGAACCTCAGATTTATGGTAGAGAGGACCAGGTTCCTCCAGAGCCTGTAGTCACACCTTTGCTTCAGAAAATAATATTGAGGGTGTTAAGTGTGCTAGAGGGCTTTTCTCAGGGTGGTGGTGCGATCGCCACAACACATGACTCTCTTACTAAAGAGGGGGCTCAGACCCAAGAGCAGCAGCAAGCTCCAGTTGTTCAGGATGCGGCAGGGAAACTACCAGTGTATATCGCGGTTAAGAATGATATTGCACCAGCAGTTGGGGGTCAAGTTGCACCGGTGGTTGTTCTGATAGAGGATGAGCAGCGTAGTTATGAGAGATTTTGAAAGATGGACCCACCTCAGTTTCAGTGTGGGAAGAGCGAGGAGGCTCATGAGTTTGTAAATACCTGCCGAGAGTTACTAGAGGTGGTTAGATTAGCTGAGTCACATGGGGTTCGATATGCTACACTCCAGCTTCGTGGTCTAGCGAGTGACTGGTGGAGGACTTATTTGGGGGGTTTTGCCAGTTGGATCTCCTCCAGTGACTTGGGAGCAGTTTGCTAGTGCATTCCAAGATCGTTTTATCCCTTGGAGAGGGAGAGAGGAGAGTCGCTTGAGGTTTGAGAGTCTGAGACAGGATGGTTTATCGGTTACAGAGTATGAGGCGGATTTTTACCAGTTGTCTAGGCATGTATTATCCATTATTCCAAATGAGAAAGACATGATCCGCAGATTTGTGAGGGGATTGACTTTCTCTATCAGGTCAGCTGTGTTTCGGACATCTAGGGAGGGGGCTTCTTTCCAGTCCATTGTGAGTGCCGCCAAAGAGGCGGAATTGATGGAGAGAGAGGAGTTTGGGGACCCTAAAAGGGACCGTTGATATACCGTGGTTTCACGGTATTTTTAATGTTTTTCCTTGAATTTAGTGTGTGTCCCAAAGCCTTTTTGTATTGATTTTTATGTAAGTTTATCTTTATTTGCAGGAAATCTATCCAAAGATGAACGCTGAAGTTTTTGAGCAAGAAATGCAGAAAAGTTACCACCTACGGAGCTTATGACGGTCCGTCGAGCTTGCGACGGTCCATAGGTGGCAACGTAGTGAAGCTGCTGAAGAAAGATGGGGAAGTCTGACCAAGTGTGGGATTACGGAAGTTCATGACGGACCGTCATAGCCACGACGGTCTGTCCTGCTGGTTTGTCGCGATGATCAGAGAGTAGTCCCAATACCCAATTTCCAAGAAGTTTAAGTGTTATGAAACGGTCCGTCATACCTGCCGTTGAGGGTAATGAAGAGAGCAGCAGAAGAATTTGTGAAGTATGGGACGACGGAGGCCATGACGGACCGTCGTGACCACGATGGTCCATCGACCCAGCCGCATTGTGACAGATTTTCAATAATTAGAGTCCTTCTTTTATTAGGTTTTTGTTTTTTTATAAATAGTTCGAAAAACCTCATTTTTGGGGTTAGACTTTTTGGTGTTAGACTCTTTGTTAATAAACTCTTTGATATTATACTTTTTGATTGTTACACTTTTTCGGGAATTGATTGTTGGTGCGTTTGTTGATTAATCAAGTGAATTTCTGGATTTTATTCTTTCTCATCAAAGTAAGTGCATGAATTCTTATATTAAATATATGAATATTGTGATTATTACTATGGGTAACTAAACTCCATAACTAGGGTTGTGGGGAACACTTAAACCCTAGTTACTTTTATTAATTGATTATACTCCAATATTTGAATCCGTTAGTTGTTTACTTAAATTTAGTTAGTTATTTTCATTCATTTAGAAATAAAAAACCCCCTTTTATTGTCTTTTGTTTTCTAAGGAAATAATTGACCAAATAATAGTAATAATAGATTAAAGTTAAGTCTGAACTATTTTCCTCGTGGGAACGATCCCAACTTGATTAGTTGGGTTCTTTACTTGATACGACCGCTTTACTTCTTATTTGAGAAGTAAGTTTGAGCGTATCAAATTTTGGCGCTATCAAAGGTAACTCCCATGCCTAGACCACCACCCCCATTTCCTCAAAGATTAGTAAAAAAGAACGAGGATGGTACATATCGGCGTTTTATAACAATGTTGAAGCAGATTTCTATCAATGTCCCTTTGGTAGAAGATTTAGAACAAATGCCCGGTTATGCCAAGTTTATGAAAGATCTGGTTACAAGAAAAGATCGGTCACTTTTGAGGAAGATGATAAAATGCAGCATTGTAGTGCTATTGCTATAAGATCTCTGGTACAAAAGAAAGAAGATCCGGGTGCGTTCACTATTCCTTGTACAATCGGCTTACTACATTTTGCGAAAGCATTATGTGATCTGGTGGCAAGCATAAATCTCATGCCCCTCTCGATTTACAAGAAGTTGGGTTTGGGTGATCCAAATCTCACTGCGATGTGACTACTGATGGCCGATAGAACAGTAAAAAGGCCTAAAGGGATACTCCACGATTTCTAGTAAAAGTGGAGTCGTTCATATTTCTGGCATTTTTTGTTATTCTTGATTGTGAAGTCGATTTTGAAGTGCCCATTATTCTTGGAAGGCCATTCCTTGCTACGGGTAGAGCCTTAGTTGATATGGAAAAGGGGCAGATGAAATTTCGGTTGAACAATGAAGAAGTGACCTTCAACATTTGTAGGTCCATGAGGTAGAGTGGTGAGCTCCAATCGGTATCTGCTATATCCTACAAAGTTGGTGAGTCATCTGAGACACAAATAGAAGAACGTCTAGGTGTAGAAGCATTAGCGGCAGTGATAATGAATTTTGATAACGATTGCATTGAAGAGTATGAGTCATTAGTCGCGGCTCTTGATCGAGGTGATGTTCGGTTTAAACCAAAGAAATATGAGTTAGACATGAAGAATCACGAGTCTCCACCCGCGAAACCATCTATAAAGGAGGCTCCAAAGTTAGAACTAAAAGCTCTCCCACCTCATCTCAGGTATGAATTCTTAGTAAATGGTGACACTTTGTCGGTAATCATTGCATCAGATCTGAATGAACAACAAGTTGAGAGTTTGGTGAAAGGGCTAAAAAGGTTCAAAAGAGCTATTGGGTGGACTATTGCGGACATTATTGGTCTCTCTCCTGGTATTTGTTCTCATAAAATCCAACTCATGCCCGATCATAATACAAGTATTGAGCACCAGAGACGCTTAAATCCATCAATGCAAGAGGTCGTGAAAAAGGAAATCATTAAATGGTTGGATGCCGGAGTAATCTACCCGATCGCCGATAGTAGTTGGGTATGCCCTGTTCAGTGTGTACCTAAGAAAGGTGAATGACTGTGGTCCCCAATGAGAAAAATGAACTTGTTCCAATGAGACTGGTTACTGGATGGAGGGTGCGTATGGATTACCATAAGTTAAATGCATGGACCGAGAAAGACCATTTTCTTATGCCATTCATGGATCAAATGTTGGATAGACTTGCAGGAAAAGGGTGGTACTATTTTACTTGATGGATATTCAGGGTATAATCAGATTTCTATTGCACCAGAAGATCAAGAGAAAACCACCTTTACTTGTCCATATGGGACCTTTGCGTTCAAGAGAATGCCGTTTGGGTTGTGCAATGCACCTGCCACATTTCAGAGATGTATGATGTCGATATTCCCCGACATGGTGGAATATACTATTGATGTTTTTATGGATGATTTTTCTGTGGTTGGTGAATCATTTGAGCGGTGCTTGAACCATTTATCTGAGGTCCTTAAGAGATGTGAAGACTGCAATTTAGTACTAAATTGGGAAAAATGCCACTTCATAGTGAAAGAAGGTATTGTTTTGGGTCATTGCATTTCAGAAAAGGGCATAGAGGTTGATCGAGCTATAGTCGAGGTAATAGAGAGACTGTTCCCACCTATCTTTGTAAAAGGTGTGAGAAGCTTTCTTGGGCATGCAGGTTTTTACCGGAGATTCATCAAAGATTTTTCAAAAATTGCACATCCGTTGTGCAAACTGCTGGAGAAAGATTGTAAATTTTATTTTGATGAATCTTGTCTTAAAGCATTCGGAGAGCTAAAAGAAAAATTGGTGTCTGCAACTATCACTATTTCTCCGGTTTGGAACATTCCTTTTGAGGTGATGTGCAATGCTAGTAGGGTTGCTCTTGGTGTGGTATTGGGACAAAGAAGGAACAAAATCCTTCAACCCATTTACTATGCTAGTAAAGCCCTAAATGAAGCCCAGAAGAACTACATAATGACTGAGCAAGAACTCCTTGCAGTAGTCTTTGCTTTTGAAAAATTTCGCTCCTATTTGATAGGTACTAGAGTTATAGTGCATAGTGACCATTCAACATTGAGATATTTGATGGCAAAGAAGGATCCGAAACCGAGGTTGATTCATTGGTATTACTGCTACAAGAATTTGACTTTGAAGTGAGGGATGAAAAAGGGATCGAAAATCAAGTTGCCGATCACTTGTCCCGTCTAGAAGATGAAGCTATGAGAGAGTTAGCGGATAAGAATGATATTGATGATACTTTACCCGATGAGCATGTATTGGCTGCCTCACAAGACTTGATTCCATGGTTCACAGATTTTGCGAACTATCTGTCTAGTGATATTATTCCATCGGACTTGTCCTTTCATCAAAGAAAAAAATTTATGTACGATGTGAAGAAGTTCTTTTGGGATGAACCATACTTATATAGGATTTGTGCCGACGGGCTTATTCGGCGTTGTGTGCCAGAATGTGAGATGTTGAGTGTTTTAGAGGCATGCCATTCCTCACCCCTTGGTTGACATCATACTGGTATCGGAACCGCTCATAACATATTACAATATGGTTACTATTGGTCAACTCTTCATCAAGATGCTCATGAGTTTGCTAAAGCATGTGATAGATGCCAAAGAGATGGCGGCATTTCAAGAAAGCAAGAGCTCCCTCTAAACCCCATTCTTGTGATTGAGTTATTTGATGTGTGGGGTATTGACTTTATGGGTCCTTTTGTGAGTTCTCATGGAATGAATTATATTTTAGTAGCGGTTTATTATGTATCTAAATGGGTGGACGCTATCTCCCTCGCAAACAATGAAGGAAAGAGTGTTACTGTGTTCTTGAAGAAGAATATATTCTCTCGATTTGGTACCCCAAGGGCAATTATTAGTGATGGGGGATCCCACTTTTGCAACAAATTGTTCAAGGGATTATTGGAGAAATATGGGGTTTGCCATAATGTGGACACTCCTTACCATCCTCAAACTAGTGGGCAAGTTGAGGTTAGGGAGATCAAACAGATATTGTCAAAAACAGTGAACGCTAGTAGAACGGATTGGTCAAGGAGGCTTGATGATGCTCATTGGGCCTACCGGACAGCGTATAAGACTCCCATAGGTATGTACCCATACCAACTTGTATATGGGAAATCTTGTCATCTTCCGCTTGAATTAGAGAACAAAGCCATGTGGGCTATGAAGAAGTTGAAAATGGATTGGAACAAAGCTGCAAAACAACGGTTAACTGAGTTGAATGAACTCGATGAATTTCGCATGAAAGCTTATGAAATCTCAGCCCTCTACAACGGAAAGATAAAGAAGTACCATGACCGAGTTTATGGTTGGGGATTTGGTGCTTTTATACAATTCTAGGTTGCGTTTGTTTCCGGGAAAGCTCAATTCCAAATGGACTGGCCCTTACTTGATTACTCAACTATTCCCTCATGGAGCAGTTGAGTTAGAAACCAAGGAGGGTGTGCGGTTTAAGGTGAATGGACAACGAATAAAAATCTATTTCGGGCATACTGAATCAGCGAATGAAGTGATCGAGGAATACCGTGTTAATGAAGTCTGAGTAATCAAGTGCTTCAGTCGTGCCGCGACATTAAATTAGGCGTTGGTTGGGAGGCAACCCAATACTTATAGTTTTCGTTCTAGTAATGGTAGCATTTTCTACTAATGGGTTTTAAATTTGCAGGAACATCACCAGGAAATTCTGCATAAAAATCATTCTGCAAAAGTCAATGATGGATACATCGACGGACCGTCACGCATGCGACGGACCGTCGCATGAATCCGTCGTGCCAGGTATGTCTTTCATTAACATTCAAAATTAGGGTACACGCAACGAAACCCATGACGGACCGTTGCATCTGAGACGGACCGTGGCCGGGGACTCGTTGCGTCATTAATCAGCATACCCGACCCGACCTGGCTGGGGTATTTTAAAAATTGTCAACATTTAAAAAACCCCACCCCATCATTTTAACCATTTCCTTCCCTCTTTATTTCATTTCCCTCCCTTTCAAACTTTCATCTTCCTACCTCTTTTCTCTATTAACCGATCACTTCCCCAAATTCCCAAATTCCAGAAATCTCCTTTCTACTGGTCGGAGTCTGCTGCTGTGGGTCCGCTCTTGATCACCAAGTGCCTCATTTGCTTGTTTTCTCCTCTTCTCAGGTATGTGTCTCTGATCTCTACCCATTTACATTGCATTTTTTGTTTTAATTAGTATTATCCTATTCATTTTTGGCGGGTCTTCATTCTTTGCTCCAATTTTGTGTGACCTAGGTTGAGGATTCTCGAATTGCCTTGTTAAAACTCGAAACATAGGTGCTTTAGCATTGCTAGTTTGCTAGGTAATTGGGTTAGGAACATATAGGTTAACACTAACTATTCCATGTGAGTCACAGAGGATGAATGTGGCATCCTCAGTTCTGTCACTGAATGACAGAACGAGACCCTGATGACGGACCGTCGTACCCACGACGAACCGTCATAAGGTCTGTTCCAAAACCCCAATACCCCTCAGTGTTCGTTTTCTCTAAGTGTCCACCAACGGACACATGCGACGGACCTTCGTCCCCACGACGATCCGTCCTCCACAACCGTTCTGGTTGTTAGAGACCCTATTCCAAAGGGTCTCCAACTTTTTCTAAGTGTCCTCTGACAAACATCTAAGGACCGTCATACCCGCGACGGTATATCTTGCACAACCGTTCTGGTTGTCGGAGACCCTACTAATAAGGGTCTCCAACTTTTTGTAAGTGTCGTCTGACGGACATCTACGACGGACCGTCATACTCTCGACGGTCCGTCCTGCACAACCGTCATGACGGTCAGAGACCCTACTCCTAAGAATCTCCATTTTTTCCAAGTGTCCTCTGACAGACATCTACGACGGACCGTCATACCTTCGACGGTCCGTCCTGCACAAACCGTCATGACGGTCAGAGACCTCTCTCCTAAGGGTCTCCATACTTTTTCTAAGTGCTCCACGACGGACATCGACGACGGACTGTCATTATCACGAAGGTCCGTCCTGCTTATCCTTCATAACTGTCAGAGACTTTGTTTCAGGGGTCTCCACATAAACATAGTTTTAAGTAAGACATAACGGACCCCATGACGGTCCGTCGTACTCACGACGAGCCGTCACCTGGTCCGTCGTGTTTCACTGTTACTGTAGAAATGTCATTGCAACTTTGCTCTTATATTTATTTTGTGTCATTTTTTCTTGTCTTATTTGCGTCTTCTAGTACTAATATTGATTCTTTACAGGTACTACTCCTAATGGCACCAAAACTAGATCGAGTTTACACACGTGGGCGTTCAAAGTATGTCGCCCCGTCTGCCCGACTGGTTATAGGCTGTGATGGTGAGCATGATCCTGAGTACGTACCCCAGGCACTACCACTCCATTGAGAGTTGTACGTGAAACCAGAGCTATGCCCAAAAAGGTGGCGTCTGGCGTAGTCATTGCCTCCCAGTCTGATGAGGAGCGTACACTGAGCGACACACCTTCTGGGTCTGCTACACATGAAGAAGGAGCGTCTGGCTCCTTAGAAGTTTCGTGGTCGGAGGAAGCCTCCGGGTCCGCAGAAGTCCCTGCACCCACTACAGCTGCACAGTCTGCCTCGTCTAATGAGGCTGACAGTTCTGATTCCACTCCAGGCTCACCGACTGGTGTTATCACCCCGGTTGCCGACCAACGCAACAGGTGGTGTGTCGACGGGAAATACCAAGTGTATTCAGACGCCAAGTTTCTAAATGATAAAGCGTCATGACACGGACCCTTACACTGGAGAGGCGGGTCCTTACGGGAAGTCTCCCCACCATCCCAGAGATCCACAATCTCTTCACCAGACACCGGCTAGAGTGGACAGCTCGCTCTTTAGGCCGCTATTTTGAGGAGTTGGTCCGAGAGTTTCATCCCTCTTACGTGGCTACTTTCCAATAACAGATAGATAGGCGGGCTGCCCCCACCAAACATGCAACACTTGAGCACGTCCGAGTACGCGTCATACAGGTCGATATCTCCCTGCCCGCCATTTGCCGGTATCTCTACGACGAGGATGTTGATGCCAACAGGACCCCTCTCACCGTCGAGTTCGACTACCGATAGCAAATTGTAAAAGATGGCCAATTCTTGCGTGAGCCATCGCTGAGAGAGACCACCAATAGGTGGATGGACCTACACTTGTCTATTGATGAAGAGGGTGCTGACTGGGTAACAGAGTCGAAGCGAGCCATCAAGAAGGCGAACTTGAACTTCACGGCTAAGTTCTTATGGTTGATTGTCCGTCACTGCCTTTCCCCCATGGATGCTTATAAAGTATTCACATGGGATCGCGCAGTTCTGATAGCAGCGATGATAGCTGGGTGGACTTCGCTTGGCTTCTACAGGCGGTCATGCACGAGAGGGCTTTCAAGGTCACAACTACTTACCCGTTTCCGTGCATGATATTTTCCTTATGCAGGTCCGCAGGTGTGCCCATCTGGCACATTGATAAGCTCAAGACTCCGTTGGGCACTGTTGATATCGGCCTCATCAGGGATGAGGTCAATGAGTTGGCTTCATGCAGAGGGCCCCCTCCAGAGTTGCCTCCACTTGGTGAAAATCTGGCCGATACGATAGCACATGCTCGAACGGCTACGCAGGCTGCTTCTGAAACCACCGACACTACCCCGGTCGAGTCTATCCTGGGTAGTAGCACTGCCCCTAGCTCCTCTCGCTCAGCCCCGTTCCCGGCTCTGGTCCCGCTTGCTAGGGTCCAGAAACTAGAAGCTCAGATGGCCATACTTTTGCATCACATCCAGCCTTGGATGCAGAGGTCTATTGCTGAGGTGGAGGAGTGCTTGGAACGTAAAATGGTCCAGCACACAGAGCGGAAGATCGCTGAGGTTCATCAGCGCTTGGACACTTTTGAGTTGCGGGTGCTAGCCCATCCAACCCCTCAGGTGGACGTGTCGACCCTTCAGGCTGTTGTTGAGAGTCTACGAGCGGATATTGATATGATCCTAGAGGCTAAGGTGCCTGAGTCTGAGTACCCTTCTGCAGAGCCTGCTGAGGACACAGTGATGGCTGCCGTATTCGCCACTTCTGAGATTCCACCACCTCCCCCTCGAGAGCATGCCAAGAGGCGCAAGGGTCGAGAGGAGGATGAGGCTAGAGCACGGAATAAGGAGCGTCGTGAGAAGGAGGATGCAAGGAGAGCCTCGCTTGCTGATGAGGAGGCGAGTCGGATCAAGGCTGTAGAGTCAGCTGCTGGGGCATCTAGCTCTAAAGATGTGGAGTCCGCGGGAGGAACTACTGATAGTGCTGTTGCTAATGAGGACACTACTGAGGGTGTCCAGACTACAGAGGTAGTGGGTTTCGGGGAACCGGACCCACCAGCTTGTTGATCGTTGGTGCTTTGTGCCCCAGGTTTGCTTCACCTACCACTCTCGTATTTCAGTTTTTTATGCATTGGGGAAAATTGCATATCTTTTTGTTGGGGGTGGGGTAAATGGAAAGTGAATGCTAAGGTGAAGTCTGAGTAGCCCAATTCACGATCCTCTTTTGGACTTGCCTGTGTTCTTTTTCCCCAAGAGACTGATTATTTTTATTGTTGAACCGGCATGTCTATATCTTATGTACATAATATAACTCTGAAGCGTGATGGCTAAAAAATGATATCCTGATGTAATGGAAATGATGCATGACTAGGCATAGTAATTGATAAATGTGTGGCTCTAAGTATGACATAGAGATACACCACTACATGACCCTAAGTCTAAAATTCATCTAGGTGTCTGATAATCTGGTAGAGTAATGAGATGTCAAGTGAGTGTGAGGAAGATTTTAACAGTCCATTATTTGTACTGAGCTAGAACTTGCCTGGTTAGTCCTGCTAAAAGTAAGCTGTAATAGACAATTAGGAAAGGATCATAGGCCCTTGTTCAATATAGCCAATTTTTAGCCTAAAAAAACCGAATGAAATTAATCCCTCTTTGATCCAAATAAGTTGCTTAAACTAGACCTTTCTTTTTCACCCGAACTGATCTTTTCTGGGAATAATGTGTTGGCCCTGGTCTCTCCTTGGACATGTGTACCTCAGCTTATGCAAAAAGCATATGTTGAGGGTGGCTAATGCAGTAAACATTCTTTTCATGGCCCTGCCCAACTTTGGGTATTGTGTACTTTGACTCATTTCAAAGCCATAAGTTGAGGGTGACTATTATGAGGAATGCTCTTGAAAGTGTGGTTGAAAGAACAAAGAGAGAGAGAAAGAACAAAAGTAAAGTGACTCAAGAGCCAGTTGAAAGAAAAGTGAAATATATATATATATATATATATATATAGTAAATACAAGCAAGAAAAGAAGAGAGTCACTGACACAAATGACAAAAGAAGGGAAAATAGCAAGGTGAAAGAATATGAGAAATTGGGCGAAATAAAATGATAACAAGTGGTATGTTTAGCCGACATGTCAAGGAGGGTAAAAAGTCACTAAAACATACCTAAATATACCCTACCTGACCTTGATCCTATGTTACAAGCTATGAAAGTCCTATCGTGATCCTAAGAGTTGTATAGCGAACTTGAAGCAGTGAAAATAAAGGCAATCTTATGGCAATATGTATCAATGAGTTGTGAATTTGTTCTGAGAGTGAGTGTGGAAAAGTAATCCTTATACTCAAACTGAAATCATTGTGTGAAAAATGAGGATGTTGTTTTGAAGTTAGGACACTAGTTGGAATACCAGAAATATTAGCACCTCGGTGAGAAACTGAAGAGGATAGGTGTTAGTGCGTGGTGAGTCTGTGTCATGATCTGATTCCACATAATTCAAGCCTAATAGTGATAACATGCATAAATATGATGAGACTGATCGGGATTGATAGCTAAATAATTGCGAAAGCTAATATATGGATATTATTGTACAAAGATATTGTAGTGAGTCATAGTGCATCGCTTGAGGACAAACAACAAATTTAAGTTGAGGGTGTTGATATACCGTGCTTTCACGGTATTTTTAATGTTTTTTCCTTAAATTTAGTGTGTGTCCAAAAGCCTTTTCGTATTGATTTTTATGTAAGTTCCTCTTTATTTGCAGGAAATCTGTCCAAAGATGAACACGGAAGTTTTTGAGAAATAAATGTAGAAAAGTTACCACCTACGGAGCTTATGACGGTCCGTCAAGCTTGCGGAGGTCCATAGGTGGCCACGTAGTGAAGCTACTGAAAGAAGATGGGGAAGTCTGACCAAGTGTGGGATTATGGAAGTTCATGACGGACAGTCATAGCCACGACGGTCCATTCTGCTGGTTCGTCGCGATGATTAGAGAGTAGTCCCAGTACCAAATTTCCAAGAAGTTTAAGTGTTATGGAACGGAGACCCTCGACGAGCCATCGTGCTTGGAACGGTCTGTCATACCTGCCGTTGAGGGTAATGAAGAGAGCAGCAGAAGAATTTGTGAAGTATGGGACGATGGAGGCCATGACGGCCCGGCGTGACCACGACGGTCCGTCACGAGGTCCGTCGACCCAGCCGCATTTTGACAGATTTTCAGCAATTAGAGTCCTTCTTTTATTAGGTTTTTGTTTTTATAAATAATTCAAAAAACCTCTTTTTTGGGGTTAGAGTTTTTGGTGTTAGAGTCTTTGTTAATAAACTTTGATATGAGACTTTTTGATTGTTACACTTTTTCGAGAATTGATTGTTGGTGCGTTTGTTGATTAATCAAGTGAATTTCTGGATTTCATTCTTTCTCATCAAATAAAGTGCATGAATTCTTATATTAAAAATATGAATATTGTGATTATGACTATGGGTAACTAAACACCATCACTAGAGTTTTGGGGAACACTTAAGCCCTAGTTACTTTTATTAATTGATTAAACTCCAATATTTGAATCTGTTAGTTGTTTACTTTAATTTAGTTAGTTATTTTCATTCATTTAGAAATAAAAACTCCCCTTTTATTGTCTTTTATTTTCTAGGAAATAATTGACCAAATAATAGTAATAATAGATTAAAGTTAAGTCTGAAATATTTTCCTCGTGGGAACGATCCCAACCTCATTAGTTGGGTTCTTTACTTGATACGACCGCTTTACTTCTTATTTGAGAAGTAAGTTTGAGCGTATCACCTGTATATTAGGTCAGCTTCATGGTGCCTCATCTGGAGGTAGGGGATCACAGAGAGTGAGAGGTTCTTTTCAGCAGCGGGGACCTATTCATGCCTCTATGCCGACAATTAAGGGTGGCCATACATCTAGGGGTTCTTATAGCTCGGGTCAGGGCTCGTACAGTTAATAGCAGTGACCTACAGGGCAAGGCAATTATAGCGGGTTTTTAGGGTCCACACAGAAGTTTCCAGGTCATAGATTTTGTTTTACTTGTGGAGATCCCGATCACCTAATGCGGTAGTGTACTTCTCAAAGGGGTCGTGATGTGCCTCGACCTAATTCTTCATTCCAGACTAGACCACCAGCACCACAGGGTAGAGGTCATGGCAGAGTTCAAACAGGTAGAGGTGATAGAGTTTCTAATAGTGGTGTTGCAGCTCATCAGAATGGGGTTAGAGGTACCACCCAAGCTGGATGTGGACGAGGAGTCCACTGCTCTGCTTTCCCGGGGAGACCTATGGCGGAGACCTCTGATGCTGTTATTAAAGGTATCATTCTAGTATGCCATCGAACTGCGTCTGTGTTGTTTGATCCAGGTTCTACATTCTCTTATGTGTCTACGCATCTTGCTGCTGAATTTGATATGATATGTGATACCATGACTGTACCTTTTTGTATTTCTACACCCGTGGGTAAGCCCTTAGTGGTGGATCGAGTGTATCGATCCTGTCTTGTTTCTTTGGATGGGTATGACACTTGGGTAGACTTAATCATTTTGGGGATGGTAGACTTTGATGTTATCTTGGGTATGGATTGGCTTTCTCCTTATCATGTTGTCCTTGATTATAATGCTAAGACTGTCACTTTAGCAATGCCTGGTGTTCCGAGGGTTGAGTGGAAAAGTGCTAGTGGTTCTTATCCTAGCAAGGTCATCTCTTTTATCCGTGCTCAGAGATTGGTGGATAGGCGGTGTTTGTCTTACTTAGCTTTCATTCGGGATACTAGCGTTGAACCACCTCCCATGGACTCTGTTCCCGTGGTTAAGGAGTTTCCCGATGTATTTCCTTCTGATTTTCCAGGTTTTCCTCCCGATAGGAATATCGATTTTGCTATTTATTTAGAGCCGGGCACTAAGCCTATTTCTATCCCTCCATATCGTATGGCCCCAGTAGAGTTGAAAAAATTGAAGGATCAGTTGCAGGATTTGTTGAGTAAGGGTTTTATGCGCCCTAGTGTATCACCTTAGGGTGCCCCTGTATTGTTTGTGAAGAAGAAGGATGGGACTATGAAGATGTGTATTGATTACAGACAATTGAACAAGGTAACAGTGAAGAATAAGTATCCTCTTCCACATATTGATGACTTATTAGATCAGTTATAGGGATAATCATTGTTCTCAAAGATTGATTTGAGGTCTGGGTATCATCAGTTGAAGATTAAGGCATAAGATATCCCTAAGACATTTTTTCGGACTCGATATGGGTATTATGAGTTCCTAGTGATGTCCTTCGGATTGACTAATGTCCCTGCAACATTTATGGAGTTGATGAATGGGGTGTTTCGACCATACCTTGATTCTTTTGTGATTGTTTTCATCGATGACTTCTTGGTTTACTCCAAGACTGAGGAGGACCATGTCAGACACCTGAGGATTGTACTTCAGAGGTTGAGAGAAGAGAAATTATATGGCACATTCTCAAAGTGTGAATTCTGGCTTACTTCTGTGGCATTCTTGGGACACGTGCTATCCAGGGGGGGTATTAAAGTAGATCCGGCGAAAATTGAGGCAGTTAGAGGCTGGACGACCTACTTCACCTACTGAGATTCGGAGTTTTATGGTATTGACAGGCTATTATCGACGATTTTATTTTGAGTTTCTCTACTATTGCAGCTTCGTTGACTAGATTGACTCGATCGGATGTGGGTTTTCAGTGGTCTGATGAGTGTGAGGAGAGATTTCAAAAGTTCAAGACTTTGTTAACTCCAGCTCCTGTGTTGACTCTACCTGAGGAGGGTGTAAACTTCACTGTGTATTGTGATGCTTCAGTAGTTGGATTGGGTGGTGTGTAGATGCAGAAGGGGAAAATGATTGTTCATTCTTCTCGGCAGTTGAAGTCGAAGAACTACCCTTCTCATGATTTGGAGTTGGCAGCTATGATATTTGTACTTAAGTTATGGCGTCATTATTTGTATGGGGTGCATTGTGAGATCTTCATTGATCATTGAGTCTTCAGTATATCTTTAGTTAGAGGGATTTGAACTTGAGGAAGCGGAGATTGCTTGAGTTGATGAAAGACTATGATGTGACCATTCTGTATCATCCGGGGATGGCCCATGTTGTCGCCGATACTGAGTAGGAAGACTCCTAGCATGGGGAGTCTTGAATCGCTTAGTATTGAGGAGGGACCATTTGCTGGAGATGTTTAGATATTAGCTAATTATTGTCCGATTGCAGATTTCAGAGGAGAGTGATGGGATGATTGCTTTTATTGAGGCTCGATCTTCTATAGTCAAGCAGATCTGTGTGCACCATTTTGATGATGAGAAATTATGTCTTATTCGAGACAAAATATTGAGAGGGGAAGCCAAGGAGGTTGTTCTTGATTGTGATGGTGTCTTGAGGATCGGAGGTAGGATTTGTGTGCCCAAGACAACAAGTTAATTAAATTGATTCTTGAGGAGGCTCATTGTTGTCGATATTCCATCCATCTAGAAGCGGCGAAGAAGTATCATGATCTGAGTCAGCATTACTGGTGGTGTGGGATGAAGAGGGATATTTCATACTTTGTTTTGAGGTGTTTGACTTGCCAGAAAGTCAAGTGTGAGCACCATCGGCCCCGTGGTGAATCTCAGAGGATACGTATTCCTACTTGGAAGTGGGAGCGGATTACTATAGAATTTGTTGTGGGTTTTCCTACCACAGTGGGTGCTTATGACTCTATTTGGGTTGTTGTTGATAGGATGACCAAGTCTGCCCACATCATTCCTGTTCGGGTGAAGTATACAACAGAAAAGTTAGCCGAGCTACATATCAGTCAGATTGTGCGACTACATGGAGTTTCTATTTCTATCATATAAGACCGAGGTTCACTATTTACTTCTCACTTCTAGAAGGCATTACAACATGATCTTAGTACTCAGTTCGATATGAGTACAGCCTTTCACCCTCAGACAAATGGTAAGTCTGAGCAGATGATTCAGGTGTTGGAAGATATGTTTCGAGTGTGTTTTGATCAATTTCGGTGCTAGATGGGATCGACATTTACCCTTAGCAGAGTTTACCTACAATAACAATTATCACTCTAGTATCCAGATGGCCCCATTTGGGGCGTTGTATGGCAGAAGGTGTAGATCTTTGATTGGTTGTTTTTGATTCAGCAGAGATGTACTTTTTGGATACACACTTTCTTATAGATGCAATGGAGCAAGTACGCATAATTCAGTACATACTATTGACAGCCCAGAGTCGACAGAAGAATTATGTAGACCGGAGAGTTAGAGTCTTAGTGTTTATGGAGGGTGATCATGTTTGGCTCCGAGTATCACCCATGAAGGGTGTGATGAGGTTCGGAAAGAAGGGCAAGCTTAGTCCTAGATTTATTGGACCTTTTGGGATATTAAGCTGAGTGGGAGAGGTGGCCTACCAATTGGCCTTTTTACCTAGTTTGTCAGTAGTCCATCCTGTTTTCCATGTCTCTATGCTTCAGAAGTATATTTCGGATGAATCTCATGTGCTTTCACTTGATTCTGTGGAGTTGGGTCAGAATTGGTATATGAGAAGGAGCCTATATCTATATTGGATAGGCAAGTTTGGAGGCTTAGGACCAAGGAGATTGCTTCAGTGAAGGTGCAGTGGAAGCACTGATCAGTGGGGGAGGCAACTTCGGAGACAAACTCTGACATGCGTACTAGATATCCTCAACTTTTCGAAGCTTCAGGTACTTTCTTTTACTTTATGTTCGATTACGAACATGATTTTAGTGGTGGATAATGTAATGACCCGGAAGGTCATTTTTGCAAATTTTGAATATTAGTGTAACTTTAGTTAATAAATCAATAGTTAATGGACTAAAGTAATTTTTTGATAATACTCTATGCATCATGGGTTAAAGTGAATTAAATTATTTGGGGTTAACATATGAGACATAATTGAAAAGGGTAAAGAGGAGAATTTGTGGCTTTGAGAGAGGGAGAGAACTGACAGAGGGGAAAACAAGTACATAGAAAAGCTTAGTGAATCAGGTACCCACATTTGTTCCCTTTCATTATATAATTAATATATATGTTTGATGGTGTGAATTTTGTTGACAACATAAGGTGTATTGTGGGAATAGTGGAAAAGGGAAAAAGACGAAAGGCATTAATAGGGCCAGCATTAAGTAAAGTTAATGGAAACTTTTCAATAGAAAATTTGTCAGAGTAGGAATTACAGTAATACATACATACATACATATATATATATATATATATATATACACATACTTGCAGTCCCCTATTTTGAATTGTTTTAGGTGCCTATGTTGATTATTTATTCATGTTAAATTGAGAAAAATATTCGATGTAACATGAATTAGGACGCCTTGAAAGTTGCTATAATATATTTTTTTACGGCTTTATTTTGTTGTAAGTTCGAATATCACTGTTGGGTGGAGTAATTCCTATATAAAGTGAGGATTCATGTATTAGTATTATTAAATGGGTATAGTAGTAGTGATAGAAAAGGGAAGGTGGCACTGATATTGATGTCTTGTTCGTATGTGACTGTTCTTGGAAATGTATGGCAAGATCCTTCGAAATTTATTGGGATGTATAGTGGTGGGCCAATGATTGGCCATAATGAGTGTCAATCATCGGATTGGAATTAAAGGGGTGTTGGAAAGAAGAAAACAAACAATTCTGTAACGTTAATGTGTATTCTTTCGGGAGTAATTTCAAGAGTCTTAGTAACTATATTATGGTTCCTGTTTTGAAATATTGGTATGTATATTTAAATATTTGATGAATGATATTTTGTTAGTACCATTTAAATTACGATGTTGGAAAAATTGGGATGCAATCCTAGACTTTAAAGTTGGCAAATATGATAGTTGAAATGTTAGTTGGCATAAAAAATTAAGAACTTAATTATAAATTTAGGTGAATTTTTAAGTCAAGGTTAAACACATAATAATGTGGGCATTTTTGGTTCTGAAACCTTATTGTGAATACATATACTTGAATAGATTCCATCGATTCGGAAGCTCAACTGAGAGGGAAGGCTCAAGTCCCGGAGTGATTATTCGATCGGCTAAGGGAATTGGATTTCTAAACCCTTGTTAAGCGTATGAAATTCATGTATTTCCTTACGTGGTGTTGAGAATGATTTGGAGACTTGTTGCCTATTTGTTTGTGTTGTATTCCTTGTTGTAAATTGTGCTTTGTTATCATAATGGTTATCTCCTCATTTTCATCTGAGCATGTTATTTGCATTGCATCTGAAACCTGGTTGTGATAACTGTTATGTGATAAGATGATGAACCATTTTGAGGGTCATATCGCGCACCACAATGGATACTATATTTCGAGGGATGTATCGCGCGCCGCGATGGTTACTATTATCGGGCCGCAATGGATGCGTGGACAGATATGTCCTCCATGGGTCCCAGACTGAGAGATAGCGAGTGTGTATCATTATGACAGTCATACATCACTATGCTTGACATTGCATTTCATGGTATTGCACATTTTATAATTGGTAAACTAAAACTCGTGTTTTGCTTATCTTGTGAGTGCTTTTCAGTGAAACTTGTGACTGTTGAATTTTGGGATGTTATTGAGAATATGTAACCTGTTGGAATGTTGATGTTGGGTTGTGTGCTTTGTAAATTGTGAACTATTAGGTTGGGCTGGTTTTATGCAAGTTGTAGTGTGGAGGTTTGGATAGGGTGTAAGGAGTACCCGTATTTTGTTCTCTTATCTTGTGTTTAGATGTTTGGTCGTTGAGTACCGTATGGTTTCGTACTCACCTCTTGCTTCTACAAATTTTGTAGGTTAAGAGCCCAGATCTTCGTGATACCTTCCATTCTCTTCGTTTCCAACTCGTGGAGAATTGTGAGGTAACTGCTTGTCATCTCAGCGAACCTTTCTACTCCAGTTTATGACTTTGTTTTTACTTGAAAGGCTACTTAGTTTTAGACTCGTGTTTTTTTTCAATTCTAGTCAATACATTTGAGGCTTGTGCATGTGACAACCTGGTTTTGGGGATTGAATTAAGTTTACCTGTTTTCGTAATAGAAATTGTTATTGACTTTTGTTTATTTTCTCACTTTGTAACATGTTGAGTTTTAGGCTGACTTGTCTTGGTGAGATAAGATGAGTGCCATTACACCCATTTTTGTGTGGTGACATTTGGTGTCTTTTTTCACTATGTAGTAAAACAATTATGTTGATATTACTATACATGAAATATCGTTCAATCTCTGTAATGTTCTCCCAAATTCAGAACCTCAGGTAAATTTTCATATCCAAATGTTTGGTCATAAATTAATATAATTTAAAAATTTACTTACAAAGATGAGAGAAATAAAATTTTGTAATTTGATTGGTTAATTTTTTATTTAATTATTGTAGAAAACAGATGATCAACTTTTGTTTATCAAAGATTAATTCCGTGATGTATAGTATGATTTGATAATGAAACTACAAACTATATTATTACTATGAATATATATAGTGCAAATAATTGACGATAAATATGCTTACAACTTTTAGAGTTTTATCTTAATGTGTAGCAAGACAATCACGGAGGTATTACCGCAGTGGAAGGATCCTTGCAACTCAACTATAATCCTTCACATCCATAACTTGAGGTACTTTCTCATAGACCTATGTTTGATAATAGAGCATTATGTTCTACATATGTTCTTATCATAAACTTTCATTAATTAAGAATTTTTCATACATTGTCATTTTTCTCTTCAATAGTAATATTCGAATGATGTTTACCATTTGAACAACTCTTTTTTTCTTATTTTTTACACCTACTTTTATTACTCTACTAAATTAGTTGAGATGATTTTATTTTGAGGTGAAAGGATTTTGGAATAATTTTGATGAATTAATTTTAAATTATTTTTTACTTAACCTTTTTGTAGAGTACAAATGCCCTTTTGTTTTATGATTGGTTAAATTTGTATTGAGTAAGATAATCAAATTTTAAATATCAAAATTATATATCCTAGCTTGTCAATAAATTGTGTGAAAATAATTTTCATTAAATATACTTACAACTTTTGGTGTCTTATTTAATAATGTAGCAAAACAATCATGGTGATATCACTGTTGATAAAAGTCTATTCAATCTTTGTAATTCTTTCGCAGATTTGGAACCTCATGTAATTTTCATCTACTTATCTCTAGTCATAATATACCATATTAGATATCTATACTTACAAAGTCGAGAATAAGAAAAATTGTACACACAATTATTTTTCTTTTCTCTATCTACCTTTTTATTAATTTTTCCTCTACAGGTTAACTAGTGGCAATGTAGTATATTTGAAGGCAAACGAGATTTAATATTGGATTGGTAAATGTTTAATTAGATTACTAACATTTTTGTAGACAAATAATTTACCTATGTTATATAATGTTAAATTTATGTTGTATCATATATGTTAATAACAAAACTCAAAACTATATCAAAACTCGTTAGTACATAATTCAAATATTTCTAAGTAAATATGCTTATACCTTTAAATATCTTATTTCACTATATAGCATGAAAATTATAGAGGAGGAAAGATCGTTCCGGTGACATTATGTGTCCCAAAATTTAAAATATGAGGTAGTTTCTCATGTATCTATATTTCGTTACATAGAAAAATATTTTTAAAATATTATTTATAGAGTTAAGAAAAGTTAAAAACTTGTACACACTATCATGTTTTTTATACATAATTTGTTTAGATTACCCACTTTCCCTAGTTAATTAGTGGACATGGTTATACATTTTTAGATAATCGACTTTATAAATAATTGACTGGTTAATATTTAATTTAGTAATTTTTTTAGATTTATGTAGTATATGAATGATCAATCTTTGTTATACGAAAATTTAAATTATTTTTGTATGAGATGTATATATAATGAAACTCAAAATAATGTCATAATTTCTGAATGCATAGTGAAAATAATTGTAAGGAAATATGCTTATAACTTTTGATATCTTCTTTCACTGTGTAGCTATGAAATTTCGGAGGAATGTTGATCAGATGTCTCTGAATTATGAATATGAATTTTGGAGGTGTCTTCTTTCAATGTGGAGCTTTTGTTGTTAGCTGAATTTGTAGTTAATCTGTTGTTGGATATGGTCATTTGGTGCATCCCCTTTCTAGATATGGAAACAAATTTACCAAATTTGATATTTCACTAACTTTTAATTTTCATCTTCTTTTGTAATTTAATTATGTTTTCAAGTAGTAGTATGTGTTTTGAGTTCTCATCTTGTTTTATTATGTGGACACCAATTGACAAGTAAGAAAATCTTTCACATAAACAATATTATAAAACTTGTATTATTACTAATAGATATTTCATGTAAATTATTACAAAATTAGCATTACTACATTTTAATATATTAGAATTCCATTAAATATTATAATTATGAAGACACATTGTAATATAAAGTTATATAGTAGGTTAAAACATACAGTCAAGTTATGGATTATAAAATTAACACATATAAAATCGTATTTTCATATATCATTGGCTTGTTTTTGACAACAATAAATTGATATCATATCACAAGTGCGTTATTTATTTGTAATTTGTAGTTAAGGAATTTGTAAAGCCCACAACTTCTAAGCAGATATTCGAATCATCCTCCGTATGCATATAGGTCAGAATTTGATGATTTTTAAGTTTTACATTATTTTAAGGTCCTCTATTAGGTGTAGTAAGTGTATGGTATGTGGTTTAACGTCCTAAGGTACCTCAAAAACCAATCAAAGTTCAATGTATTTCTATCAATTACATTTTTCCCAGAGTTCATGAAAGAGTAACTTCAAATAACTATATCTTTTAGATTATAAAGAGTTGAGTGACTCATAATGTATGAATTTAAAGGTCTATGACTATTCTTTTGAACGTCGCCAAGATTGCATCAGTTCGTGTTCAGAGTAAGATAATATGACTGATTTACTGGAGATGCTTTAACATGACAACCGTTCCGCGATGGCTCCCCGATACGGAGAGAAAGGGGACCTCAGTGCCCACTTGAATAAAATTTCTTGCAGCTCCAATTATGAATTTTTTTTTGGGGGGGGGGGGGAGTAATCTTTGTCCTAAAATTCTTTAAGTATTTATCGAAATGGACATCAATGTTTAGCAAATCAGTTGTCATAATTAAGTCCTCTCATTTACACCTAATTCTATGCTGAACAACATCATGAATACCAAGGTTGCGGTTCTTCTTCCAAGATTCTCAGCTTCTCTACTAAGGTAGGTAGGACTCCAATGAAGATTTTTTTTCATTCTCATGTCCAAAACATCTAAATGTTTATGAATTTAGTTCCATACTTAGGGGTTTTAAACCCATTCCCGGTTATGACATTTTTATGAACCAATTGCATGATTTCTTAAACTTACTCATGATTATGCATTTGGAATGTTGTATTTCCGTTTTGTATTTAGAAAGATTTTTAATTGTCATTCTTATTAGTTCATGACATAATTTTGTGTCACGCTCGAGGACTACACCCTGGACATGACCGGCACTCGAGAACTATTGTTGGTCCCCTAGCAAACCCTTGGCCTGGTGGGCTAATGTATAAACGACTCAATAGGATACAAAGAAGCTTTAATAGATGAGTATTTATAACATACAATCAAAACATGCAAACAATGACACTATTGGTCAAGTGTGACGGGCTGTTACACTTTTGATGGGTCGTCACTCTTTATCCATCACACACTGCCAGGTTGGAGAATCTTTGGTAAATTAGTCTATCTTAGAGTTGTGGTCGTTTGTAGTTTACCCTTGCGTGATCTCATGCAAAAAACATAGCTAATAGAAAGGTTTTGAACTCGACTTAGTGCAAGAATTCCCTTATGACCCTCAACCACATAGTTACACTTCCCACACAGTAAAATGTGCGAATAACTAATTGGATATGGCCAATACATATATGAAGAATGGTTTTAATCTTTCCCTAAAAGTTGTAGGTTGTTACACTTACTTTAAAATATGTCACGATCCAAAACCCGTCGTGATTGACACCCATACTTACAAGCGGGGCAGAACCACTACTACTAGCCAACTAAAATAGTTACACTAAAACTAAGACATTTAAGTTACGAAAGAAAGTTAAATGACTAAAAGAGAAGTTCATTACTAACCAAAAGATCTAACAACTAAAATTTGTGAAAGATAAACATAAGATCTGAAAGTCAATCTACCAAAACTACTAGTGATAACCAAGTCTAAATAATGAATTTCTAATGAACTATTCAACTAAACATAAAGGTCCAAGTCCATAATTGGTGGACATGGACAAAAGGAAACTCCTTGGAACCTAGAAAGAAGAAGATCACCCTTGAAATCGATGTGATAATCTCTGATCTCCTAAGAGAGGTCTGTCAATACCCGCTTGAAGATGTCATGTACTGATCAAAATAAGAGCAAGTGAAAAATAAGTACAAAACCACCGTGTACTGGTATGATCACGCGGCTATTCCACTAGTGTAATATAAACAAGTCGAACAAAAATTATAATCACATGCATATATATCAACATAAACCACATTATCAACATCACAATTGGACAACACATTTCCCATGCTTAACACATCATTGGTCCTCTCACGGAAACCAAACTCAAACTGTAAGTGCATTGGGGTGGTACCCAATTCCAGTTAGCTTGCCAGAATGTGGCAGTTTGATCTCATAGTTGTGCCAGAACATGGAAACCCGATCAAATATTTATGTCAAAATATGACATTCGATCAAAGTTAGCTTGCCGGAACGTGGCAATGCGATCCCCATTCACACACCAGAATCACAATCACAAAGTACATCATCAAGATCATACATTTACATCATGATTTCATGGCTATATTATTCATCTACCTTAGTTACAACAACACGATCAATATTGCGACATTCATATACATACAAGTATCACAATAAAGCAAAAACATCCATACATCAGACAATCATAAATCAAAACCATCACCTACCTCGAAATAAGATTGAAACTCTAAGAAACTTTAGCTTTCCTTTACGAATTCGTTCTGCTTGTTTTGTGTCTACAAACAATGACTAATTACATGGATTACTAACCCATGATCCCAAATATCCAAATTAGGGTTAATTAAACCATAAAATCTATCAAGAAACTCTTCCCATCAATATTGACCCATTCTATTACGTTCTACAGATCAAAAAGTGAGTTGGAGTAGTGAAAAAACTTACATTTAGCTTCAAGAATAGTGAAAAACGAGTTTGAATATCCGAGGGATTGTTCTTTGGCTCTAAAAGTCAAAAAGTTTCAAATAAGGTCATTTAGGGGTTTTATTTATGACTTTATTCGCGCCTGTCCCGCTACAGCGATATTAATCATGTGTAGCGTCACCTTTTGGACCAACGAGCCTCGTTGAAAAATCCAAAAAATCTACCATTTTAATTCTTGTCTCGTCTATTACAACAACACGTATCCCAATGCAATGGGAGATTTTGAGACAGTGAGCTAATTCCCCTCTTTTACAACACACCCTTAATCGCATACATTCAGAAAATGCCCTTAACGCCAAGATCGATTCCCGGGGATATACTTATCCATATTCAATTAAGTAAAGTTGTATGGATTTCTTAACGAGTTATCCAACCGATTATGTAATTGGATTCATACTTTCTCCACTCGGTTGCTGCTAGATTTCCTTTAACTTTGAAGACTCTGATTTCCTCCAAATCTGGATAAGGTTGGAAAAATCCTAACACTAAATTTTTTTTCTGGCCCCAATTTTCCCTCGTTGGCATTTCTATAGCGATGGAGAGCGGTTGTCACAAAATATCTCCAAAAGAGGTGGTTTCCTTTTCCCTTCTTGTTACTAGCATGAATCGCTCATCCACACAAAAAAATATTTTGAAATTAGATATTTTCAAAAATTTCTAATAAATCTTACTTTTTCTGTCATCCCAATGTTTGTATACAAATTTCTTTTTACATGCCTTACCCATGTATGTCGAGTCATATAGTTATTACACATTTTAGGTTAGCCCTGCATGATACTATAAACACTAAATATTGATATAAGAAATATCAAAGTTCACATCTATCACGACCCGAGCCTACACCATGAATGTGGCTGCTACTCGAAAGCTATTGTTGGTCCCCAAGAAAAGCCTCATCTTGGATGGATACAAGTGGAAGACTAAATTAACCATACAAACTTAAAACAAAATAAAATTCGTTGAAACTCAAAATAATTAACTCATAATATAATCATATATTCAACTAGCCACAACTAGGCAACTCAAGTCTTTAAAACATTTAACAAGATAAATGAAACAAACATTTGAAATTGTATTGTCTATCTATGGAGCCTCTAATTGACAAAGATAAAAGTCAGACAAGACCCAGGACATACAAACAACTGATATATAAGAAAGTATACATGGAACCTTCCGAAAGCAAGGAGACTCACCATAGCTAACTCAAACTACATGTGGTATCAATGAAGGGCCTATTGATGGCCTTAAATACTTGTATTTGCATCATGAAACGATGCAGGAAAAATTACTCAGTACATGAAATGTATGAACATGTAAGGGGAATTCTAAAGAACATAATAAGCTTGAACTTTATAAGAAAATAAACATACTTACCTCTTCTCAACTCACTCAACTAAAGTCAACTCAAAAATAAGATACTCAACTCAAATATATGATAACTCAAGATACTCAACTCTGGATACTAAACTCATGATAGAAATAATAGAAGGTGCGACATACAGAAAACTTTTAAATAGTAGAAAACAACTCAATGTATTAAAAAAATACAATAGTAACTCATTTTTTTTTTGTATACAAGGATACTATCCCGACCCAAACAGTCGTCATTGGCATCCACACTAAACAATGCGATAGGAGAACAATTACTACAAACTATACTAAATAACTTAAGCAAAAACAATGCATTTGACGATACAGAAGCATGTTTAAATGACAATATAAATACGGAGTTCCCATAAACTCCAAAGATTTAAACAAATAGCTTAACCAAAAACTAATGCGGAAGTCTTAATCCTTAGAGCCTGAAAGTCATTGTACTAAAACTCTGCTAATTACAAGTATAATAACAAAGGGTACAACCCCAAAACTAGACAAACACCTTAAGCAAATAGTCTGAGTTCGAAAAGCGTGGACTTAAACAATAAAGATTCACGATAGCGTAAAAGAACTGTACCACCCGTCAATCCGGTCACACTCAATAACCACTTAGATGAAGTCTATAAATAGACACCTTAAGATGCCCTTCACTCAACAAACAACAAGCAAGTGCAGTATCAGTACACAACGACAATGTACAACTGGTTGGATCACGCGACTATCCCAAAAGGTGAAACATATAGAAGTCACTACAACAATACTAAAGATGCATACGAACCTATACAATAGCAGGTATAACCTATGAAAAATACATAACTTCAAAACTCTCAAGATATATTGTTATTTCAATTCAATGGTCCTCTCATGGAACCCAATTCAATGGTCCTCTAATGGAACGCACACCCATACTATTAATATATCAGAAAGTGGTACTCGATACAATGTTTATGCTAGAACTTGGCAACCAATCCCATATATATTGTTATACCTTGAACAGAAGACCCATAAAAAATTGCATAAAATTACATGAACTTGTAAACCACGATAAGGTTTGTGGACCGTGATAGGGATCACGATTTGTTGACCTTATATACATAGTGGAAAGAGAATTGGGTTGTAGATGCAGTTCTTATTGGTTTGGATGAATTTAGTGTTTTTGGACAGGTTCTTCTCAAAGGAACTAAGAGAGGCAAAAGCTCAGAAGTTTATGAATTTAAGGCAAGGTAGCTTGTGTCTGTTGGATGTATGACAGTTGAGAGGATTAGATTTGGAAAAGATGTGATCAGGCTTTGACACTTGGTATTTATTCTTGTGCATCTTGTTTGCAATTTTTGTGCTTGCACTGAAATCAGAATATTATTGTACTTTGATAGAGGGGTGCTTGGAGAATACAATTTTTGCAATCTTGTCTGTGGCTTTTGTTCGGGTTTTATTAGGTTTGCACGAAACTCTTCCCTAAATTCATTAGCTTGCAGCCAATGGGTACAAAGCAACAAATTCTTCTTTTTCTGGAGTGACCTTATTTATCTTGATGTGATGAGGTTTTGTCAATTCTATCTCCTATGAGTTGATATAATACTCAATTTTTCTTCCTTCATGACTCTTTTGTCTGTGTTAAAACTATTGTTGTAAAGATGTGTTCTTGGTTGTATAGATGTGTAGACCATGTGGTAACACTTTTATGGGCGTTCAAATTTGGAAATTTCAAAGTTTGGTTAACAAAATGTGATCTTTGCCCCATTTGATCTTTTTCGTGCTTGCACTGCAATCTGATATTTTCGGGTTTTTTGACCAAAGGGGTTCTTTTAGGGTTTTTTAGCTATGGAATATAGCATCTATGGTGATTACTTAGGTTGTTTGGCATTCGTTGGATTTGCACTTTTAACTGTTTACTTCTTTCTTGGAGCCATTGGTTATAGGTAAGGGAGTTACTGTTTTTAGTTTTATGGAGTGGTCGTGTTTGTCCGTTTGTGTTGAGGTCTTTTGGTTGAGTTTTTTTATGTGTATTGAGATTATGGATTATGTTTCTAAATAAGATATTAATTCTTACTGGCATTTGTTCTACTTTGCGACCATGTGGTTTTTTGTACACATGGCTTATGTTCTTTGATGGAGGTCTCACATGGATATCGACACTTGATAAGTACTTGTCCGATTCTAGATCTTTTTATAGTGGTGTAAAGTACCTATTCACTTTTGATATGGCAACTACTTATCTTCTCTACTTCCATTTCTTTATCGTTATCACATAAGATACTTTTGGTTGGATGGATGTTGTAGACCGTGTGATGACACTATTATGGAAGCTCAGATTTGGAAATTTTAAAGCTTGGTTAACTAACATGTGATCTTCTGTCACCTTTTGGTCTTTTTGGCTCTGCAATCTGAATATATCTACGATTTGACAAAAGGGGGTTTTCGCTCTCGTCTATGGTATATCTAGTGATTATTTGGGCGGTTTGGGTTTCAAAGGATTTTGCACTTAAGTGTTCCCTTCTTTCTATTCTTGCAGCCATTGGTAATAGGGCATTGAATTAATCTTTCCATGGAGGGATCGTGTTTTTACATTTGTGTTGAGGTTTCTTTAATTGAGTCTTGTATTACTTTCGAGATTTTTGATTCAGTTTTTCCCTAAGGGATCCCTTTTGTCTATCAAAATTACTGTTGTATGGATGCTTGACTAAGATGATATTTTTCACAGGGTGTTGTGTTTTGTTGCCGTGAATCTTTTAATCTAGACACTTATGTTTTTCGATGATCCAATTGATGAGGTCTCCTATTTCCTATGTATGGTTTCCTATTTTCTATGTACACATATTAAGTACTCGATCAATTCTGGATCTTATCTTTTGACGGGGACATAAAGTGCTCCTCTACTTCTGGTCTTCTAGATACATGTTTCTTTGCTGCTATCTTCATTTACAACTTGTTTTTTTGGTTTCATAGAGAATGCGTAGACTATATGATGACAGTAACAAGGTTAAGATATCCAGTATGGTAGTCTTCTAGCTGGTACATACATTCTTTGCTGCCATCTTCTTTTGGTTATAACAACTTGTATTTTTGGTTTTGATGGACGTGTAGACAATATGGTGACAGTAATAGAGGTCAAGATTTGGAGATTTCAAAGGGTTTAATACAGCATGGTATCTCTATACCCTCTTGGTTTTTTCGGTTCTTGCACTGCAATCTTGGATATATTGGGTCAGGTGTTCAACGAAAAGGGCTTTTTAAATCTTGTCTATATAGCCTCTCTAGTGATTTCCTTGTAGTATGGGTTTATCATCTTTGGACTTGATTCCTCTTCTTATTGTGCTTGCACCCATTGGGTCTTATAGAGCAGTGAAATATTCATTTCATGGAGTGGCTTAGTTTTCCATTAAGTTGAGGGTTCCTTAATTCAGGATTTTTATGAGTTCTGACATTTTCATTTAAAAAGTTCTTTTTTTCCTAAGTGTGTTGTATTCTACTTCCACTTTACTTTGTAGACCAGAGGCGTATTTTCTTCAATGATCCAATTGATGAGATTCATGATGGTTGTTCATCTGTGGTTTTCTCATGGACAGCTGACAAGTACTCAATTGTATCTTCTGAAAGCCTCATAAAATGTTCCTCTCTTTTGGTGTTCTCGCTGCTTATCTTCTCTGCTTCTTTTTCCGTTTATTACTGTAGCTTAATCTTGTTTGTTGGATGGATGTATGGTGACAGCGGAGAGGTGAAAACTTGGAAGATTTTGAAGATTGGTGTCCAGTGTGAATTCTTGTGCACCTGTTTCTTGTGGCCTTGTTGGTGCTTGCACTACTATCTGGAGATTATAAGGCTTCGAAAGAAGGTAGTTTTCAGTCTTGTCTGGTATTCCTAATGAATTTCTAGGCGGTATGCACGTCACTAGCTTTGCACTTAAGACTGCTCCATTGTTTTTGTGTTTTCTACCACTGGGTCTTACAGAACCATAGATTCTTCTTTACATGGAGTGCCCTGGTATTTCAGTTTGTGTTTTCGGTTTTTCGGTTGATGCTTCTAATGATCATTGAGATCTTCAATTAAGTTTTCGTGCCTAATCAGGAAGGTTTCCCTCTCCGTTGTCAAACTGCTTCACAGGTGTTTATTTTGTCGCCATATTTGTGTTTTAATAATCCAAATGCTTATGTTCTTTTGTGATCCAACTGAATATTCTAAGTGATTTGTATGGCTGTTGATATTTCATGATAAGTGTATTCAAACTCAATCGTGGATCTTTTGATAGCCTAGTTACACGCTCCTCTACTTTTCGTGTACTCTCTATTTACCACCTCTGATTTAATTTGGCCTACTAGTTGATTTAGTTTGGTTGGATGAATGTTCGTAGGCCTCATGATGGTAATAAGAAGATAAGATTTGGAACTTTTGATGTTTGGTTTCGGTGTATATCCTTGAGGAGCATGTTTGTTGCCATTTTGGCGCTTACACTGCATTTTGGATATTGGATTTCATTAGGCATCAACAAAAGGATTCTTTGCAATCGTACCTTGTTCAGTATCTCGAGTGATCTTCGTGGTATGGGGTCCCATTACCTGTTGTGTTCTTTTTGTCCATGTAACTGTTCTGGTTTTCCAGAGTATGTACTCCGATGCAGTTCCTTCCTAATTAGTGGTGTATTTTCTCAACATGGATATATTTTAGCTAATGTTATACTTTGAAGCCATAAAGTTTTTAGTGTAGATGATTATTTCCTAGGATAATCTATATGACGAGATCGCTGATTGTTATGGATACTTGAGAAGTATACAAACTCAATTTTAGATTTCTTATGGACCTAATATCTCCTCCACTTTAGTTTTCTTGCTACTTAGCTTCTCTACTTCTATTCTCTTATGTTTATCATGTCGCTTGATTTTTTTGTTTGGATGCATGTTCATAGACTACATGTTGACTCATTAAGGGATCAAATTTGGTAATTTCAAAGTTTTGTTTCATTATGTCCTTTCCTTGTGCACCCTATTTTTGTGCCATATTGGTGCTTTGACTTGTAGTGTAGTGTGGAATCTCTAGTGATCTCTCCTATGTGGCATGAGTTATTCAACTTGCACTTTAACTGTTCCCTTCGTCCACAGAGGGCGTTTGAACGTAGGGGGTTGTTCTTATTTTATCGGAGGGGGTTGAATTAGCTCCTCCCGATCGTATCTCTCCCAAGAAGAAAGAAAAGATTGATGATTTTTCTTTTATGAGATATCGCCCCAATAAAAAAAGATTCTTGTGGTAGGACATGTACCTGGTAGTGGAATAACCTTCCCTATTCATTTCCCTAACCCTGTTTCTAAGAAGGATGTTCACTTCAAGCTGTTGTTGGGTCTTCAAATATCCATGAAGTCCTCCTTGTTTGTCTTGTTCTTGAGGCAGCTTAGGCTTTGTATTAATATCTAGCTCTTTGATTCAGTGTTTTCCCTGGTCATAGAGATTCTCTTATCTCATTGTCACAAGCACTGAGGAGTTGTTAAACGGATGGTTTCATCTATGATCTCTTTCCACATGTGCATTTGATCTTTTAGTGCAAATGCTTTTGTTTTCTCTTATCCACGTTTGTAAATGTTGTCGGCGTCATTTTTAGTGATTTCCCAAGTGGCTTGGGTTTTGCCAGCTTTGCACTTAACTTTTCCTTCTTTTTATGCATAAATTTCTTCTTTTGATGGAGCATCCTTTGTTTGTTGATTTTTGTTGATGTTTCCTTTGGTTCACGTTGCCGTGTGTGTAATATTTGAAGGAAGCTACTTTGATGTAGTATACCTGTGGATAAATAGGAAAATTATACATGTCAGTGGTCAGAGTACATGGTCATGACCCGTACTACTGATGCATTTCTACACTGACGAGAAAATCAAAAATATTGAGGACATTGGATGATTAATCTTTTCATACACGATTTTATATTAAGCAAAATTTTTGAGAAGTCAACAGATGAATTACTTATAGAAGATAGAGTAACATCTCAAAGGCCTGCATGTTTTATTAATAAAAGAGAATGGTAGAAAATATTGATCATGTTAAATGAAAAACAGCTGGTTGAGAAATGTGGTATTCTAGTTTTTTCATTGACGAAGCTTTACATACCGGAACCATCTAACAACTCTCTCTCACTCAATTTGTGGTTTATTTATTGGGTGCACTATATGCATCCATAATCACTACTATTTTCGAACTAATTGTTGTTAAATAAATTAAATATTTTTTCTGTTTGAAGATCTCTATCATATCTTTATTTTTGGAAACATGCACATATTATGTTAAGATATCCAATCATTTAAGGAGTTGCTTGAGATAGCTAGTTATTATGTAAAAGTTTGATATAAAAAGAAAGCTCCAACACTCTTTATGCTATTCATACCAACACAAATATTAAGTATAAAACTTGGCTCATGTTCTGTGTAACCAGTCATGTACACTTTTTATGCTATTTATATCAACACAAAGGTACGTGTGTAAAATATCTTCTCATGAGCTTCCCTTTTAAATACATTACATATCAGATCAATATGCAAGTTCGAAGTTTTTCAATGAGTCTTGTTCTTATATATACTATTCCAAGTTAAACTTTGTACTAATTTTCATAATATGGTTGAAGATGTTATTTTGATCATTATGCAAGTTTTGAAGTTCATCCCTTAATCTTGTTTTTCTAATAGTTAAGCTTTGTACTAATTTTATTAATAAGGTTGAAATGCCAATGATTATAGGCAAGTTTTGTTCTGTTATTTGTTGTTTCTTGCTATATCGTTGATATATATTTAATCAATGTCACTTCACACAAGGTTTACTTCGTAAAATGTCTCTGGAAAGAGAATGTGTCAGGCAATTGTCACTTCATAGATTCTTCACTGATGCTTTCGTTACTTGTTCTTTCTACTACAAGATATAACCCTAGAAAGCGATATTTTGGTGAAGAGGGATACGACCATGACTTCAGACGTCGTTGTTCTTAGGACTTCTTTTAGAATTCTGTGTAATCAGGTTTTAGTTAGACCTATCTACTTTCTCCCTCCCCCTAATGGAGGTAGAGCTATTGTTTTTGATGGCACAATATTGCATGTTTTCGCAAAGCTGCAACTGTCTTTGGTGGTTTAGAGTTGATATCTTTACTCAATCTTGTAGTCAATTGTTCCATATTGCTGCCCTCTATAAGCACCCCCCCTTTGTTTGAATGGGGAGGGCTTGCTACTAAAGTGGTTTTCTCCTGCCATTTGTCTTATCTGAACATCCCTTCTTGGTTGGAATGGAAGGCTAGCAACTCAAGTTCTTTTCTTCTTCCAGTTGTCTTATCTGATCTGGTAGGCATTAATTTTCTACATGATGCAGATTTCTGCTCTTTTCTTGTGGATGTTGGATGTTTGGCCGGCGGGGTCAAAGATGTTTTTGAGGTCCTACAATAGTGCAATTAGTTGTGTGTTCATTTTACTGATTACTAGATACATTAATGATTTTTTGAGTGTTTATAGAATTTGATGTGTCAAGATGTGTTGGTGCAGTTGCATCCATAAGTTCTCTGATTTTGCTATATATTTGTATAGAATGCAGAGATTGGTCAATTGCAGAAAAGAACGTCTAGTAGAGAGCTTGACCTCCTATGCTAGAAGTGAGATACGAAGAATGAGCTTATAGCACATGGGAACTTTTTCTAGGTTTGCAATAAATTTTGAAGTTCAACTTTGCTGTTAATTCTCACTTTTGTTGGTTTCTTGAGGCATCCAAGGACTTCTTGTTTAGGTTATTCCAATTTCTTTATGTTGTTGGATGTCAATAATCTTTGTAATGAAGTAAAACCTCATATATGGTACTTGCAGAGGATATTCCTTTCTTGCATGTTCTCCTCTGGAACACAAATACGTAGAAGTTTACAAGTCTTCCCTTGTAGATGTTCTACTCTGTTTTTTATGTTGTTAGGTAATTAGATCATTCAACATGAAGAGCTCTCCATCCAAAGTTTTCTCGTTTTCTTTATCTACCCCAGAAGCTTTAAATGAAGTACGTGTGCTAGAGCAGTTGAATTTTTTTGTGTTTATCTACCATGAACAAGTATTAGTTGCATATTGAGATTGTATTATTCACACGGTTAGTTAGGTGGGTTCATGCACCAAACATGAGAATGGATAAGTTTGAGGAGTTATTAGGAAGCAGTCTCTTATAGTCATTTACAGTGGTTTTGAGAACGTGTGACTTCTGTTTTAAAGTAATTGTTTTATATGCTGATACGGATCGCTTACCTGTTAAACAATACTATTAAAGTGAGTGTACTATATTTGAACTTGAGGATGGTATTAGAATCTTGAAGTAGCTAGTATTCTTTAGAGTCAGTTTGTTGTGGTTTTTCTTTTCTAAATACGGCCACATGGTGGGGTATTTCTATTTTCTAAGCTCTAGTTGTCCAAATTTGCAAGATAATATAAGTGGGGTATTTTTTTGAGCTCTCATTCTCTAATTTGACCAAATAACTCTGAATGGGGTACTTCTTTCCCTCTAAGCTCTAGTTGTCTAAGTTTGCCTGTAAGACCCTGTATCCAAAACAGACCAAAAACCAATTTTTCAGAAAATCTGCAGATGAAATCGAAAAATCATAGCCTCACCCGCAGTCCATCCTGCACATCCGTTGATAGAGTCAGAAACCCCCAAAATCTCTGCCCAGAAAAATTTGACTAAGTGTCGAACGATGGACGGACCAATGGTCCATAGGTTACACTACGGTCAGCAGTCTACGTCCATCGAACAACATCCCATTTACCCATTCTCTGATACGAATGACTATTGATCACCATGGACTGTCGTTCGATCTACGGTCCGTAGGTCTGACTGTAGGTGGGCATTAACACACAGTTAGGGGGGAAAATGCAGTTGGGTCAACTTCAACTCATAACTCTTAGCACAAAATGAATTAGGTGTGCCATGACATACCAACATATAGATAATTAAATTATCTATCCATATCCACTGACCTTGCTAAAATCAGACCTCCAAGTAGAATGTTATGCCCATTTTTAGTAAAGAACTATCAAATAGACCCAACCTACGGACCCAAATGACAGACCGTCAGTCCAGGTCATACGGTTCAACAAAAATTAACTCAGGGGTCTTTTAGTCTTTTTCCACTTTTTTTAAACCTTAAGATACATCGTTTTGACACTAAATCATAAGATTTTAGTCAATTTAAGCATAGAAACATAACAAAAGACTTGCCTAAGTCAAGTCATTTATCAAAACTTAGAAAATTAGAAGCAAGAAAGGAGAAAAAGGTCAAGAACCCTAGTTCAAGAACGCGACAAGGTTCCAGCAGTTCCAGCCACAAAATGTAAGTGTTTCTCCATGAATTTGATCACCAGGCATGTGGGATTTCACTAGTGGGTTCGTTTCACCCATTGGGTCCCTAATTTTCAGTCAGATTCTTGATTGCCATATCATGATTAGACCTAGGGTTTCTTGAACTTCAATAGAAGTTCATGAATTAATTAATTGTATGTTCCAAATCCGATTTACATGTTATTTTTCGGTTTATCACATGAATTTCAGAACCCTAGCTATGTATTTCTTTAGTTCTTGAATTGCACATGCTAGGTCAGATATTTTAGTTATGCAGTTATACATGCCTCAGTTATTAATGCATCATTATTAGATTAAAATTGCTTTCTCAGTTTGCATGTTATGTTTTGACCTAACCAATATTTATAGAAATTCAGACATAATCAGTTAACTACATGAATCAATGGGAGTAGCATAATACTGAGTTGGACTAGGGTTCAGCATACCCAATTAGACCCAGAACTACTAGCCAAGTAGGATTTAAGTTCCCTCGTAGGTATAAGTGTAGTGATTATGCCAGCATTGCTATATACCTCTTGCAGTGTATATTGGTTCCTCTTGATGGGACATATACATCGAATTCCATTTTTAGCATATGTGATTTTATTATCGGTTATTAGTAGCTCCCAAAGATCAACCAGACTCTCTTTTATTGACCGTTCATCAGTATATTCAGTATTCAGTTTCAGCATGTTATAAATTAGTCATTGCATTTAGTTAGCTCTGAAATTTAATACATCGTGTTAAGATTATTATACTTGCTTTTGTTCTTGTTCAGTTACGTTTTATATCAGCTTTATTCTATTCTATATGCCAGTATCTTCAAGTATTGATGCATATGTGCGCTATCTTTTCATGATGTAGGGTCAGGTTCTCAGCATCCAATCATGCTTAGATAAATTTCTAATCTCCAGTTTGGGAGATTCAGTGCTGAGTCCTCTTTCTCCGAGGACAACAGTCATGAGTTTCATTTCAGTCATTTAGTTTCAGTTTTTGTTAGACTTAACTGGGTCTTGTCCCAGTATTTCTATTCCAGTTTAGTGGCTACTATCAGACATAGATAGTTTCAGCTTAGTAGTGAGTTAATATTTTCTTTGTATTAAACTCATCAGTTTTCAGATATCTTTGATTTAGCATATGGGTATTTCCCAATCATTTCATTTTAAGTATGATTTAGCTTCCGCAACAGTTTATATTCTTTAGTATGATCATGATCATGCCAGCAGGGTTATCTTGGGATCACTTGTGGTCATAGGTCCCGTTTTCGCATCTCGAGGGAAGACTCGGGGTGTGACATTGCTAGTCATCGAGTCATCAGTTTAATGATGTCGCCTTTGAGAAACTTGTTGGTCCAACTTTGGTCCTCTTTTCTCTCAAGTTCTTGCAGCGACTTTTATATCGCCAGGATTAAAGGACATACTTTTTAGGTTAAAATACACAAATTCTGTGCTCTACAAAAGAGGTGAGTAGTTAGGAGGATGGTGAATCGGATTTAACAGAGCATGTTCACATAACAAGGATCTCTTGGATTCCTGTTTATACATTGACCTCTTCTAGTCATTTTTTTATGTTTTGAAGTATTTGCATATATGATTTTGATCAACATTACAAGGGCTTCTGGTGGTGTGATCACTTGGATTTCTGTTTATCTGTTGACCAGTTCTACTCGTTTTTGCATGTTTTGAAGCATTTGAATATTTTTTATCAACATTAAGGGCATTTGGTTATTTTGTGGGGGTGCGGGTGCAACTGCACTTGAGTGTTCTGGTCACTCGATAGTAGTCTAATGTGATTTCTCCTACAACGTGTAGTAATTTATTAATCTATGTGCACCTTACAGTTTCTGGAGGATGAGTGTTCTATTCAGGCAGTTGTGTCACTCTGTAGTAGTCTAATGCGCTTTCTCCTACAACCTCTAGTAATTTTTTAATTGGATGCACCTTGCAGTTCATGGAGGATGAGTGTTCTATTTAAGAGGATGTGTCAGTGATCGAGTTTTAACTATTGAGTTAGAACTCAACACACTACAACCCTTCGCAGTTGCTGGGTGAGAAGATAGGGGAGTAAGAGTAGAAGAAATGGTGGAACATGATACCCTCTTGTGAATGGTGGACTATTTGGAGAGGATGTAACAAGAGGTGTATGTAAAATACTAGACAATCAGCATAAAATATCAAATGACGTTGTATGAAGAAGTTCTGTTTTTGGTGTAATGAGGAGGGTATAGAGGATGCTGGACAAATTTTAAACTTTTTCTCTTATGTATAAGTTTAGTAGCATTTTGTTTAGTTGTTTTTTTGGTCATTATTGTAAATCTTTTTTATGGTTTGCAGCATACCCTCGTTGTTGAGGAATACAACTTTACTTGATAAAAAAAAGATATGAATGTGCTCAAAGTTATTGTCTCCTCTCACATGCATGGCATGTAGTTACTTTATATAGGTGGTAAATAGGTAATAATCCAATGAGCGTAGGTGCAAAGTATATTTCAGTTTTGGGTTGTTATGATGAGTTGGGTGTCTCATTCTATGTAATTAGTATCTTGCATGTGATAAACCTTTGAGTTCAGGGAAAACAAGGAGATACTTTTTCTCAAAACATGGACCAATGGAATTAGTATCTTGCATGCGATAAAGCTTTGAGTTCAGGGAAAACAAGGAGGTACTTTTTCTCAAAACATTGACCAATGGAAATTTTACTCTTGAAGAAGCACTCTATGAAACTTCCTGGAATTTGGCAGATCCGAGAACCCGGGGTAGGACCAGAATTTCATGTGTGTAGCGATGTAACTGTGCAAAAAGTTGATACACGGTACATATTGTTCACTCTTTCTTTGTAGACCCATGACTGGAGAATATGCTATCTAGATATCACATATATATTTTTAGTTGTTCAAGGTGCTACGAAATTGTGGAGTTTACGAGTCCAACTTCTTCATGGTATGAGATGTATGAAGAGTTGTAAGATAAAATTATTTTTAACGTTCTGGTTAAGCGTTTCTTCTATTACACAACTACTCCTTGGGCAATCTCATTTAAGGCTAGGACCAGTTGGAGCCATGAAATTTTATTTTTCATCCGCTATGCATCTATGAAGTAATATATGTGGTCATATGAAGTCATGTTTTTCACTAGCCAGGGCCAAAAAGTTGTCTTGACATTCTTACTTTTTAGCTTCTATGCATCTTCCAAGTAGTATCTTGTCATTTGAAGTCATATTTTGCTGGTTAGGGGCCAAAAGTTGTCCACCACATTATCAATTATGGGAGGATTTCATTATTTGTCTAGCACAACAATCTCTAAATTAAGTTTTGAGAAAGTCCCATAGTATTCTAACAGACCTTTCTTCAACGAGGTTTGCAACAATGTATGAGCACTATGAGTCTTTTCGGTTCTCTAAGTTCTAAATGTTGAGAATTTTACAAGATAATTGAATACATTCCTTTTCTAGAACCTAAGAATTTTGGTTTTGACGTGGAATTTTCTCCCTCACTTTTTACCTAGTGCAATTTCGTAAGTGATTGAATAAGTGGGGCCTTGAAGGGTAGGACGTAAGTAGACCTTACCACTTAAATTTGAGGGGCAGAAAGACTTGTCAGATGGACCCTGGAGGTCACTTCACAGTCTATTCCTCCCGGTCTTCATTTTCTTTGTCTATAATCCATCCATTTTATTCCAAAGAAGTTGCTTGACTCTGTTCCTTGTGGTTTCTTTTGTAGTAGTGTTGGTTTATTTGTTGCTACATTGTGTGTTTAGGTGACCCTTGTAATTGCGCAGGTCCCAAGCCCGTACTAAGGAGAAAGGAAGGTTTTTTAGTTTGGAATTAATTATCTTGATTTTTTTTATCAGAAGAAATATTTTTGGAGTTCCTATGATGATTGTTTCTCCTTAGTTTGTCTTGAGCCAATTCAGATGGAACACGTGCTCCTTCAGTCAAGGTAATTATCTTCAGATAATGGCATCTCTAATTACAATTATCACTTATCAGTAGTTTACATAGTTGTTAGATGAAATGTCAAAGATGCCTTAGGGGATTGTCAACCTGAGTGGTTAGGTGTTCTCTCTTAATATGCATTTGATAATTAAAAATTAGGGCAACTTAGTTTCTTGCTTTACTGAGAAACTAAATGCATCGTAGCTCTGCAATTTACTTATGATCCACCTTAACGTTGGAATTATTGTTCCCCTCATTGGTGTCTATAGACGGTTTCCAAGTAGGTACTCAACTAGGAATCGTGTTAAGCCTGAATGCGTATGCATGTGCTTTTCAAGAAATCATGAGTGTTCCATGCGACACATGGATGTAACAGAATCATCACTGCACTTATCTTTCTTGATTGATCACCCATAGGAAGTATGGATGTGTCTGTTCAGAAATTATCATTGTGCTCCTCTCTTGATTGATCACCCATTGCAAGTATTCATATGTGTTCAAGAATTATCGTTGTGGTTCTCTCTCTTGATTAATCACCCATTACAAGCTGGTACTCTTTTTAACTGTTTGCTTTTTTTTTTTGTGAGGTCATTCATGGATGTGGCAGGTTAGTGTTTAGCTGATAAGTCCGTTCATGTAAGTTCCTGTGTCGAACAATGTTACAACTGTGATATGCAACACTGGATGCAGCAGCTCCCCAATACTGCGTGAGTGCAACAAGTAATTTAACAACTTCTAGTGTAAGGTGAAGTATGCTCTCCTCTTTTGTATTTAAAGGTCAATTGAAAAGCATTAGAACTTGTTTTGTACATTCCTCAGGAAGTGATGGAATGTACACGTCCACTATCGGTCAATGGACACAAAAAGAACAATACAGAACAGTAAACAGAAAGGACAACACATCATAAACAGTTTACGTGGAAACCTCCTTGCTCAATGGAGTAAGACCACGACCTGTTGCACAAGATTTTCAACCGTCTGCACTTATCTTGTCAAGCAAAAGTTCAACCCAGTGATAATCAATTGAGAAAAAATTATTAATCTCACGATCAATTAATCTACTTATTACTTGAAAAGACTAAGCGGATACAACACCGCCCACTAAGCTATCACCCCTAGATAACTTAGACTTTGATAAGCGGATGCCATACCGCTCACTAAACCACCACGCTTCAGATGATTTAGAATTTGACTAAGCAGATACAACAGTGCCCACTAAACCATCCCACCTAGATGACTTAAAGGTGGAGTCAATGATGTTATATTTGAGGTTTGTGCCATAGTGAAACTAGTCTTGTGTGTTCATTTTCCCGAGGACCGGAGGCGTTGATGATTTTCATGTATTTACAGACTGGATTTGTTGGTACAGTTGCATCAGTTAGTTATCTGATTCTGCTATGTAGGTACGGAATGAGTAGATCTGTAAATTGAAGAAAAGAACTTCTCGCATAATGCTTGGCCTCCTGAGCTGGAAGTGAGATCCAAAGGGTGAGCTTATGACGCAGTGAATTTCATTCAAGGTTTGCAAATATATTTTGAAGCTTGACTTTGCTGTAAATTGTCACTTTTGTTGGGTATATGGACAATGCAATTTCTATTTTTGGATGTGAACAATCATTGTAGTGAAGTACACCTCATCTCTGGGATCTGCAGCAGATCGTGTTTTCTAGCATCTTCACCTCTGGAACAATATTTAGTAGAATTTTATGAGTCTCCCTTGTAGATGATGCTCTATATATTTCATGTTGTTAGTGATACGCTCAAACTTACTTCTCAAATAAGAAGTAAAGCGATCGAATCAAGTAAAGAACCCAACTAATGAGGTTGGGATCGTTCCCACGAGGAAAATAGTTCAGACTTAACTTTAATCTATTATTACTATTATTTGGTCAATGATTTCCTTAGAAAACAAAAGACAATCAAAGGGGTGTTTTTATTTCTAAATGAATGAAAATAACTAACTAAATTAAAGTAATCAACTAACAGATTCAAATCTTGGAGTTCAATCAATTAATAAAAGTAACTAGGGTTTAAGTGTTCCCCACAGGTTCCTAACTTGATAATTCTAACTATAACAATTCTTTCCTAGTATCTTGCATGCAAAGTGATAAGTTATGTATTTCTAAATCCTTAGTCCGGCATCTAGAAAATTTCACTCCGCACCTTGGTCCGGCTACGTGTGTTGCTATACTGACCCTTACCTTTACCATATATTAAGCACTGTATTCGATATTTGACTAAGTTATTACCTCCTACCAACCGACACTAGCCTATTAGATAGTACACACTAAATCTATGTTGATAATTCTTTTTCTATTATCTACCTCCTTGGTCCGGCAAGTAGCATTAAGGCGAGTTCTAACGTTGGTCATCCGTTAAATAGACTTCTAAATGAAAGAATTATCAATACATGCAAGACACTAATATGGAAATGTTATTTTAGTTAGATTTTAACTCATTATTCACCCATGGTTCCCACAACCCTAGTAATGGAGTTTAGTTACCCATAGTCATAATCACAATATTCATATATTTAATACAAGAATTCATGCACTTACTTTGATGAGAAAGAATAAATTCCAGAAATTCACTTGATTAATCAACAAACGCACCAACAATCAATTCCCAAAAAAGTGTAACAATCAAAAAGTCTAATATCAAAGAGTTTACTAAAAAAGAGTCTAAAAGCAAAAAGTCTAACCCCAAAAACGAGCTTTTTCGAACTATTTATAAAAAACAAAAAACCTAATAAAAGAAGGACTCTAATTACTGAAAATCTATCAAAACACGTCTGGGTCGACAGACCTCGTGACGGACCGTCGTGGTCACGATGGGCCGTCATGGCCTCCGTCGTCCCATACTTTACAAACTCTTCTGCTGCTCTCTTCATTACCCTCAATGGAAGGTATGACGGACCGTTCCAAGCACAACGGTCCATCGAGGGTCTCCGTTCCATAACACTTAAACTTCTTGGAAATTGGGTACTAGGACTACTCTCTAATCATCGCGACGAACCAGCAGGAAGGACCGTTGTGGATATGACGGTCCGTCATGAACTTTCGTAATCCCACACTTGGTCAGACTTCCCTATCTTCCTTCAGCAGCTTCACTACGTTTCCACCTACAGACCGTCGCAAGCTTGACGGAACGTCATAAACTCCGTAGGTGGTAACTTTTCTGCAGTTCTTGCTCAAAAACTTCCGCGTTCATCTTTGGACAGATTTCCTGCAAATAAAGATAAACTTACATAAAAATCGATACAAAAAGGCTTTTGGACACATACTAAACTTAAGGAAAAAGCATTAAAAATACCGTGAAACCACGGTATATCAGTTAGCCGATTATCTCATTCAACAGGAAGGTCTCCATCCCATGTCTTTCGTTTTCCGTTATCTACCCAGAATCTCTAAATAGAGTATGTCTGCTAGAGTAGTGGAATTTTTTGTGTTATATATACCATGAGAAAGTATTGGATGCACAGCTATTATGTTATCCACACAATTAGTTAGGTGGGTTAATGCACAAAACATGAGAAGGGACACGATTAAGGAGTTTCTACAAAGCAGTCTCTTATTCTCATTTATAGGTTTTGAAAATGTCCAACTCCTGTTTTAGTATTTATGTTTTTTGCTGATTTGGATCGCTTACTATAAAACATCACTATTGATGTGAGTGTACTATTTTTTAAGTTGAGGAAGGTATTATCTTGAAGTAGCTACTATTCTTTAAATTCATTTTGTCGTAGTTATTCTTTTCTAAATATGGCCACTGAATGGGGTATTTCTATTATCTGTAAGTTCCAATTGTACAAATTTGCCAGATAATTTGACTAGTACATTTTTTCCTTTTTATGTTCAAGTTGTCCAATTTAACTTCTGAATTGGGTAATTCTTTTCCTCCAGAGTCGTCAGTTTAGAGATGTTGGTTTGGAGAAACTTGTTGGTCCGCCTTTATTCATATTTTTTCCTCAAGTTCTTGTATCTACTTTGATATTGCTTGTATTAAAGGACATAGTTTTTAGGTTAAAATACAGAAATTCAGTTCTTTCCAGAAGAGGTGATGAGAAGTTTGGAGGATGGTGATCCGGTTGTTGTGGAGCATTTTAATAGAAAAAGGCTGTGGTATGATTTTTATTTGGAGAATCTTAAAAAGGACAATGTCCTAGTATGATCACCTGGATTCCTATTCATACATTGACGCATTCTAGTCATTTTGCATGTTTTGAAGTATCTGAGTATTTCTTTTTTATCAATGTTACAACGGCTTCTGGTTATTTTTTACGGGTGTGTGTTTAACTACACTCGTGTGTTGTCACTCGTTACAAATATAATGTTCTTTGTTTATAACGTGTAATAATTTATTCGTCTATGTGCTCATTGCAGTTTTTGGAGGATGAGTGTTCTATCCATGTGGCAGTGTCGATGATCGAGTAAGAACAGAATGCTCTCAAAATTATTGTCTCCACTTACATGTATGGAATGCAGCTATTGAATATAGGTGGTGTATATCTAATTATTCTATTGAATATAGGTGAAAAGTATTTTTCTATTTTGGGTATTATGATGAGTTGGACGTCTCATTATTTGGCATATCTCAGAAGCTTATTTGGTATCTTTCGATTTGGGATTGGTACCTGTGGATTAGGATTGGTACTTGTGGATTAGTATGTTGGATGTAATAAAGCATTGAGTTCTGGGAAAACAAGGAGACATTTTTACTCAAACATGGACTAATGGAAGTTTAACTCTAGAAGAAGCACTTGATGAAACATCTAGGAGTTTGGCAGATCCCAGAAAGAGAATGTCCAGGATTCCATGTGTATAGTGTTGGAACTGGTGCAAAAAGTTCATTTAAGGATACATATTGTTCTCTCTTTGTGAAGATACTTTGTATCCCCATAACTGGAGAATCTGCTTTCTGGATATTATATTTATATTTTTAGTTATTGAAGGTGCTATGAAATCGTTGAGTTTACAAATGCAACTTATTCATGTTATGAGATGTATGTTGAGTTGTAATATAGAATTAATTTTAACGTTCTTGTCCAGCGTTTCTTCACCACACAATTACCCCTTGGGCGATCCCATAAAATGACTAGGACCAGTTGGAGTCATGACATTCTTATTTATTATCTTCTATGCATCTAGGAAGTATGATTTTGTCATTTGAAGTCATGGTTTGAATTAACCACATTTTACTTTTTAGCTTCTATGCATCTTCAAAGTAGTATCTTGTCATTTGAAGGTCATGTTTTTCTAGCAAGGGCTCAAAAGTTGTTTATCATGTGACATCATATGGGGAATAAATTTGTTATTTGTGTAGAACAACAGTCTCCAAATCAAGTTATGAGAATGTTCCATCGTATTCTGACACCACTTTTCTTCTAGGAGGTTTGCAACAATAAACCATCATATGGAGGAGAAATTCATTGTTTAGTTGATCCTTCTACTGATTATTGAGATCTTCAATTCAGCTTTCTTGCCTAATCATAATGGTGTCCTTCTCTGTTGTCAAACAGCTTCACTGGTGTTTATAAAAGTTCATTTTGTTAGTTCAATATGATCTCACATTGTTTTGGTATGCTAATTCTTCTTATGGTTTCTTTTGAAGCAGTGTTGGTTTATTTATTGCTACATTGTGTGGTTAGGTGACCCTTGTAACTTCGCCTGTTAAATCGAGCCAGTCCCAGGTCCGAACTAAGAGGGAAGGAAGGTATTTTAGTTTGCAATTAGTTGTTTTTTTATGAATTAGAAGAAATGCTTCTGGAGTGCCTATGATTGTTTCCCCTTATTTGTATTAAGAAATTCAAATGGAACATCTGTTGCTTTAGTCAGTGTAATTCTTTTCATCTTAAAGGAATCTCTAATTACAATTATCACTTGCTAGCAATGTACATAGTTGTCAGATGAAATGTCAAGAGATGCCTTAAAGGCTTCTCAACATGAGTGGTCAAGTGTCTCCCTTATCATGCAACTAGTTGTCGGACACATATCTTTCACGTGTGTCCTAAGCAAATAATACACTGATAGAAATAGATTACAAAAAATAAAACTTAAATTCATGAACAATCGGAGCATTCAAACTTCTTTGTTGAATGACAAAGATTATGTATTGTCTTAATATGTAATATCAAATAACAAAAAATTGTTAGATATTTTGAAGTGTAGAATGAGTTATATTTTGATATTATTAAGGTGCAAACATATTGATTCATCTTGGAAATCTAAAAGCTTATAAAGAAGTAATCCTTGGCAATGATTTTTGAGGTTCCTCATCATAGAAATTAAGCTCATTATAATTATTTGAAAAAGTCAATGTACAATAAAAGAAAAATTGGATAGTGCTTTAAAATTACAGGAAAAGCAATATATATTTTCATATAAACAATCAAAGAAAACAACCAAATAAAATGAACATACCTTAAGTAGAAATCTTCAACTTGTCTCTATTATTTCTTCTAATGAGGAGTCAAGAAGGGGTTGATTATTCCGTTTAGAATAAATTGGTTAGTGAGAAAAATTTAAGAGAACAAATAAAATTAATCATTATGTTGTTAAATTGGTAACATGAGGAAATCAAAAGCTTTTTAATTTATTGTTCTTTCATTAGTAACCAATAATTACAATAACTGAAGTAACATTCAATGTTGAAATTAAAATGCAACTTAAATTTTACTATATACATATATCTCAGTTTATAGGATTTTTTTGGTATCTAAATTTCAACATATTTTCTCAATTTTAATAATATATAATATGATGATTGGTAATTAGAAATTGTGGAAACTTAGTTTCTTGCTTAAGTGAGAAGCTGACAAGTTTCTTGCTTAAGTGAGAAACTAAATGCATTGTAGTCTGGAGGATGTTGCAATATATTGTGGAAACTTAGTTTCTTGATTAAGTAAATCTTTAACTTTGGAATTGTTGTTTCCTGGTTGTTGTTTATAGATGGTCTTCAACACGGTATTTAATTCTTAATTTATTGTTCTTGGAATAAGTGTCTATTCAAGATTCATCACTACACTTTTCTCTCTTGATTGATAACCCATTGCAAGCTAATATTCTTTATAACTGTTTGCCTTTTGATTGTGAGGTCGTTCGTGTATGTTGCAGGTTGGTGTTTACCTCATAAGTCTGTTCATGTAACTTTTCATGTCGAACACTATCATGGATATATGAGCTCCGTTATACTATGTGATTTACCGTGGGAGTGCAACAGGTAATTTAACAACAGGTAAATCTTCTATTTGAAGTTGTTTTCTCAGGAAGGTATATATATTTGTACGTTCTAAAATTGTAACATTTTTATTATTCTTCAGCTGAAGTGGTTATTGAAGCTGTTTCTTTCTTTTCTTACTTCCACCGGGAAGCACATAGTTTTTTCAAACAATAATTAATGGAGATTAGAAAATGTTATGATACTATATGTCAGGGTACTCTAAGCATGCAATATCTGTGTTGTCAATCAAATGGGGGGCAATACTCTATGCAGTGTCTTTACGGTTGTTTATTCTAGAAATTAAAAGGTTTATGTTTCATGGGCATAAAAGGAGGTGAGATCTCATCATCACATGATACTTAGCATTTTTTATTGAGCATGTTTCTTATTATGTCCTTTTAGTCTCTTTTTCTGATGCATTAAAATTTTCTAATCTAATTTCAAAATAATTTTTTTTGGGTTGTCCGCTGGGATCGAACTAAATGTGGGAGATAGATGTATCAGTGTTGGTGTGTCTTTGTCAAGATTTACTGTAGAAGATCCCTAGGGCTCTAAAATAGGTAAACCGCACTCTACACATTTTTGAATTGTACTCCGCTTTACTCCACACATTTCTGAATTGTTCTCGACTGGTGGAATTTCATAATATTTGATGTGGTAGCTTTACTTTTTTAAGCTTCATGGGTTTGTTCATGGTTATGGTAAAAAAACCATACTGAACTGTAATTCGAGTCAAACCATTAAAAAAATTAATATCTCGTTTGGTTTGGTCAGGGTTGGTTTTAATTTTTGAAAATAGATACCATTTGGTTTCATTTTGGTTTTACTAAAAACAACCACAAAAATAACCAAACAGAACCGATAAATTTGATATATAAATTTTATAATTATTTATATTATTCATAAACAAAATATAAATATTTTGTTAAATTATAATTAGCTAAAATCTTTAACTTCGCCCTTCCCTCGAGTCCAACACTCAAGTCCAACTATAACAATCCTAAGTCCAAATCTATCAAAATTCATTTTATTCTTTAACTACCCTGCTAACCGGTAAGTTTGAATTGCTTAATTAAATCGATTATATTTTTTTGGTGGATTTCTCATGTACTAGGTGTTTATATCTATCAAGATAAGTATGTCCTGAAAAACATTATTACTTTCAAATCGAATAAACCAGAAAATTTGAATCAAACCGACAGTAATATGAGACGAAGAAGAGTTACATATTAATATCATCATGTATTAGTAAAATGGAAGAAATTTCTTGTCACAATTTAAGATTTTGTTTGTAATTTTTGTGTTTATTACTCATTACATGCATGTTAGGAAAAATTAAAAAATTACATGGGACACGTATCCAGAATCTCGTTTATATAAAACAAACTAAGAAATTTTTTATTTTAAGGCAAAACAAACTGAAGTTATTTTACTGAAACTAACTAGAGAAAATAAAAATTGAATATTACAAAATACATAAACACAATGGCTCAATATCATATCAAATCAACTGATGACCATCCCTAATTTTAAAGTTCTCGAGAAAAGCATCATTTCATCTGTGATAAAAAAGAGAAATAAAAAACCTTTTATTTGGAAAATATCTTGGAATTTATCGTAATTGTAATTTAGAAATAAAGACTTGGACTTCTTCATAGCTACTCGAGAAAACATATATTCTTTGAAGTTCTATGATTTGAAAATAAAAGCGTAAGCACTTGCATATTTACCACTTCATCACACACATTTTCTTATTTCCTGAAGTGTTAATCTGTGTTAATTTTTTGATACTACTACAACAACTACTACTATTATACGCCTTAGTTTCAGATGATAGTCACATTCTATTTGGAAGTAGTAGAATATCGTCTTCTAAAACCCTTTCCCAATCACGTTGGGGAAGAACTACTCGTGCACTTTATAGCGGTAACTTGGTTGTAATGTCCAATTTCTTGTGAATTGTTTGTAATTTTAAATTGTCATTTTGCCCTTCCCTTAGCATTTTCATGCATAATTTGTGTTTCGAGAATGGTTAGTGTTGTCCCCGATGTGATCGGGTGTGTTTTTGATGATTTGACCTCAATTGGTTGAGAATTCATGATAGGGTTGACCTGGTTCAATAATTTTTGTTTCGCGTGTCGGATGAGAATTTCTTCAGTTCCATTTCACCCCAGACGCCGAGTTTTATCTAGTGAAGTGGTTGGTAAGGTTTTTGAAGCCTTAGGATGAGTTATGGTCGTTTGGGTAAGAAGTCAAGTTTTAAACCTTATGAGTGATCCGAAGGGCACTTCTGTTGTTTGACATATTTTCAGAATTTCGACGATTCCATTTAGACCAGAATGTTAAAAATTTAGTGGGGTAGCATGTCCAATTTATTTTTATCAGACTCCAACGATTTTCGAGAGTCCATTATGGGGTAGTTTTCCTTGTGTTGAGTTTTTGGCTTTCAATTTCTTGTGCATGTCATTTTGACATTTGCGATCGCGTCCCTAAGGCTTGTGATGAACCTTTCTCTCCCTTAGGCTTTATGATCACGATGTAATCTTTCGTTCCATTCGCAATCACGAGAATAGTGGCTTGCAATCGCGATGACCAATTTCACCTAGACAAAACCTAAATTTAGGATTCTTCCCATTTTCACTCGATATGATCTTAGGAGAGACGATTCCTAAAAGTTTTTCTTGGTGAAATTCGTGGGGTTAAGTTCCTCTACCAACCCCTTATCATTTTGTTTAATCTTTATCATCCAAAACATATTTGTATTCTTGATTTCAATGTGGGAATCGGGGATTTTCCACCAAAGTTAGAAAGCCGTATTTTTTTTTTTAATTTGGAGCTCGTTGTTTGATCGATTTAAATGGAATTTTCAACCATGAATCCATCTTGACTTGTAAGACTTGATTTTCAACTAAAAATATGATCTTATGCTTTCAATTTTCGAAGTGATTTTTGGACTAATTTACTCCCGTTCCTAATCCGATTAATATGGGTATCTTTTGGACTTCTTTTGATGAATTATATCCATTCTTGATTATTGGAGATTGTTTTGGTGATCGTGTGGTTGAGGAAATGCTTCGACAGATTTGTTCGAGTGAAGTTTTGACCTTCGAGGTACGGTTGACTATCCCTATTGTAGAGTGGGATGAGTAATTAAACTTCCTTAGGAACTTAACTTTTAAATGAGTAGTAGTATGAGTCTTACAAGTTTGTAAATACATAACTCCTTATTTAGTTCGTACGATACCTATTTGTGAAGCTTAGCCTTATAAGGGCTTGTGTGATGCATTTATTTGTTGCTGAAAATTGTGATAGTTGAGTAATTGCCCGAGCGAGGGGTTGTGTGGTCTATATTTTTATTTGACATTGAGATGTCCTAGTCAGGGGCTTGAGTTAATTTTTAAAAACTTTAAACTGCAATGCTTTCTATGTGGCAAACAATGATTTCAAATGGATCTCTCCATTATCCCTATCATTTGAGAACACATTTCATGACTTACAGAGTTAGGGAGCTTAATACTAGTTAAAATTCTTGATGAATCGATTATGCCTTGTGTTGTATGTGTTGTGATTCATTCATCCTCATATAGTATATCATTGTTCTTGGAACTAAGAGAATGTGGAGGAGCACCATCATTTTGAGAAAGAAAATGTGATGCCTTACTTAGTTAGAGCTTACTTAACCAATTGAGCGAACTTCAAAGCATATTCCTTCACACTCATATTTCGTTGCCGGAGGTTAATGAACTCAAACACTTTTTATTCTATCATTTCAAGATGAAAGAAACGATCAAGAAAAACACCCTTAAACTTCCCTCAATCAAGAGGACCCATATAAATCACTCTCTCGCTTTTCCATTGTTCATAACGCAAATGAACAACACCCTTGAGTTGATAAGAGCTCAAATTTGCATTCTCAACCGTAGTCCATCACATAATACCTAATCTTGTACACCTCATCAATGAACTCTTTAGTATCCTCGTCCACCTTAGACCCAAGAATTTCAATGGATTCATCCTTGTGAAGTCCCTTATCCTTTTGTCGTCGTACCCATATTTGGGTTCCCGAGAGCATTAAATGGCTTTCTATTAGTTTGAGCCATCATCGCTTGAGACAACACTTGTAAAGCGACTCTTAATTCAACATGAGTCACTTGCTTGGAAAAAAGGTTAACGATAACTTGAGGAACCTCTAGCTCCACATTTTCATCTGCATTCCTTCTCATATAAGCTCTTCGGGGGGCCATATCTGGAAAACGATCTAACTCGATTTAGGATCGATTCTTTATAGAGATAGACTCTATGACACGACTTTTGAGTAATGCAAAAAAATGGATTTTACTAAATACTTTGTAGCCTCCTATTTATAATGTGGCGCGCTTCACATTCATGAAGCATCTTGTGAGACTTCATAGGACCTTTTTCTAAACCCTGTTCTCCGAATTCCAAGTTTATCACGACCCAAAGTATATCTTAGATGTGGTATGACATATAAGACAACAAAAGTCCCTACAGTAGCAATTTGGCATACATATACACAACATAATGTATAAAATAAGAAATCTCATAAGAATGTAAATAGTTTGACTGAAAAGCGGAAGTACATCAAAGTCTTGAAAACTCATCTATTGCATCAAAAGGGTGGTCAAACGTAATGTGTACACCATATACAATGTTTGGAAACTGAAACATAAGGAAAGCAATAAAAGTATCATGGTCTTCGAAACATGAGGACTAAAAAGCAACTCTTGATCATCAATCAGATCAAATAGCCACGAACGAAGGGAGAGAAAGCATCAAGCCTTACATTAGTGAAATAATATAGACACAATTATGCATTGGTACATGGACTATTTTAAGTATGAGGGGAATGCAATAAAAATATCTGATCAAAAGAGGACAAAAATAAAAACATGATAAGTATGACCAAGACAAATATAGTAAATCTTTAAAGAAGAATCATAATCATGGACATGATCAATGCATATAAATATGATGAGAAAAACTTCATAAAATCTTGAAAGTAACTTAGTTCATTTTGTGAAATATTTACTATTCACCAACATAGACCACGTGTGCTACAACATGAATTTCGGTGTCTTGCTCCCAACCAAAAAGAGATGAAATTGCTTTCCAATACAACTACTTGAAACTTATGGATTAGGTGTATCCACTAGCTATGTAACTTAATACAACCTATGGGGGCACATAGTTATAGAAAATAAGATTGCTAGTAGAGACCCGACCTCTACTAACGGGAGAGACTCCATCTCAATATCCTCTCGGTGCTAAGTAAAAATCCCAACAGAACAGTCATAAATCTAAGCATATAAGCATCTATGAAAAAACACAATTAAGTTACTAATCAAAACTAAAAATATCATAGATTAGCTCCTTAAACCATGCCTGAGGATACTTTTCACCATTCGTGATTTCTTAAGTATGTAAGAACACAACTCATGCATATGTGAGGAAACCTTTCACAATTTCATCGATGTTCATCTTAAATCAACCTGGATCATAATTTATTCCTTTTCATAAATCATGCATAAACGTATGAAAACATCATTATTGATTCATAATTTTTCTTCAAATTCATGCAAATTAGGCTCATAGTAAAAATTATCATCAATGCATAAGTTTATGTCATTCCAATTGGAAAATAGGAAATTGAGTCAAAGCAATCATTATAAGATCAGATTCAATAAATTGAATCAACATAAATAGAACCCATGATAATTAAAATGAAAACCTTAATCAATTTCATTGGAATTGAATTAGAAAATTGATTAATCTTTAGGACTCAATAGGTAAATGGAAACTATTGATGAACTCCCTACATACAATTATATTGAATACCTAGAATCAATGATGAAAAATGAGACTTGACCTTGAAGAAACCTAGCTTCTTCTTCCTTTATCTAGAGAGAAAATTTTGGAGAGAACCTTAGAGAAAATTTTGGAATTTAATTGAATGAGGGAGTTGGGAAAATTTCTAAGGGTGAAGGGTAGTTATAATATTTAAAATTAGGGTCAAAACGGCGTAGTATAAGCATTATGTTACGGTTATGACCTACTATACATAAGATTTTCAATGGCTTGTCCTGATCAACCGTAGAAAAAACTTCAGAAACTCAAATATTCAATCATTTCCCACAAAATCATTCTACGATCTGTCAAAATATTACGGTTTGTAGACCCTATCCGTAGAACTCAACTTTCACTCCAAAATTTCATTAGGTATGGAACTTTTCTACGGAATCTTCGTACGGTTCGTTGAATAAACTATGACTCATCAAAATTATCCATAGTCCTGAGGTCCTAACTCAAGTTTTTGAATCATTCTTACGAGTCAGTCCTACTACCCGTCAAATTTTATATTGTTCGTCCTGTTAAGTCGTAGGTCCAATCTTCAGGAACTTACTTTTTGAAACTCAACTCTCGACATACGACTTCCTTTCTACGGTCCATAGGTTCGACTTTTAGAAACTTGATTGAGCAAAATTTCTGCATTTTCATTACCTTTCAACTTCTGAGGTGTTATTACGAACTTCTGTGAAGCCCTCCTACGTACCATAGAACCATCGACAACCCATCAAACCCTTCTCGTAGACTGAGGTCTTAAGCCAATTACTCTTAGTCATTTTACGGGTTAGTCCTATGAAGTGTCAAACTTCTTATGATTTGTCTTGTTCGCTCGTAGGTCAAATATAAAAAACTTACAATGTCCAAAACTAACCTTAGGTTCTATGATTCAACTTCTACGTCCCATAGAACCTCCTATACTCCATAGATGAGACTCGTTAATCATACCATTAGTGCTCAAAACTAATTTTAATCTTTCTAATCCAACTTTCTTATTTCCAAGGCGTTACGGTTTTGTTTCATTCTCATTTACTTCGATTATTTCGCTTCACTATATTATATACTCACAAAAATAATACACTTATGTCATTTGACCTGCATCTTAAAATTACAAGTACTCAGGGTCATTAATAGATACTTTGTCTAGATTACTTTGCATTCCTTGGTCGCTTTTGGTGAGCCCCTCCTGGCATTTTAGGGACCCCATATTTTTCATCTTTGTGTTAAATAGTTTTGAGCTGTCGTGGATATTTTCTCTACGTCCATGTTGAACAATTGAGGCTTCATAGATAGAGACTCTTGAGGGTTCTTTCAATATTTCCTTTAAACTATGATTTCTTTGGTAATATCTAATTTGAGTAATTTTGAGACAATGATTTGCTTCTGTTTTAAAGCTTATATCTACTTGGGTCAGCCTTTTGCTATGGGTGTCGTCTATGTCTAGGGTATAGGCTCGGAGTGTGACACTAAAATTTGAACATCAATATTTGCATTTGTCTATGAAGTTTGAAAAAAAACCGTAGTCAGTATTTTATTTTGTGATATAAGAAGTGTTTTGTATCATTTGTGGTTTATTTCTTATGGTGACATCTCTTTATAGAAATGTTCTCCTTGCTTGAGGTTGATATAGAATTAGAAGTGTCAGGAGCACTTGTGATTTGTATTTATTTTCACATGGTTGGTAATAGAGATGTTTCTCTTTTCAATTAACAGTGTATGATACTTTCTGAATTGGTGCATCAATGACAATAAATAAAAAAACATATTTATTGTATATATAAATATAATAAAGAGGATTGATATCTATAATTGTGAATATTTTAATATTTTTCATTCACATGAGAGTAAAGATAATTATGTTTTTGCTGGTAAATTTGCAGTTCAGGATTCTTGCATCTTTTATTTATTTTGAGTTGGCACTTTTGAAGAAAATTTTAACAGGTGATCATCAATGAGGGACAAGATGTCCAAATTGTTGTGATGTAGTATAATATTGGATATCGAGTGTTAATTTTATATAATCTTATAAAATTTTGCTGAAAAGTTTATTTAATTAGTTTTTGAGATTTTTCTCATCACTACTCATCTATTTGATTTGTTTAAACTTAAGGCAATTAGTTCCTTGTTCTAAAATAAATATTTCCTTTGTTTAATAATTTTTAATTTATGGGATAGCATCTTTTCCCTATCAACACTGAACTTTTTTTAAAAACTAATTTCTCAACTTATCTTTTTTCCTTTTCAAAATAATAACCTATAAATAATTCAAAAATGATAGGCCGTTAGTTATAAATTCAAAAACAATTAAATTCTTGAAGGTAGATATTATGCGGGTGCAAGAAAAAATGTAGAAGTATATTTTTTTTCTTCTGAAAGAAATATATTTATGGATGAGATAATATATAGTTTTGACCGTGAGAATTCATAAAAGTTTAGAAGTACATATATGGAATATTGATTATTCAAATCATAGATTAGACTGTGGATATATACAAATTTATGGTAAGTGATCACATTGATTCCAAAGATCAAGAATCCCTCGTCTGTTAAGGAATTTCAGCCAATTTCTTGTTGCACTATATTGTATAAAGTAATATCAAAGATTCTAACCACAAGGATGTAGGAAGTAATGGACACCATCATAGACAATTCCCAAAGTGCTTTCGTTCCAGGAAGGCTGATTATGGATAATAGAGTAATGATTCATGACCTAGTGAAGGCGTTTGGAAGAAAAGGTACATCACCGCGATGCATGATAAAAGTGGATATGCAAAAAGCTTATGATTCAGTTGAATGGAGCTATATTGAGCAAGTAATGCAACTGCTTGGATTCCCTCAAATCTTCCTGAAATGGATAATGAGTTGTATCACATCAGTGAGTTATACAGTAATGATTAATGGAGTGGCGACAAAGCCATTTCAAGCAAAGAAAGGACTGAGGTAAGGGCCCTCTTTCCCCTTTTCTATTCGTTATGGCTATGGACTATCTTAGTAGATCATTACAAACCCTAACAGGTGTGGACAGATATAAGTTTCATCCACGATGTTCAAAGCTCAATGTGACACAACTAAGTTTTGAAGATGATTTGTTACTATTCTGTGGCGGAGATGTGCAATCTGTAAGGGCTATGCATGCCAAGTTTAAACAATTCTCTTTAGCTTCCGGACTATATGCTAACAAGAGCAAAATTGCAGTATACATGGGGGGAGTAAAACAATGTGTCCAGGAGGCAATATTGGAGGAATTGGGATTCATTAAAGGGGAATTACCTTTTCGATACTTAGGAGTCCCACTAAGTTTTAAAAGACTATTTGTCACCCAATGTCAGCCTTTGATTGATAGGATGCTAAATCGTATTACATCTTGGACTACAAGATTTTTGTCATATGCTGAAAGAACACAACTGATAAAAGTGTTTTGTTTTCAATTCAAACATTTTGGGCACAAGTGTTCATTATACCAAAGAAGATAGTCAAGGCTGTAGAGGCTATTTGTAGGAAATTATTGTGGTCTGGCAATGCAAATGTAACGATCCGAAAAAAATAAAATAAAATGAAATAATAGGTACTTAAGGTGATTTAATTATTAATTAAAAATATGAAATTTTAAGGGCATAATGGTTCTTTCACGTATTGATAAAATAAATCAGATTTGTATTAATCTAATTTAAATCCTATTTGACTAAGACTTGAATTTAGTCTCCTAATCCTAATAATACTCTATCTATCTATCTCTCTCACGTTCTCTATATCTCTATCTCACGTTGGTTTTTGCCAAAAATAATTTCAAGAACTGAAAATACATCAAGAGTTAATCACACTTGAAAAACTCACAAGAATTTTTTTAGTAAAAGAAAAAGTAATCAAAACGTCAAGGCTAAGAAAGGTTCGTCGAGTGAGGTGTACGTTGAAGTAAATTGGGAGTGGTTTGGAGGAGTTTCCGGGCAGCAACATCAGCGTTTGAACATCAATTAAGGTATGGGTTCTCTTCTCATTTGGTCCCTTTCACAAGAGACCCCTTAAGGTTCAGAATATTTATTACAAAAACTAGGATTGTTCCCCGTTGCATGTCTCTGTCACTAGCTCCCATTGAATCATAGGTCGGTTATGTTTGCTGGTAGAAAAATAGAGATGAAACGTGTTTTCATGATGATTTTGTGTTTATATGTATGTTTGGAATTATGTGACTTATGTTGATGTTTCCGAATATGTAACTACGTGTGTATGTGTTTGTTGTCGTGGCTATTGTTCATTGTTTAGGACTTGAAATGACATAATAGTTCTTTATATTTCATGTACACAAGTTGATGTAAATGTGATGTTTATATGAGATGAAATGTGGCTGATTTGAGGGATAATGTCTTGGCTAAAAGAATACATGAAGACGCACCTAAAACGTTCTAAGTGCACTACCGAATTCCCCTAACAGCTAAGGTGTAACTTGATGAAAGGATGCTGAAAAAAATTAAAAGAAAATTTGTAGCTTCTATTGATGAATTTCAGTCAGCAAATAGGGTCCAAAGTGTTGAAAAATAAATTAAAACAAGTGAGGTCATGGAGGATTGAACCCGTGACCTAACCATGTTAAAAACCATGAAAATAAAGAAGTAAAAAAAATGTGGGGAGTGGGGATTGAACCCACAACCTCTTGAATGGATGAGAGAGTAAGGAGGAAAATAAAGGAGAAAATAAAATATGGAGAGTGGGGATTGAACCCACAACCTTTTGAATGGATGAGAGAGTTAGGAGGAAAATAAAAGAGAAAAAAATGTGGATAGTGGGGATTGAACCCACAACCTCTTGAATGGATGAGAGAGTTAGGAGAAAAATAAATGAGGAAATAAAACGTGGAGAGTGGGGATTGAACCCACAACCTCTAGAATGGATGAGAGAGTGCGGAGAAAAATAAAAGAGAAAATAAATGTCGAGAGTGGGGATTGAAGCCACAACCTCTTGGATAGGTGAGAAAGTTAAGAAATAAATTAAAAGAAATAAAAATAAAGAGTTTGTGGGGGATTGAACCCACAACCTCCTTGCCTTAAAACGAAAAAGGGGAGGAGAACAAGAAAGAAATATTATGGGGTTGATGGGAATCAAACTAGCGTCTCCCAAATCAGAAAAAATGCAATTATCAAACTTTAAAATAAGATTTAGTGTTGTTCGAGGGATTCAAAATCGGGTTCCCTTGCCCAATTCTGTATTGACACATAAGTCATACGTAAACAAATATTTAATGAATGCTGCCTCTAAAGATCAAAATCAAGATCTTGGCATATATACAAGATACATAAGTCTTGTAATGCATAATCTAAGGAAAGTAAGAATCACTTAACGAACTATAAATGAAGCCCCATGGCTTGTATGTATACACACATAAGTCTAACATACGTTCAAAAATAAGTGAACCTAAGATATACGTAATGAAATGAAGAAATGAACATTCACGCAATAAGAGGTGAGTAACTATGAAAAATAAAGGTGCTAATAATGAAGAATGTGGTGACAATAATGATGTGGGTTAATGTATATGATGAGAGCAATCTCAAACGATCCTAAGTAAATGTTACCAATACGTACTCACCAATGAGAGTGTATGATAATGAAGAGACCAGTCTCTATGAACACTCTAATGAAAATATTGAGTTTAATACACTTAATACTAATGATGAGATGAGAAATCATCTATTGAGCTATGATGTCCTCATACTAGAAGCCAACTTCTATGATGTATGAGTTGAATGTAATGGAACTTTATACTGAGCACCGATAGGCTAGCTATGAGCGGTGATGCCTTCTTTCGGGAAGTGCGGAGGTTCACGTAACTCTCATGAGATGAGACTGTCCGGGTTGCCGGGTATGAGTCTCCATACATCTCCTAATCTTTGAACCTATATTGCCACTATAGAGATTTGGCGGAGTTAAATTCCCATATATGCTAGCATATTATTGAATCACTTTGGCCGGTGATTCCACTTTTTTAGGTGTGGGGGAGACACTGGATTTCATGGTGCTCACATGATCTATGTTGGTTAAAGTTAAAGTTTCCAATGAATGAATGAGGCCAGCCTAAAATGAATCATATAAAGAAATGAATGGTACCGAAGGTGTTAGGATAGGATAATCAAGAGGTGAGCTAGATTCAGGTAATGACATTAGGTTATTCCTGATCATTGCACAGCAAACTCGATGAAAGTCTTAAACTACATCCTAGGTATAACTGGTGTTAACACTGGCCTATGAATGAACTGAAATGAGGTACGTATGAATGAATGAAGCAGACTCTGTGTTTGCTAAAGAAGGCTCCCTAGTTGAGGTCCCATATGTTGAGCCCTCATTTTGGAAAGTCTTAAGGTCAAGTCCATGATAACAAGGTCTCATGGTATATGAATGAATAATATGAAAGAAGCTATGTGTTATATGTTATGTGCTATATGAAGATATTATGTGTTTATACCATACGATAATTATAATGATGCATGTCACTCTCATGGCATAACTTTCCCAATCTCAATTTTGCAAGTCCACTGACTTGACTTCAAAAATCATGTCGTTAGAAAAGAGCTATTGTTTCTCATGCATGTCCCTGGTGTGTGCTTGCATATACCCATAATTAGTACAAGTGTGTACTAATTCCATACAAACATCTACTTTTAGGTGCAGGCACAGTTGGACGGTAGAGCGACAGGTTTGTTGTTGCAACTATCCGTACGTCAACATTCATCCGGAGTTTGGTAGGTCCTCATGCTTTCGAGGATGCTACTATTTTACATTCTAGCGTAGTTTTAGAGTTGAGCTAGTGGAGCATGTTCCACTAGCGTTTCTTTCCTGTTTTGGTTGAGACATTGTATTGGTGCTATTTTTGCCGATATACAATTAATACTTAATGAATTATTTCTTTCTGTTGCTTATCTCTTAAATGTTAGATGGTTGATGATGAACCATTACGAGATATGAAGAATGTTTAATAAGCATGTTAAGAAACAAAAAGTTTCAATTTTTTTGCTAAAATTAACCTATGTAAAGTAAGAATGACGTAAGTAGGCTTGTTTGCGACCTCTGAGAGGTCAACTACGCCGATCTCGTCAGGAGTCTAGATTCCGGTCGTGACAAAGTTTGTATCAGAGCACTAGGTTAAATTCAAGAATAATGAGTTCACATCAACCACATTGAGTAGTTCCAAGTCATGGTAATGAAGTGCACCACTATCCTAGATTAGAGACTGCATGATGCGTAGGAAAAATTTCCCTTCTTCTGATCTTCTCGTGCTTTTCCTGATGTCTGAATTCTTGGTGTTATGAACGTGTCTGACATCAATCCTTGTTGTTTTCAGAGAATGAACACTTGGAGAACTAAGGGTCTGAGGACGGGAGGAGCAGCAGCTAAGGGTAATCAGAATCCACCCCAAGCTCCAGCTGAAGGAGTGGCCATGCCAATTAACCTAGCAGGGTTGACTGATGCTAAGGTGAAGGCATCTCTAGCCCAGATGGCACAGGCCATCATGATGCAGGTTCGGGCTATGACTGCCGAAGTCAACGGCAGGATGTTCAGAGGGAGAACCCACCGGTTCGCAGCATGGTTGACAGACTGCGAGATTTCACGAGGATGAATCCTCCTATATTCATAGGGGCTAAGACTTCATAAGATTGTCAGGAGTTTATAGACGAGGTGCATAAGATCCTGGTGCCCATGGGGCCCACTGATATTGAGAAGGCTGAGCTGGCTTCCTACTAACTCAAGGATGTTGCACAGACTTGGTGCAAGATTTGGCAAGATAGTCGTGTCCTAGGTGGAGTGCCAGTCACATGGAAGCTGTTCAAGACAGCATTTCTGGAAAGATTCTTCCCTAGAGAGATGAGGGAGGCCAAGGTTGAGGAGTTCACCAACCTTAAACAAGGATCTATGACGGTCAGGGAGTATTTCCTGAAGTTTGTGAAACTATCAAGGTATGCCACTTCTCTTGTGTCTAACAGTAGAGATGAGATGAGTAGATTCTTGACACGAATTGCTAAGGATCTCGAAGAAGAGTGTAGGGCAGCTATGATGCATGACAGCATGGACCTTTCAAGGCTTATAGTCCATGTCCAGGAAGTGGAGGAAAGCAGAAAGAGGAAACACACTAGGGTAGGGAACAAGTCAAGGCAAGCTGATGATAATTTTTCAAGGAAGAGTAATACTTAAATCAGGGATAAGCCTAGATTTAAGAAGGGACTCTCCCACCAAGGGGAGTCAAGTTCATCCAAGGGTCTCCATGATGGGAATTCTGAGTCCAGAATTAAGAGACAATGAAGTAGATACACCTTAGGAGAGACCACCTTGCAGAAAGTGTGGCAAACTACATGGAGGAGAGTTTATGAGGGGCACTAATGCTTGTTATAGTTGTGGCAAACCAGGTCACATGGTGAAGGATTGTCTGATTAGCAGAAGTAAAGAACAAGGGAAGGAGAGAGTTCAGTCTAATGGTCCAAGTGAAGAGGCTCTAAGGAGGCAACGATTATTCGCACTCAAGTCTAGGGGTGCAGAGGAAGGCACTTCTGGTGAAGTCTCGGGTGAGTAGCCTTAATTAGTGCTTCATATATTTGACTGTGTGTGTGGTGTATGCACTAGTATGAGGTTAGACTTCCTACTTGTAAGGCTATAGTTCCTTATCTCTTCGTATTTTGTTGTTATTGGCTAATTGTGCATAGCGATTAAGTTATTATCGGATTGGCATTATGATGTGTAATGGTAGTGTCATTCGGGGACGAATGTTCCTAAGGGGGGGGGGGATAATGTAACGATCTGAAAAAAAATAAAATAAAATAAAATAATAGGTACTTTAGGTGATCTAATTATTAATTAAAAATCTAAAATTTTAAGGGCATAATGGTCATTTCACGTATTAATTAAAATGAATCAGATTTGTATTAATCTTATTTAAATCCTATTTGACTAAGTCTTGAATTTAGTCTCCTAATCCTAATAACACTCTATCTCTCTCTCACACGTTATCCATATCTCTATCTCACGTTGGTTTCTGCCAAAAATAATTTCAAGAACTGAAAATACATCAAGAGTTAATCAAACTTGAAGAACTCACAAGAATTTTTTTAGTAAAAGAAAAATTAATCAAAACGTCAAGGCTAAGAGAGGTTCGTCAAGTGAGGTGTACGTTAAAGTAAATTGGGAGTGGTTTGGAGGAGTTTTCGGGCAGTAACATCAGCGTTTGAACATTGATTAAGGTATGGGTTCTCTTCTATTTTGGTCCCTTTCCCAAGAGACCCCTTAAAGTTCAGAATATTCATTCCGAAAACTAGGATTTTTTCACGTTGCATGTCTCTGTCACTAGTTCCCATTGAATCATAGGTTGGTTATGCTTGCTGGTAGAAAACTAGGGATGAAGTGTGTTTTCATGATGATTTTGTGTTTATATGTATGTTTGGAATTAAGTGACTTATGTTGATGTTTCCGAATACGTAACTACGTTGTATGTGTCTGTTGCCGTGGCTATTTTTCATGTTTTAGGACTTGAAATGACATGATAGTTCTTTATATTTCATGTACACATGTTTATGTAAATGTGGTGTTCATATGAGATGAAATGTGGCTGATTTGAGGGATAATGTCTTGGCTAACCGAATACATGAAGACGCACCTAAAACATTCTAAATGCACTACCAAATTCCCCTAAAAACTAAGGTGTAACTTGACGAAAGGATGCTGAAAAAAAATTAAAAGAAAATTTCCAGCTTCTATTGATGAATTTCAGTCAGCAAAGAGGGTTTAAAATGTTAAAAAATAAATTAAAACAAGTGATGTCATGGAGGATTGAACCCGTGATCTCACCATATAAAAAACCATGAAAATAAAAAAGTAAAAATAAAATGTGGAGAGTGGGTATTGAACCCACAACCTCTTGAATGGATGAGAGAGTTAGGAGGAAAATATAGGAGATAACAAAATGTGGAGAGTGGGGATTGAACCCACAACCTCTTGAATGGATGAGAGAGTTAGGACGAAAACAAAGGAGAAAATAAAATATGGAGAGTGGGGATTGAACCCACAAACTCTTGAATGGATGAGAGTTAGGAGGAAAATAAAGGAGAAAAAAATGTGGATAGTGAGGATTGAACCCACAACCTCTCGAATGGATGAGAGAGTTAGGAGAAAAATAAATGAGAAAATAAATATGGAGAGTGGGGATTGAACCCTCAACCTCTTGAATGGATGAGAGAGTTAGGAGAAAAATAAATGAGGAAATAAAATGTGGAGAGTGGGGATTGAACCCACAACCTCTTGAATGGATGAGAGAGTGAGGAGAAAATAAATGTGGAGAGTGGGGATTGAAGCCACAACCTCTTGGATAGGTGAGAAAGTTAAGAAATAAATTAAAAGAAAAAAAATAATGAGTTTGTAGGGGATTGAACCCACAACCTCCTTGCCTTAAAACAAAAAAGGGGAGGAGAACAAGAAACAAATATTATGGGGTTGATGGGAATCGAACTAGGTCTCCCAAATCTGAAAAAATGCAATTATCAAAGTTTAAAATAAGATTTAGTGTTGTTCAAGGGATTCAAAATCGGGTTCTCTTGCCAGATTCTTTATTGACACATAAGTCATACGTAAACAAATATTTAATGAATGCTGCCTCTAAAGATAAAAATCAAGATCTTGGCATATATACAAGATACATAGGTCTTGTAATGCATAATCTTACTAAAGTAAGAATCACTTAACGAACTATAAATGAAGCCCCATGGCTTGTATGTATACACACATAAGTCTAACATACGTTCAAAAATAACTGAACTTAAGATATACGTAATGAAATGAAGAAATTAACATTCACGAAATAAGAGGTGAGTAACTATGAAAAATAAAGGTGCTAATAATGAAGAATGTGGTGTCAATCATGATGTGAGGTTATTGTATATGATGAGAGCAATCTCAAATGAGCCTAAGTAAATGTTACCAATACGTACTCACTAATAAGAGTGTAAGATAATGAAGAGACCATTATCTATGAACACTCTAATGAAAATATTGACTTTAATACACTTCATACTAATGATGAGATGGGAAATCATCTATTGATATATGATGTCCTCATACTAGAAGCCAACTTCCATGATATATGAGTTGAATGTAATGGAACTCTATACTGAGCACCGATAGGCTAGCTATGAGCGGTGATGCCTTCTTTCGAAAAGGGCGAAGGTTCACGTAACTCTCATGAGATCAGAATGTCCGGCTTGCCAGGTATGGGTCTCCATACATCTCCTAGTCTTTGAATCTATATTGCCACTATAGATATTTGGCGGATTTAAATTCCCATATATGCTAGCATGTTATTGAGTAACTTTGGCCAGTGATTCAACCTTTTTTAGGTGTGGGGGAGACACTGGATTTCATGGTGCTCACATGATCTATGTCAGTTAAAGTTAAAGTTCCCAATGAATGAATGAGGTCAGCCTCAAATGAATCATATAAAGAAATGAATGGTACCGAAGGTGTTAGGATAGCATAATCAAGAGGTGAGCTAGATTCAGGTAACGACATTAGGTTATTCGTGATCATTGCACAGCAAACCCGATGAAAGTCTTAAACTACATCCTACGTATAGCTGGTGTTCACACTGGCCTATGAATGAACTGAAATGAGGTACGTATGAATGAATGAAGCAGACTCTGTGTTTGCTAAAGAAGGCTCCCTAGTTGAGGTTCCATATGTTGAGCCCTCATTTTGGAAAGTCTTAAGGTCAAGTCCATGATAACAAGGTCTCCTGGTATATAAATGAATCATATGAAAAAAGTTATGTGTTATATGTTATGTACTATATGAGGATATTATGTGTTTATGCCATACGATAATTATAATGATGCATGTCACTCTCATGGCATAACTTTCCCAATCTAAATTTGGCAAGTCCACTGACTTGACTTCCAAAAATCATGTCGTTAGGAAAGAGCTATTCTTTCTCATGCATGTCCCTGGTGTGTGCTCTTATATACCCATACTTAGTACAAGTGTGTACTAATTCCATACAACCATCTACTTTTAGGTGCAGGCACAGATGGACGGTAGAGCTACAGGTTCGTTGTTGCAGCTATCCGGACGCCAGCATTCATCCGGAGTTTGGTAGGTCCTCATGCTTTCGAGGATGCTACTGTTTTACATTCTAGCGTAATTTTAGGGTTGAGCTAGTGGAGCATGTTCCACTAGCGTTTCTTTCCTGTTTTGGTTCAGACTTTGTATTGGTGCTATTTTGGCCGATATACAATAATACTTGATGAATTATTTCTTTCAGTTGCTTATCTCTTAAATGTTAGATAGTTGATGATGAACGATTACGAGATATAAAGAATGTTTAATAAGCATGTTAAGAAACAAAAATTTTCAAATTTTTCGCTAAAATTAACCTATGTAAAGTAAGAATGACGTAAGTAGGCTTGTTTGCGACCTTTGAGAGGTCAACGATGCCGGTCTCATCTGGAGTCTAGATTCCAGCGTGACAACAACAATGACAAAGAAAGCATAAATATCATGGGATAAACTCTATCAGCCAGTGTCAACAGGAGGACTAAACTTTATAAACATTAAGTTATGGAATTAAGCAGCAATCTGTAAACTACTCTGGAGTGTATGTCAAAGGAAGGAGAAGATGTGGCTAATATGGGTCCACACATATTACATAAAAGGGAGAAGTGTATTGGAGAAAAGTCCAAAAATGCATCGTGGATGATTCATAGAGTATTCAAATCTAGGGAATATTTTGAAGTAGCTGGATACAATATGATAAACGTTCAACAAATGGACAATTTTCACATTAAGGGGCTATATCAAAGGCTCCAAGGCCAATTTCCAAAAGTTGAATGGAGGAAGTTGATCCTAAACAATCAGGGTGCACCCAAATGGAAGTTCATATTCAGACTAGCAATTTGTGATAGATTGGCAACACGTGATAGGATTGCTCGATGGGAGTTTAACACCACGCCACTGTGTACATTGTGTTATATCTGTAATGGAACAGTGGAGTATCTCTTGTTTAAATGTGAGGTCTCTGGAAGCATTTGGCGGAAGGTAATATGATGAAAAAATATACCGAGAGGGAATATGGTGTGGCAAAGGGATATACAATGCGAAATTAGAAATTGTAAAGGAAGAAGTGATGGTGCAATAGTGTACAAAATTGCCATGGCAGCAACTGTTTACTATGTATGGCAAGAGAGAAATCGGAAAATATTTAAGTTGAAGGCAAGATCACTAGATGATATACTTTGGGTGATCATACAAGAGACTTATTTTCGAGCAAGCCAAATTTCCAAGCTAGCAGCATTCATGAGGATGTTGGACTACTACCCATCATAGTGTAGGATTATTGAAAAGAGGAAGTTGAGGAAGACTATTGATGGGGCATTATGTCCAGTGTAGTCATTTTGTTTATATGAGTTTTATAAATTGTCATTTGGTAAATAAAATAAATTTACTTACCAAAAAAAAGTATGCGAACAAAATAAATAAGCTACTAACAGGAAATGGTAAAACATGGTAAGAAAATCTAATATAGACTTTGGTGAAACAATATAGAAACAAATATTTTTATAAATAATAGAAAGTTTTCTCTTCATTTTTGTTCTTATCTGCTTAACTTTTTTTTTTCTTTCAACAAAAAAACATCTAAAACAATTTAGTGTTATCAATTATTCTTTTCAGAAGAAATAATGGAGGAACAAAACAATCAACTTTTTGAAATTGTCAGATGTCTGGTGGTAGATGTTGATGTCAGTTGCCATCTCATTACTTCTACTTTTCTCAAGAAATCCAAATTTGAAGGTACTTCACTTATGTTTTTCATTTAACTAAATTTTGTGAGTGTCAAAAATCTAACATCGTGATAAACTTATATCATCTTAAAATAAAGTATAGTTTCTATTCTTTTATTTCTATCACATTTTTATTTGAGAATTACATCGATCGAGATTTATATAAGTAAAAACTAGTCATCAATTCATCTAATTAGTTTCTTTTAATTTCTTCTTTTCTCATCAACCAATTTTGGAAAACTTTCTATATGTATTATCAATAATTTTAGTTTTTTAAATATGTTTTACAATAATATAATTGTTTGGTTTAATTTAGTTGTGATAGTGAAGAGCGCAAAAGATGTGTTGGGTGTTTATCGGAGCAGTGACCTCTCCTTTGATCTTGTGGTTACAGAATTCCACATGCCCGAAATGAATGGCTTTCAACTTCAACAAGAAATAGCCAAAGAATTTAGCATTTCTATTGCTTGTGAGTTCATAATTCTTTATATTCTTCTTGGAATTGAAATTATGTTGTATAATTGATATCTATAAGAGAAAAAAAGTTTCTTATTGATAATTATTGATCAATAACATATTTATATATAAAATAACTCTCCCAATGAGAATTGTTGATGATTGATGGAAAGAAATTAACCCCACCTCAAATATAAAGGCTTGCTTTTGCTATTTTCGTATAACCTCAACCCTTTTATTTAGATTTTGCTCAAAGTGTATGACTTAAATTATTATTATTGGATATGATCACTTTATTCAGCAGATGAAAAATAAAGTACAATTATGAAAGGGCTTGAGAGTGGAGTTACTTTTTTATGGGAAGCCCATATCGCAAAACAATATTAATTATTTATGGAAATAGCTACCATCGGAAAGAGGATTATAAAGGTAAACACGGTATTAATCAACAGAATCAAGACAATACCAATGAAAGAATCCCCCATGAAGTAATACATATTGAATCTTTATCGTTGGACAGTGAGAAGGACAAGCACATGAGAAAATGTGAATTGATTGAAAGCGAACAGAGTTCATCTCCACCATGAAAGAAGATTAGAGTTGTTTGGACATATCCCGTTCATGAAAAATTTGTGAAAGTCGTTTCAAAACATTGCATGAAGAGTAAGTCTTCTCGAACATTATATAGCGAAAAATATGAGATCATCTAAAAGTTATCTATGTTAAACTACTTTATATTTGGTTGATGATTTTTTTTTCCGGCAAAATACCTATGTTGGACCCTAAACTTGACTTCAAATTTTAACTATGACCTCCAACTTTCATAATGCACAAACATACACTTTAGCTATCAAACTTTTAAATAAATAAATACATGAGTCCTACATAGCACAATACACGTAGGACACCACGTAGGACAAAAAATGATATGTAGGATGACATGTGTGTCTATTTGTTCAACTTTATACAAGTTTAAATGTCTACTTGTGCACACCCAAAGTTGAAGGGCATAAATGTGATTCGAACCCAAGTTAAAGGATAAATTTATGTATTATGTCTTTTTTTCTGCAGAAGCGTATTCAAGGAAAATTCTTGACCTCATGGATACTCCTTATATGACTAGAACACATGTTGCAAGTCATTTGCAGGTATACTATAATTAACTCATCAATAAGAATTACTAATTGAGTATAGAGTTAATGATATTGTATAATAAAATAAATGAGCATAGCAAGGATTTTTTTATAATATTAAAAACTCTAATGTTTATTACACAAAAGTAAGAAAATAAAATTAAGTCATAACTTTATAAATGTATTTCAAAGTAAGTAAAACAAAAACGAATTAATTAAAATAGAGGTCTATTTATGATAAATTTAAAAAAATTAGGAGTTTATTTACTGATCATTGTAGTTTGCAGCATATATTCACTCAAAAGAGTTTGAATTTGAGACAGCGGAGATGGATGGAGTTGATGTGATCATTCATTACAATCCGAGCAAGGCTAATATTGTGGCAGACGTTTTGAGTAGAAAAGAGGTATGTATGGGTAATTTATCTTACTTAAGTGTAGCAAAGTGACCCTTGGTCAAGGAAATATAGGATTTTGAATCTAAGTTCATCCATTTGGGCACCTCCGAAAGACGTGGGGTGTTAGCTAGTACTAAAGCCAAGCACATGTTCATGGAGGATATCAACGCCAAATGATTCAAAGATGGGAATTTATGAGAACTTAGAACAAAGATTGCAATGGGTAAGTCCCAAGAGACTACTCTTGAGGCGAATGGGGTACTCAAAAATAAGGGTAGGATTTGTATTCCTCGAGTAGATGACTTGATATAAAAATTATTGGTGAAATCTCATGGTTTGTAGTATTCCATTCATCCGGGTGTGACCAAGATTTATAGGATCTGAAGCAAATTTATTGGTGGTCGGAAATGAAGAAATGCATCACAGAGTTTGTGGTGAACTACCAGAATTGTCAACAAGTGAATTATGAACATCGAACGTGTAGAGAAATATGGTAGCGATCGGGTGAAGTAAATATGAATTTGATTACATAATCGGTTAGATAACTCTTTAAGAAATCTTTACGACTTTAAGAAATTGAATTTGTATAAGTAGATCTCCAGGAATCGATCTTGGCGTTAAGGGCATTTTTCTGAGTGTATGGGGTTAAGGTTATGCTGTAAAAGATGGGAATTGAAATTCCACTAGGTATCTCACATCCCCAAAATCTGCAGTTATAGCGTACGAATCGAGATTTAAAATCGTAGATATTTGGGATTTTTCAATGAACCTCACATGTCCAAAAGGTGCCGCTGCAGTGGGAATAGTGTTGCTGCAACGACGCTGCTACAACAGAATGGGTCGTTGTAGCAGGACAGTCCTGAATAAATTTGTAAATAAAGCCCCTAAACAGCCTTATATAGCAGTTTTCGACTCTATAAAATAACCCCTGGGTTATTCCAACTCGTTTTTGACTATTCTTGAAGCTAAAGGTAATCTTTTCATTCCTAAAATTCACTTTCCAATCTGTAGAACATAATCAAATGGGTCAACATTGATGGCGAAAGGTTTCTTAATAGATTTTATGGTGTATTAACCCTAATTTGGATAGCAGGGATCATGAGTTTGATCTAGGGTTCCTAGAATTTAAGTATCATGGTAATTAGCGATTGATTGTTGATTCTAGTGTTATTGTGATTGTTTGTAGATCAAGAACAAGCAGAACGAATCTGGAAGGTGAATGATCAAGTTTTATAGGGTTTCAAACATGTTTCAAGGTAGTTATTGTGATTTCATGATAGTGTGATGCATGCATGATGTTTCTTGATTATGATACTTGTATGTATATGAATGTCACAATATTGATCGTGTTATGGTAACTGAGATAGATGAATAATATAACCATGAAATCATGATGTAAATGTGTGATACTTATGATGTACTTGTGATTGTGATTGGGTGTGTGAATGGGGATAGGATTGTCACATTTCGACAAGCTAACTTGGATTGAATTGTCATGTTCCAGTATAAATGTTGGATCGGATTGCCACGTTATGACAAGATAACTGGGATCCGGTACCACTCCAGGGCACTAACAGTTTGAGTTTGGGTTCTGTTACAACACAAATGATGTGTTAAGCATGTGAAATATGTCGTCAACTTATCATGTTGATAATGTTTTTTATGTTGATATATATGCATCTGATTATAATGTTTGTTCGAATTTTTTATATTGCACTACTGGGATAGCTGCGTGATCCTACAAGTACATGGTGTTTGTGTACAAATTCTGCACTTCCTCTCATTTTTGTTGAGTACATGGCATCTTCAAGAATCTACTGACAGGCCTCACTTAGGATATTAGATATTATTGCATCGACTTCAAGGGTGAGCTGCATCATCCGGGCTTCCATGGAGTTCTGTTTCGTCCATGTCCACCATTTCTAGACTTGGACCTTTATGTTTAGTTAGTTGAATAGTTCATTATCAATTCCTAGTTTAGACTTGGTTATCATTAGTATTTTTATTATATTGACATTCAGATCTTAGGTTTATATTCAACAAATTTTAGTTGTTAGATCTTTTGTTTAGTAATGAACTTCGCTTTTTGTCATTTCTCTTCCTTCCGTAACTTAAATACCGTAGTTTTAGAATAACTTCTTTAGTTGGATAGTAGTAGTGATTCTCCCACAGACTATTAAGTGTGGAGCCAATCACGACAGTTTTTGGGTCGTGACAGTTTGTGGTGGTGTATTTCTTATGGTGACATATATTTATAGAAAAGTTATCCTTGCTTGAAGTGGATATAGAATTAAGAAGTATCAGGAGCATTGTGATTTGTATTTATTTTCACATGGTTACTAATAGACATGCTTCTTTTTTCAATTAATAGTGTATGATACTTTCTGAATTAAAGCATCAATAACAATAAATATAATAACTTATTCTTTTTATATATAAATACCATAAAGAATATTGATATTTATATATTGAGAACATTTTTCACTCACATGAGAGGAAAGATAATTATGTTTGTGCTGGTAGATTTGCAATTCAAGATTCTTGCACCTTTTATTTGGTTGAGTTGGCAATTTTGAAGACAATTTTGACAAGTGATCGATGAGGGAAAAGATATCGAAATTATTGTGATGTAGTATAATATTGAAGCTCTTTTGATTGAGTGTTATTGTTTATAATATTATAAATTTTTACTTAATAGTGTATTTAATTAGTTTTTGAGATTTTTCTCATCACTACTCAACTATTTGATTAGTCTAAATTCAAGACAATTAATTCCTTCTTCTAAAATAACTATTTCCATCCTTGAACAATTCTTTTGTTTATGCGATAACATATTTTACCTATATCAACACTGAACTTTTTTAAAAATAATTTCTCAACTTTTCTTTTTTCCATTTCAAAATAATAACTTATAAGTAAATTGAAAACGATAGGGCGTTTTAGTTAAAAATTCAAAAACTTATTGAAGATCGATAGTGTAGGTGTAAGAAAGAAAGTAGTAAGATATTTTTTTTCTAAATGAAATATATATATTGATAAGATAATTGATATCTTTGACCGTGAAAATTCAAAAAATTTAAAAGTACATATATGGAATATTAATTATTTAAATGATTGATTAGATTGTGGATATATACAAATTTATGGTAGTTGTAGCTTCATATCGTCATGCTATTTATTCAGGAAAGAAAGAAGGTAAAATAAATAAATAAATAAAAATGTTAAGAAATAAATAAGCCACTAAAAGGAAGTGGTAAAACTTGGTCATCAAATCTAATATAGACTTTGGTGCAACAAGATAGGCTCAAATATTTGTATAAATAATAGAAATTGTTCTCTTCATTGTGTTATCTTTCAATTAAAAACATATAAAACAATTCAATGTTATCAAATATTTTTTACGGAAGAAATAATGTAGGAACAAAAGAATCAACTTTTTGAAAGATGTCAGATGCCTTCTGATTACTGCTGCTTTTCTCAAGAAATCCAAACTTGAAAGTACTTCACTTTAGTTTTTCATTTTACCAAACATTAAGAGTGTCTAAAATCTAAGATTGAGACAAAACATGTGTCATCTTAAAATAAAGTGTATTTTCTATTCTTTTCATATTATCATATTTTTATTTGAGATTTACGTCGATAGAGATTTATGTAAGTCAAAACTAGTCATCTATTGATCTAATTAGTTTCTTTTAATTTCTTCGTTTTCTCATCAACTGATTTCGGAAATTTTTCTATATGTATTATCAATAATTTTAGCTTTTTATATGTTTCAAAATAATATATTTGCTTGGTTAATTCAATTGTGACAGTGAAGAGCGCAAAAGATGCTTTAGGTGTTCTTCGGAGTAGTGGCCTCTCATATGATCTTGTGGTTACAGAAGTTCACATGCCCGAAATGAATGACTTTTAACTTTAACAAGAAATAGCCAAAGAATTAAACATTCTTTTTGCTTGTGAGTTCGTAATTCTTTGTATTCTTCTTGGAGTTGAAATTATATTGTATAATAGATGTCTATAAGAGAAAACATAGTTTCTTATTGTTAACTCTTGATCAATAACATATTTATATATAAAACAACTCATCCTAAGAGCATTGTTCATGATTGATGGAAAGAAAACCCCAACCCATATATAAAGGCTTGATTTTTCTATTTTCATAAAACCTCATCCCTTTTATTTAGGTTTTGATCAAAGCGTATGCTTAAATTTGTATTATTGAATGTGACCAGTTTACTAAGTTGATGAAAAGAAAGTACAATTATGAAAGGGCTTCAGAGTGGAGTTACTTAATTTATGGGGAAGCCCATATCACAGAATGATATTAATTATTTATGGAAATATGCTACCATGGGAAAGAAAAATTCTAAAGACAAATAAGTTATTAATCAACAGAACCAAGACAATACCAATGAAAGAATCCCCCATGAAGTAATTCAGATTGAATCTTCATCGTCGGACACTGCAAGGGACAAGTCCGCGAGAAAATGTGAAGAGACTGCAAGCGAACAGAGTTCATCTCCACCGTCATAGAAGAGTAGAGTTTTTTGGACAGATCCCCTTCATGACATATATATGGAAGTCGTTTCAAAATTTGGCATGAAGAGTATATATATATATATATATATATAACTATCTTAGATTTGATTGATGTTTTTTTTTATGCAAAAGTTGATCCAAGAAAAATTCTTGATCTCATGGATACTCCTGAATTAACTAGAATACATGTGGTAAGTCATTCGCAGGTATACTACAATGAACTCATTAATAAGAAATACTAATTGAATATAGAGTTAATGATATTCTATGATAAAATAAATGAGCATAGCGAAGATCATTTTTTATAATAATAAAAACTCTAATGTTTATTACACATAAGTAAGAAAATAAAATTAACTCATAAATTTATAAATATATTTCAAAGTGGTAACACATAAACGAATAAATTAAAATAGAGGTCTTTTTCTGATAAAAATCTGAAAAAGTATCTATTATACAATAATGAATATGAAATTATAATTTAGAAAATTATTTCATTAATGCCAATAAAAATTATTCATCTATATAGACAATATACAATAAAAAAAATGTTAAACATACATATACACACTAGTATGCATGCCCATTTAGGTCGTGAGTGTGTCGTTACCTAACCCTCCGTTGGAGAAACTTTAGGAGTTAAACTTAGCAAATTAAAATCAATCCATCAAATCAACAATATTATATATAAAAAAGTTTTATAAATTAATAAACTTCATAAATAGGTTAAAGTCTTATTTTACAACTCCTCAAGAACTGAAAGTCATCGTAAAGAATTACTTACTGAGTCAATTCCACTCAAATGTATAACAACTAAAAATTAAGATGGAATGTCCCCGTGTATGAAACATGGGCTTGAACTATAAGATGATCCTTGGTAGCCTGATCACCACCCTATGATAATAGAAAATTCAGGCTACGCTAGATATGAAGCTTTCGGAGGAACCCCGTGACTAAGATTTGCACTGAACGTAATAAAAGAAGAGTAGTATTACTATGTATTGGTAGACATCATAGACTGACTCATATTTAAAAATAAGCAACTCATAAATCAAATAACAAGTAGATTAGACTTGAAGACATAAAAAATTCAAAACTATTAAATATAATCATCACAAGCTTACGAATAATAAGTCATTCAACAATATCATGATTAATGAACCATTAACCTACACAACAATAGACAAAGTATACATAAATTTTAAGGGATTTATTTATGTAATAGTCATGATTTGCAAGGACCATCTTCGTCCATATAACATATTGTCATGATACCCAAACTTCGATCCAGACATATGTATCATCATTAGCGAGCATGTATAAAGACCAATCAATAAGCATTTTGCTCAAAAGTATATATACATAAATCTAAGTATTTTCTAACAAATTAAATGATATTAGAAGGGTATGATGAACTTACCTTGATGATAGAAAAACCTTAGAAGGTTAAAAGTTGCATCTCTCAAACTTAGGAATGAGTCTTTGGAAATTGAATGAAAATGACATCTAAGAGTGTGTGGGATATATAAAATCTGTTGAAGTGTTCATAACAGACTTTCCTGCTATGTCAGGCTTTCTATGGTTTCTATAGTGGTCCCCTAGCCCCTGCAGGGCTAGGGCCTCTAGGATTGAACAATTTTTTGTATTTGTTCCACAAGAGAGATGGTGTCTCACTATGATGAAGTTTAGTAGTATAATTTCAAAAGTTCTTCCATACACCCTATTATATATTGCACTTAAGGTTTTTTATATGAAGCATACCTCGAGTCTGTCCTACTAATTCTCCCTTTCCCGTTCCTGACCTTGAGTATGGAGGGGTTAGCCTTGAGTCAAGTCTTGATTGTTTATTCAATTTTGTCAGTTTAACTACTGGAATGGAAGTTACAAATATTCACTCCTAAACTATGTCACAGATTGGTGTCCTGGTCTCGTTAAGCAAGAAAAACTACCAACACCAACTCTATCTTAACGACTGGTAAAGCCCTCTCTCTAAACATCAAAAGTTGCTATAACGTGAGTTCTATTAATCTAACTTTCATTGCGAAAGTTTTTATCGCTCACTAACCCCTCCAACTAGTATAATCGAGGATCAAAACAAACAAACCTCAATTAAAGAATAACAAATGATTGTCAATCCTTATAACACCTTACTTTTTGCTAAAAACTATTATATAGGAAATTTTCACCTAATCTCATCCCGACAAATTCCATCTAATTATATAAATTTTGAGGGCTATCATAACGATAGGTCATGTCATTATACATATAAATAACATATAGCTAATGCATGCAATATTATATTAAAATAACAATCTTAAATGGTTAGCCTTGGATTTCTGAATATGAAAAATGTTAAATGTATGAATGATTGAAATGTCGAGGGTAAAATTGAGATGGCATGAAATAAGGGCGGGGTGGTGGTTAGATAATGTCTGTTATGCAATGTTTAGGGGATGTTTGATACTTAAATCAAAGTTTGAAAAGTCTATTATTTTCAACCCATTGAGATATATCTTCTCTTAAATGGAACTCAAGTATCCATATATATGAGATATTAAATACTGTCTTGAATAAAAGCTATAAAATTTGAAAGTTATAGTTGTATTAATTTATGCTCTTGTTAGAAATTTCATGATAGAATAAATTTTCAAAGTTAGATAAATATTGTATAGAAATTCACATAAAGAAAATAGACGTATAATTATTTTTTTTATTGTTAAAACAAAGTAATCATTCTCCTGCTTACAAGCTTTGTAGAGATATCGTATGGATCTAGAAAAAGGACAGTAGTTCAAAGTTGGTTTCAAATGTGAGTGAAATCACATTTAGTAATGCTAATCAATTATCCACAAGAAAAACATCTGACAATATCAACTAAAGTTAAACAACTTATGCCAGAAAATTCAAATGTTGTTGATCATGTTATAGAGGTTGACCATCAATACTTGCAGTCTAGTCAAAGGGAGAAAGAATTGGCAAAGAATATTGTGCCGTCATGTAAATCAAAAGCCTCATCATATTGGATTTGGAGAGAATTCAGTAGAGTTATCATCTTTACAAGAGAGTTATGAATGTACTAGAACTACAATAGATGGCATTGCTATGTTGGACAATGTTTATTCAAGCGAAGTTGCTCCACTTATTTCTGGAAGCAAACTGAATGTTCAATCTTCTAATATGATACATTTATTAATTTTTCAGATTTATTTGTATTTATTTTCTCGTATTCTATAAGTTCAAGAAGTTTGCAATGCTACTAAAATATTAATTTGATGATTTTTAGTGCACAATTTACTGCACAAACTTAACACATTGAAGCAAAATAAGAATAAGATGAAAATAATTCTAAGCTTAATTTATGGACAAGACCTAGAAGCCTTTTTTCATGGACTAGACCTACACTAGTTTAGAAAAGCTTAAAGTATGTCATCTTAATTTTACCATCAAGATTATACTATATAGTTGTGTTTTATCATTAAACACCATGTGTTCTGAAAATGCAGTTTAAAATTTTTAATTTTAATTTTGTAATTTCTTACATTTTTTTAGAACATAAATGATCGGTTTTCGTTGTATTTATGCAAAGTTAAATTTGCACTGAAATAATCCAATAATGAAAATACATATTATATCATAACCTACAAGAAAATATTTAAAATGATTGTCTATAGAAATGCTTACAACTTTTGATTTCTTATTTTACTGTGCAATAAGGAGATTATGGAAGTTTTATTTAGTTGATTTTTCCATAATATTTTTCTGAATCAAGAATTTTGAGATAGTTTTCATATGCATGTGTATGTTTGATCATAGATGATTATGTTTCGAAAGTGAACTTTTTTAATTGAATGTTAAGCAGGTTTATATATATTATAATTTTTCTCTTCACTTCATATTCTTTTTAAATATTTTCCTCCCTCAAGATAATGAATGAATTAGATGATTGTGTACTTTAAGGTGAAATGATTTGATTTATCTTATTAATTTTCAATAAAGTCATTGCTTATATTTTTGTAGAATAAAATAATCAACTTTTATTATAGAATAGGTCAAAACTGTATGGAATAATGTCAATCTCAACAATGAAAATCAAACTATAACATAGTATGCAAATACACGTTGTTAAAATTATTTTCTAAATGTTCTTAAAAAATTTTATGTCATGTTTTATTGAGTACAAGAAAATTAAGGTGTTATTACTACAAGTAAAAATATTTGTATCGCCATAATATTTCTTTGATTATGAAATCTGTGGCGATTTTTCATATCCTATGTTTGGTCATAGAATATTATATTATAAAAAATATAGTTACAGATTTAAGAAAAATAAGAAAATTTCAACAAATATATCATTTTCTCTTCACTACTATATTTTTACGTCCTTCCGTTCTCCTGGTTATTAATTTGTATAGATGATTATATATTTTGAGGTGAAAGTATTCTCAAATAATTTGGCTACTTAATTTTCAATTTATTTGTTTCTTATATTCTTTTACAACAGAAACTACTGACTTACGTAATATGAAAGGCCACATTTGTGTTGTATAAGATAATCTATTAAATAAGCTAATTTATATCATAACATATGAATATCTTATTCTTGAGTTGATTTTAGTTGAGCGAGTTGAGAAAAGGTAAGTAAGTTTCGTTTTTATCAATTTCAAGCTTATGTTATGCTTTAGAATTCCCCTTACATGCTGGTACATTTCACGTACCGAGCAATTTATCCTGCATCCTTTCATGATGCATATACAAGTATTCAGGAACATCAGCAGGTGCTTCGTTTATACCTCATGCAGTTTGAGTTAGCTGTAGTGAGCCTCCTTGCTTACGGAGGGTTCCATTTGTACTTTAAGTTATTAGTTATTTGGATGTCGTGGGTCTTTTCCCAACTCTCATTTGTTAGTTAGAGGCTTTCAAAGATAGATAATAGATTTTCAAAATTCTGTTTTATTTATTTTGTTAAATGTTAAAGACTTGATTTACCTAGTTTTGGTCAGCTAAATATACGATTATATGTTGAGTTAATTATTTGAGTTTCAATTAATTTTATTCTATTTTAAGCTTTGTATGCTTAAGTTAGTCTTTCACTTGTAGTAAGCAAGGATGAGTGTTTTCTTTGGAACCATCAATGATTCTCGAATGTCTGCCACGTCTACGGTGTAGGCTCGAATCGTGACAAACTTGGTAATAGAGAACAAAGTTTAAATGTCCTAGGGTGTGTCGTGTCACGTAGGATCTTGTTTATGGTTGTGAGGGCCCCACTTTTATTAATGAAAAACTGCGTACATTTAAGAAAAGTCTCCCTTTCTTTAATACTCTAAATCGTCCAATAAAGCTAAGTTATAGATACTTATTGATACTCATGAGTTTATCACATTCATTCATTTGACTACCCTTCATACTAGAGGTGGATGAACAAAAAAGTCAGTCCTTTATCGTTGAGTTGCTCGTAAATTTTTTTTGAAGAAGTCATGAGATTTTAGAGGAGCTTGAGAGAAGTCCATGAGTGAGCAAGTGTTCAGTTACAAAAGAATGCACTCATATCCATATGAATCGTGCATTTTAGCTAAAGGCTGATTTGTAATCTTTTGTCTAAGCTTTGTTTCAGTTGAGATTCTTATTGTAACATCTGGCTAATTGAAAGAACTAGAAAGAGCTAGAATAGGAATTAGTCATTTTACGAAAGAATGAAAAATCTGGAAATTTTTTAACTTATGTTAAGTTTGGGATTTTATTCAATTTCGAACGACCATAACTCCTAGCAAAGACGTGTTAGGTGTGCTTCTAGATACTGCCAAAAAAATCTTGTAATTATCTTTCCAATGCAGCCAAGTTTGTAAGATTTCGAGTTCGTATGAGTGAGATATACCATTTAAAAGTTTGGTTGTTTGGATTGGGAAAGTCAATCCGGATTTTGGAAGGGTGTTTTAGTATTTTCCATGCCATATTAATTTAATTTCATTTTTTGTAATCAGTTGGGGTCTAAACTGATCTTTTTCAGTTTACGCTTTACAATATTGAGTTAAGGTTTTTAGAGAAGAGAAAAGATGAGGAGAAAGGATGACAAGAAGTAGGAATCATCAAATAATTGAAGCTAAGATTGTGGATTTCGTCAAGGGCTGATCCCTACGAGGTATGTGAAACTATCATAGCCTTGGGTTCGTTCACCCATGCATCAATCATGTTTAGTTTAGTGAATTCCTTCTAAAAGTGGGTTGAAAGTTGATGTTCTTCCTATGTGTTCTTGAAATTTTTTTCGTTCTTGAATTGGGATGAGTGAGAAGTTCTGGAGGTTATCGCATCTTGTTTTAAAGTTTGTTTGAGTTACTTTCTCTGGTACATTTGTTGGATGACTGAATCTAAAGAGAATTCTAAAAAAGAACTGAGTTTAGGCGAATAGGGAATGAAAAATGAAGAAGGAAAAAGTCTGGCAAATCAGGGAATATGGTATGCGTCGCGGACCTATTCCTCAAATTATGAAATACTCTCTTCGTGGAGCAAAGTGGTCATGGACCGTTCTGTGTCAAAAGTTATTTTCGCAACCAACTATTTAAATACATCTCTGCATCGTGGACTAGTTTCAAACTGTGATTTCTTGATCGATCCTCATGTTAAAAAATACACCTAAACATCATGAGATCCTTCCTATCACAAATTACCATCCTTAAATCCATAAATTCAGATTTAAGAAAAGTTAAAAGTCAAGTCTAGAAGTTAAGAGTCAAGTATAGATGCTAAGAATCAAGTCAAGAGAAGTTCATGGGTAGTAATGGTCAGACTTTTTAGATGAGACCCAAGTAGTTTTTAGCATAAACTAGTGGAAGCACTTAGTTAAGGCAATTCTATATGTCGGAAAAGTATAAGATAGGTCAAGTAACGTGGGCAAGATGATGTATCACTACTTAGGCGCATAAACTATATTACATTATCATATGAGCAAGTTAAGTTGATATAACATTTCTTTGAAAAATTGAGTTTCTTTCTGTTGTTTTAAAATCATTCCATATATTGCATGTCAATTATTGCTTGAGTTAAGTTACTCATGAGTTTAGTAAATCCAAAGTAAGTGTTTCTCTCATATTCCTTTTCAAGTTTATGTTATGTTTAGCATATTCCTTTTCAAGTTTATGTTATGTTTAGCATTATGCTCACATACTAGCACATTCGATATACTGATGTCAGTTGGCCTGCATCATCTAATGATATAGACTTATGTAACCACGATCAACATCTAATGCCTTGTTAATTAGGTTGAACACTCAGAGACAGTTGGTAAGACTCTTTGCTTTCCAGAGGATTCGTTTCATAATTGCTTAGCTTTCCGTTGATAGGATGATCAAGATCCTGTCCTGACATCCTTTCTTGATTTAAAGGCTTCATAGACATTTAGTAGTAAGTTGCCTTTATATTATTATTTCATATGTTAAGACCTGAGTTGCAATATTGGCCAAGTTGAATGTTTGACCTTTAAACTTTCTAAGTTATTTTATTAAATAGTTGATTAGAAGTGAGTTAGATCACTATAATAATGCTTAGAGTCTTCCGTTGAATAAGTATGTTAGACCAAGGGTTCGATTGTGGTTAGTAATGGTTCTCGAGTGTCGGCAAAATCCGAGGTCTAGGCTTGGGGCGAGAAACTTATGATAAAGTATATTTAGAGCTTGGGTAGTATTTCCACCTGGAAAGGGTAGTATGAATTACGAGATCATGAGCAGTATTAGTGAAACATCCAAGAGTTAAAGAAAATTATGCATAGGTTTAGTGATCTATGAAAGAGAGATAGTGATGGGGCGTATATGTTATTATAGTCATGCACCCATGAAGTTGTTGATTAGGAGTTTTCGTTTATGGGTAGACTAAGAAGTGATGAGTCGAGAAGATTTCATCATAGGAGGTAGAATCTGTTGTAGCAAGAAAGGAGTTGGTGATGAAGTGTCATTATGTAGGAAATGACCAAGTGTAAGTAATGTCTAGAATGACAAGAGTGTTTATGAGGTGATACATCTAAGCTAGGATTCTGATTTTGAGGGAGAGACCATAGTTTTTGAAGTGTTATAAAACTTATTAGGCACTGATGTACATTAAATAAGTGAATAGTACTGAAGTGCTGAAGGGAAATGTGATAGTAAATTGTAAGTATGAATACTAAGAGGTGAGGATTAAAAACTTGTCATAAGGTCCTACTGTCACATCCGGAAATACATCTTAGATGTAACCGGCGTCCTCGTCCTCTTTCAGGACTAAGACTAGCCTCTGATCTTACATCATTACATTCATAGGTCAAAATTAGCAGAAAATTTAAACTTTTCATTACTTCTACATTGAGGTTTGTGTAACAACCCTAAAAATGAATAGGATCAAGACTTAGGGTGTCAAGAATGCTTACGATTAAACCAAGGTTCACACGAATTGATACGCGTCGAACCAGACCTCAGAACCCTTACCAAGACCAAGTCAACTAACTTGGGGAGTTAGTTGAGCTTGGAAAGATTGGAACCAACCAAGTAAGGATCGCGAAAATGAAGATTTAATTGAAGGAGTCTTTATCGGACTTAAAAGAGGAAATTTCATGTTTTTAGGGTCCAGGGGTAAAATGGTCTTTTCCAGGCCAAGGGTAATATTGTAATTACCCTAAGGAATTAATAAATTAATTTAATTAAAAGAGCAATTCGGATTGGGGTGACCCGAAGTGACCCATTTGGCAAATGGGGTGCCACTCGGGTTCGAGCCCCACTAGGAGCAATGAATTGATGATTTAATCATTAACTAAAATCTATTCAATAAGGGTAAAATGGTCCTTTCACGTATTAATTAAAATAAACCAGATTTTTGTATTAATTTAATTAAATCCTATTTTGACTAAGTCTTGAATTTAGTCTTTTAATCCAAATAACTCTCTCCCTCATGTTTCTCAACTCTCTTCCACGTCTTTCAACTCTCATTCTCTCACGCTCTGACTAACAAGAAAGCTCAAGGACAGTTTAATAACAATTGTTCTTCACACTGGAAAAACACACGAAAAGTTTTAAGAAAAGCAAGGTAATAAAAAACGTCAAGGCAAAGGGAGGTTGTTCGTCAAGTGGCGTGTACGTTGAGGAGAATTTGGGCGTGGTTTTGAGGAGTTTCTGGGCAGCAGCTGCACACTTGAACAATATCAAAAGGTATGGGTTTTTTCTCTCTTTCCCTTTCCCAAGAGGTCCCTACGATTCAAAAGATTCATTCCGAAACTAAGGTTGTTCCCTTTTTGTATGTCCTTGTCCCTAGCTCCCAAACGAATTCGTAGGATGGGTATGTTGTGCTGCAAGATTTAGTCATGAATGATGTGTTTATATTAAATGTGAACATGTTTATGTGAGGGAAATTACGAAAATGATATTCAAAGTGTGATAGAAAAGGTTGGTGTGTGTGAACACGTTGGCAGTGCCTAAGCCACTGTTTGGAGTCGTATAAGACATGAAATTCTTGTGTATTTTATGTGTGAAATGTGTATACCATGTGATGTTCATTGCAATGAAATATAGTAGATTAAAATGACCATCTTTTAGCCAACTAAACTTATGAAAAATGTGCCTAAAAATGAGTTGAAGAATGACTAAAAATTTCCACCATTTGTGTACTCTTCAAGAATGTCAAATTCGGTTTTTTTAAAGTAAAATAAAATAAGTAAGGTCAATCGGAATTGAACCAAAGTACTCACATGTTAAAGAAGCTTAATAAGAAAGAAAAAAAACGTGAAGGAGCTAAGGGGATTCGATCTTAGTTACTGCTTTCGCGAAAAAAAGAAAAGGGAAATGGGGCTAAGGGGATTCGATCCTAGCTATTGCTTTCACAAAAAAGAAAAGGGAAATGGGGCTAAGGGGATTCGATCCTAGCTACTGATTTCACGAAATATGGAAAGGGAAATGTTGCTAAGGGGATTCGAACTCATGAACTGGAGGTGAATGAAGAGAAAAGTAATTAATCAAATAAATGGAAGGCGTGGGATTTGAACTCACAACCCCCCAAGCATCAGCGAAATCAAATGAAAAAATAAGGAGGCTCCGAGGGTTTGAACCCACAACCTCCCTATCCCAACGAGAATTGAAGGAAAAATCAAAGAGGCTTTGAGGGTTTGAACCCACAACCTCTTGGTTTAGGCAAGAATGGGCAACAAGAGACTAGCAAAAATTAAAAAGGGACTATGGGGGTTCGAACTCCCAACCCTTCGGTTAACTAAGAGTAAAATTAAAATAGAAAATTAATCCTTCAATGTAAATGTTGAGATTTAATTTAGAGTTCTAATGTTATGAATATTAGAAATAAAATCAATGAAAAATATAAATGATATCCAAGTGATTCAAGATTTGGGTTCCCTTGGTCAAACTTCCATATTGATACATAAGTCTTATGTGAGTAAAATATCCAAGAATAATGTCATCAACTTAGATCAAAAGTCAAGATCTTGGCATATATTCAAGATACATAAGTTTTGTACTACATAATCTTAGGAAAGTAAGAATCTCTGAGCGAACTATGAGTGAAGCCCCATGGCTTGTATGTATACACACATAAATCTAACATACGTTCAAAAATAAGTGAACCTAAGATGTATGTAATGAAATGATGAACCCTAGGAGGGTAAGTATGAGTGTAAGATACACTAAGTGGCCAAGTGCATTGGCATATGATGAGATGAACTATGAAATGATGAAATGAACATTCACGTAATAAGAGGTGAGTAACTATGAAAAGCAAAGGTGCTAATAATGAAGAATGTGGTGACAACATGATATGAAGCTAATGTATATGGTGAGTCAATCTCAAATGAGCCTAAGAAAATGTTACCAATACGTAAGCACCAATGATAGTGTAAGATAATGAAGAGACCAGTCTATATGAACACTCTAATGAAAGTATTGAGCTAAACACACTTAATACTAATGATAAGATGAGAAGTCATCTAATGATCTATGTTGTACTCATACTAGAAGCCATATTCCATGATTTATGAGTTATACGTAATGGAACTTTATACTGAGAACCGATAGGCTAGCTATGAGCGATGATTCCTCCTTTCGGTAAGGGCGAAGGTTCACGTAACTTTCATGAGATGAGACTGTCCGGCTTGCGGGGTATGGGTCTCCATACATATCCTAGTCTTTGAACCTGTACTGCCAATATAGGGATCTGGCAAGGTTAAATTCCCATTTATGCTAGCATGTTTTTGGGTCACTTTGGCTGGTGATACCACCTTTTTCGGTATGGGGGAGAAACTGGATTTCATGATGCTCACATGATCTATGTCGGTTAACGTTAAGTTCCCAATAAATGAATGAGGCCAGCCTCAAATGAAGCACATAATGAAGTGAATGATACCAAAGGTGTTAGGATAGGATAATCAAGAGGTGAGCTAGACCCATGTAATGACATTAGGTTATTCCTGATCATTGCACAGCAAACCCGATGAAAGTCTTAAACTATACCTTAGGTATAGCTGGTGTTCACACTTGCCTATGAATGAAATCAAATGAAGTATGTATGAATGAATGAAGCAGACTCTGTGTTTGCTAATGAAGACTCCCTAGTTAAGGTCCCATGTGTTGAGCCCTCATTTTGGGAAGTCTTAATGTCAAGTCCATGATTCCAAGGTCTCATGGCATATGAATGAATGATATGAAAGAAGCTATGTGTTATATGTTATGTGCTATGATATGTGCTACATGATGATGTTATGTGTTGTGTGCAATACGATATTTAAAACGATGCATGTTACGCTCATGGCATGACCTTCCTAACTCAATTTAGAAAGTTCACTAACTTTCCTAATCTCAATTTGGCAAGTCTACTTATTTGACTTCCAAAAATCATGTCGTTAGGAAAGAGATATTCTTTCTCATGCATGTCCTTGGTGTGTGCTTGCATATACCATACTTAGTACAAGTGTGTACTAACCCTATAAATCTATACTATTTTAGGTGCAGGCACAGGTGGGCGATAGAGCTACAGGTTGATTGTTGCAGCTATCCGGACGTCAGGATTCATCCGGAGTTTGGTAGGTCCTCATGCTTTCGAGGATGCTACTGTTTTACATTCTAGCATAGTTTTAGAGTTGAGCTAGTGGAGCATGTTCCACTAGAATTTCTTTCCTGTTTGGTTTCTGAATTTGTATTGGTGCCATTTTCGCCATTATTCAATTAATGGTTAATGAACTATTTCTTTTAGTTCCTTATTTCTTCAATGTTAGATAGTTGATGATGAACGATTATGAAATGTGAAGAATATTTAGCAATTATGTTAAAGATAAAAAAGTTTCAAATTTTCCGCTAAAATTAATCTAGGTGAGGTATGAATAATGCATATAGTCTTATCTGCAACCTCTGAGAGGTAAATGACGCCGGTCTCGTTTGGGGTCTAGATTCCGGTCGTGACAGTTTGCATAGAACTCTACATACACATAGTATATAAGGAGTATACGTAGACCCTTCGTATAATAAGATTACTTAGTCTTCTACTTTTATTGCACATAAAAATATAAGATATAACATAGTCTCAAAGCATATCTCATCTCATAACCATCTAATAAGAGTATATCAAATTGGGACTAGCCCATACATCAATATAATAATACCACATATAGTCCATACAAATGTTTAGTACTCAAAAGAAAGGAAAGAAACATGAGAGTGTTAAAACTAAAATCCTTCATAGCTTGATAGTGGCATTGCCCTCGGAAAGTGAGGACCTATCCAACTTGGATGATTAAGAATTCCAAGTCTTCTTCAAAGTCGTCTCCAAAAGCCCTTCAATGACTGGAACATAAATGTTGGGGAAAAGGAAGAAATGGGGTTAGTACACCAGTTGTACTAAATATGAGACCATATGCACACATACTTTGAAAACATGCTAAGAAAAGGGACATTTCATAAAGTATGCACTTTTCATTAAAAACATTTATGCACATCCAACAAGACCATACCTACCAATAAGACACGTTCACTATGTCATATGCATGTACATCACAAGAACAACAACATCAAGTCTAGTCAATTCAACATGCATATCATATAGTTGAATACATAGTCAAGTAACTCTATCATCGTTTCATAATAGCAGCAAGCATGAATAAACGTACATTTCAACATAAACCAAAGCAAGACAATTACCTATGAACCCCTATCAAGTCAACAAGTGCAATGACCAAGTAAATCCCCTTAACCTTACTCAATCAACTAACCCAACAAGAATCATGACCAACATCCTACTTCACATAGCATAGCATTAAAGAGTACATGTCATCATATTTTAACAATATTGACCAACACATATTCACAAGTGAGACTAATCAACATATAGTATCAACCATGAGAAATTTCGTCATATATATATCATTTATTATCATAAGCATATTCATACATAACCACAACCTTATAAAGTTCTCTTCAAGGCCAACTAGTGCAAGGCATAGGTAGAGTCCCATACCCTTACCTAGGCTAAGTCAAACCTATTAAGTCCCTTTAGTTGGTTTGTACTTCATTGCTTCATTATTAGTTTAGGGAACACTTTCCTTAAACGACATAGACCACAAGAGCTAAGTGTGCAATTCGGTGTTGTAAAACCTTACACGCATGGAAGATGGTCTACCGACCAAAGTAAAACCAAACATAAACATAGCTTTCTAGGTGGATTCACTAGCTAGTCTTCCTATGGGGGCAGCATAGTTCAAGAACTAAGAAATAGGTATAATCCCTCTACATACCACTTGGAAATTGGGGCCTCCTCTCATGGGAATCCATTGGATGAGTATCCTCATTGGGAGTCAACACCACAAATGGAACTATATGATGAATTGTCCTCTATGGGAAGTCATCACCTCCCACTTTCAAGTTCACTCGGTGCTAAGCTAAGTCCCTTTTTAAATGTCTTTAATGTATTTATTAATCATCATATCTTATTGTAGGTCATAGGCTCTAACCCTTGTATAATCATCATCATCATCATAGCTCAATAAGAACTGCATGAGCATAGTCCTTTCATTACAATTCATATAAGTGAGGTTAGCACATTGATATATAACTCCATCATAAGGCACATTAGTAAATCATTTACCATCTTTATAACATTATATCTTATCCAACACCTCACAAACCATAGTCAAGACATTTCAATTCAACATCATACCAACCTATCAATCCTAGTACAAGGCATACTGCAATACAATATCATGACTTAATCACAATTAAACATATTTTAAAGTAAAGGATAGGATCATAAAGACTTACTCAATATCCTTGAATATCCATCATCATGGTCTTACAATCAACGCACCAATTACATCCAACAATAGGTGTAGTAACATCAAATAATAGTAATTAACACAAGAACTAGGCCAATTGCATCATCACTATCCCAATTAATATCAATTTATAACCTATGATTGGGGGAATTAGGGTTCACCATGAATTCATCAAGATTTCAATCCAATCCCAACACTACATTACCTTAGTCAATCTTACATGTATTAGAACAGATAAAACAAGTCTACTAATCAATTCATTCTTATAATTTCCATCAATTCATCACCAAGATCCAAGATTTATGGAATTAGGGAAAGGAACATGATCATCAATAAATTGCATCAATTAAAATCAATTATCCAACAATCTATACTCAATAAGTCATAGGGAATCATAATTCATCATCTATTTGAAGTTTAGAAGAAAACGCATTATAATTGGAAAACCCTATGGTATTGGGTAATTTAGAAATCAACTTTGAGCGGAACTCTTGGGAAAGGAATCATCAGAGTGAAAAACCTATACCTTAATGGAGATTAATCCACAAAATTGAAGTGAAATTCTATAAAAATCGACCTTCTTCGTCAATGGAGGATTTGGGAGAGAGAAAGTAGAGAAAGGTGAGAGATTTTGGGTTTTGTTTTGAGAATTTGGGTTTAGGTGAGTCATAAATGACTCAAAATAATCCTTAGGCTATATATAATAACCCCCTAAATTACTGAAAACCCCTAACTAAAATTGGTCTTTTTGTGAAGTTCAAATGTCAAAAATATGATTTTACCGAATATGGGAAGTGGCTCCTCATCGCGAGGCCAACACACATTTTATTTTTGAAAAGGAGACTTAACCAGTGAGATCCGTGAGGGATGCGCGTCACACAGCAGCCACTGAATCTTGACTTTTGCAGGCTGCTTAGGCAGCCTGCTCACCCATGTTGGGGTCCTCCTTCTTGACCTTTCGGGTGGTTTTTGGGGCGTTGTTGTTGGACATTTAGACTCTTTATACTACACTCTACCTAACCAAAGTATTTTTACAAGTTTTATAATTCATTTGATCCTAAGAAACCATTCCCAAACATAGCAATGTCAACTAGTTCAATTAGGCTCGTTTCGGGACGTCATGGATGTCCTTTGACGTCTTGGCTCTAAAACTTCTCAGATGACGTCCAAGAATTATTTTAGGTCATATAAAAATATCTAAACCTTTATACACTCATGTTAGGATTTATATTAGGTCTTGAATTTTCGAGTGTTACAGCTCGTGGATCTAAAATTTGTGCGTTGTAGTTATGAATTTGTATATTAGGCAAGAAATCATATTGATAATCAAGTGTAGTAATACGCAATAATCTTTAATTTTAAATGAGGATCACGATCAAAAGAATGACAACATGAAGATGATGATGTTAGTCAAGATATTTGATCTAAAGACTTGGCATAGTGTATGTGAGCAATTGAGGTGATAAGCCACAAAAAATATGAGTGTTACAAGTGAGAGCTCCTCATGTTTAGATAAGGGAAGTGAAGTGTGGCTAACTCACGAGAGTAACAAGATCATTAAGATGTTTATCGAGACAGTATGTTACCAAATGAGGCTCAAATTAAGTTATGAGTGGTACAAGTGAGAGACCCTCACATTTAGATAAGGGAAGTGAAGTGTGGCTAAGTCACAAGAGTAACAAGAGCATTAAGAGGTGTGTCTAGACGGTATGTTACCAAATGAGGTTCAAATTAAGTTATAATTTTCCATGTGTGCCTAGATAGCATATTTGAGTTGTCAATGTTGAATAGGTCCACAGATTTCAAGTGTTAGTGTTAGACCTAATGATATGATAATATGAGACATTAGCTGTAGTGTTGAGAATCTCATAAGAAGTTTGTTTGTAGGAGTCCATGGAGTTTTTAGATTACTAAGATTGAATGTAGTGGTAAGGAGTAATTGTCTTGGGATCAGATTTTTTATTGAGAGATATAGATCCAGACTCTCAGGATTTGGTTTAAACTTGAGAATAGTGAAACTATACCATTAGAATCAGACCTTGGTAAGAGTAACACTCTTTCATACCTAGTCCAGTCATCATTCGAGAAAGCATGATCCCAAGGGGAGATATTGTAACACCCCGGGAAAATCTTGAGCTTAGAAAAACATCCTTCATTTTAATAGGATTTTACCAAGGAATTTAAAGTTTCATATGTATTAAAGTCAGTTACTAGATGTAGTACCTTGACTTCCAAGACGAACTAAAATAGAAATAGCAAAATTTAAAAATATTCAAGTTGTGCTTTAGTTATGAGTTTTGGGTAAACTTAAAACGATTATAACAATCAATATAGGATGAATTAGGTGCGTACAAGATAGATAGTTAGATTTCTTTGAATTATCTTTCCAGTGCTACCAAGTATGCTAAATTTCGAGCTCGCATAAGGGAGATATGCACGTTTGAAGTCAGGCTGTAAAGTTTAGGAAAGTTATTCAAAAATACAAGGGTTATTTTGGTCTTTTCCTTACCCAGTTGAGTTGAAGAGTTTTTATTAAGTTTTTTGGAGTCTATACTGATTAGGATTATTTCATTCATATCCAAAATCATTTAGGATTTTACACAGAAGGTTCAAGAGGAGAAAAAGTTCAATGTTTCAAACGCTCGTTGAATAATTCAAAGATTTCTTCAAGAACCTAGTTTTTTGAAGTATGTGTGCTCCATAGTGTTTTGTTCGTTCACCCAAATGCCAATCATGAGTTTCATTTGCGACTCTATCCATAAATTTTGTGAAATTTAATTTCTTTTTGAGTTCTTGATAAGTGATCTTGAAGTATTCTTATCGATTAAGTTTTGTGTTTTGATGCAAGATTCTACTTAGTCAACTTCAAACAACCATATCTCATAGAATATAAAGAGTAACATGTGTCTTAACTTACTAGATTAAAGGTATATAAATCTACTTTACAACGCCATAAATTTCGCATAATGCCAATTTCAGAGTAAACATTTATGATTATTTTAGTAACATATACAATGTTGTTATCAATATCACCGATGGGAATACATTAAAAAGATCTGTTTGGTTTTTTTACCTCTCAGATAACCTATACAGATTTATTGACTACTAAAAGACTCAAAACAATTCTCTTCTCTATCAAATTTAAGCAAAACCCTAAGGAAAAATCAAAATAGAAGACTTCATTCATGATTCTTTCAATATTTTATCAAGATTCTTCTTCAAGGTAAGTATTTCTCCAAGAATTCTAATTTCTCAAGCCATGGAGAATACAAGAAACTAATTAAAGTATCTCAAGAAAGGTTTCCTTGATCGTTTACCTTAAAGTAAGGGTTTCAAGGCTTTTTATCAAGTTCTACTTTAAGATTCTTAAAGAAACTTGTTCTTCCAGGTACGTAAGGCTATCATAGTATGGGACTAGTTCATCCTCACACCCTATATCTACTTTCAAATTACTAAAAGAGTAATCTTGGATTCTTTACCTAGATTTGATTATTCTTTAGATGAGTTGATTTGACTTCTTGAGTTCATGGTTCTTTTAAAAATTCTATTCCTAATTATTGTTTTAAATTGAGTTTTGAGGAAGTAAGTATGAGAATGAAAAAATTGTATGCATGAGTTCCATATTATTATGTAAGACCCTCGAGTCGAGTTGTTCTTGCCCATAAATTTTGCATGAATTTCATACATTAAACATCTTTGAGGGGACCAGTACCTTACAGTTCTAAGTAACTGAGCATTGAGTTGCTTATCCTTTTGATATTATATTCCCACTTATGATACTACTACAAGTTACTCATGAAACCCTTGAGTTGAGTTGTTCATGCCCATAATTCCACATGAACCCTATGAGTCGAGAAGGCTAATCATGAGTAGTATCATTTAATCTTAAGGAGGTTCTTTATTGTTATTATGTCACACCCTAAGCCTACACCCTGGACGTGGACGACACCCAATGACCATTGTTGGCCATAAGCAAACCCTTGGTCTTGCTTACTTAACTCAGCAAAAGACTTAAACATAAGATATAACTCAAGGAAATAACTTAAAGAAGTAATTAGCCAAAATGGCAATCCAATGTCTTAGTAAAATACAAGTGAAAGGAAAAGACTAAGAAAACTACTACCATATGTCTTTATAGCCTCTAAAGTAAAGATGGATGTTGGGACAGAACCCCCAATCGTCCTAACAACATAATACTAAAACAATTAACTAAAAGCTAAAGATGTCCTCCAGAATGAAGAGAGCCTCATCAAATGACTCTAAGCTACATATAGGATCAATAGTTCACCGAATACTGATCCTAGTTACCTGCTGTTCATCATAATACGATGCAGACCAACTGGAATCAGTACATCAATGTACAAGTATGCAAGTTGGAATGCTAACAACACTTAAGTTTGAAAAGGAGTAATAAGGAACACTTACCTTGGCTCTTTTCAACTCATGAATAACTTAACTCATTTCAATATAATGCATTTTAAAAGAAAGTGAAATATAAAGAAAAACTGTCTAAAACATGATGATACATCAATCTACCTCAGGGTGCCAGTGCATCCTATACCCAGCCAAAGGTATAAGACCTGAACTGCCTAATGGATCCACTAGTCTACTGTAAAAAGGGTTCATCCAAAAAGTATGAACCTTTTCTACCTATGGTAGCTACATAGTTTATGGGGATTGTGAGTTGACTGAAGTCTCCCCCATATCAGTGCTCAATATTACTCCCAAAAATATGTTGGCTCTTGTGTTTTTAAAATATGTTGATCTTGTGGTTTGCTTTTAGTGATCAAAATACTTAGCTCAAAGCTATCTTGTGCATCATAGTTCCCTGTTTTTTCCTTTTAGAAAGCTACAGTTCGTTTCTGAAAACTTTCCCTAAGGCTCCTTGGAAATCAAAGTTTCCTTACAAATTAAATGTTAAAACAATTTAAATCTATTTGGGAATACTTAGTCCTCTTATACCTTTGAAGAAAAGAACTTCAACTTACTCTTTACTTAGCTTCAAACATTAGTATTAAAATAAAGTTAAAATGTTTAAATAGGAACCTTGAAAACCATTAAGAACTTTACTTTAACTTACTTCTTAGCTTTAGACTTGACTTCTTTACTTCCTTAACTTTGATCTTAACTTTTCTTGAATTAAATTATGGATTCAAGATTTATGATCTCATGTTTATGGATGACTTTATTAGTTTTAGATGTACCTTAGAATGTTGGAAACAACTACGAAATGTGGTTATATCACTTGGGAACTAGTACGAAAAGATGGAGGAAAAACGGAGTCTCCAGGAGTCCTCGGTGCTCTGAGAGATGTAGAGCGCTAGATCCTGATAGACAGAGTTGTCCTGAGGTGCTCTGGCTGGCGCGGTGCGCCAGAGCCTAACGAAAAGAGATTGTACTGAGAGGATCTTGTTTGTGCGGCGCCCGAGGACTAGTCAGATGGGAGTTTCGACTTTTCTTCTCTATTTTTCATCTCTAAACCCTCTAGAATTCCATAGATCTCACCCCAAAAACTTAGGATCACTATTAACCTCAATACCTAATACATTAGACTCAAAAAAACTCAAAAACATGAATCAGTCAACTAGAAGCGTACTAAACTCAACCAACATGAATTCAACCATTGTTCTTCAAGAACTTCAATATTCCTCAATAAGTATACTCAAAATCACTGAGTTAAACAAGTTGGTGTGTGGTTGAACTAACATAACACGAAAATATCCCATATACCTTAATAGGGATCACCCCGAATAATTCCACTAGAAGATCTTGGCGTTCTTTATGAAATCTTGTTCTTTCTTTCAAGCCCTAAGCGTGAATAACTTTTATAAACTTACTTAAGGATTAGATTTACCCCTAATAAACCTTTAGAATTAATTAGGAAATATTTCGGTGAAAAGACCAATTTACCCTTACGAAAATCTGGATTGGGACCTTCCTCAATCCAATAGCCCAACTTCTGATAGGCATATCTCCCCACATGATATCGAAAATGCACAAACTCGACGGCGTTGGAAAGATATATCCAAGGGATTTCAAACAATATAAATAACTGGCTCTAACTCATCCTAAGGTAGAAGTTATGGCCGTTTCAAATGTAAAAAAATGTCTTCTATTTGTTCAAAAAATGATAAATTTAGTTTCTTAGATTATTCTTGGCTATTACGAGTTACGAGGTGTTACAAAACCTCCCCCTCGGTGACATTCATCCTCGAATAAGAATTTTTTCACTACACTAAGGATAGTAATATCAAGTTCAACACTTAACAACCTAAAAGCAATTAACAATCATGCTTAGTCATAGTTCATAAAATACTAAGAAGAGAATTATTAGCATGATCTGCATCCTCTACGGATTCAAATAGATGTGGATATTTATTCTTCATATCCTCTTCAACTTTACAAGTCGCTTCTTCAACAAATTGGTTTTTCCAAAGGACCTTAACTAACGCAACTTCCTTTGTTCTCAACTAGCGAACTTGTCGATCTAGAATATGAACCGAAATCTCTTCATAGGATAAGCTATCCTCAATCCCAACATTCTCAGTCGGTACAATTAATGAAGGATCACTCATGCAATTCTTCAACATGGAGATATGAAATACCGGATGAACCACTACTAACTCTTGTGGTAGCTCGAACTCATAAGCTACATTGTCAATCCTATTGGATACACTATAAGGTCCAATATACCGGGACTAACTTTCCCCTTTTTACCATATCTCATAAAACCCTTCATGGGTGAAACTTTGAGATATACCCAGTCATCAACTTCAAACTCCTATGGTCTTCTCCTCACATTTGTGTAGGACTTCTGATGACTCTGTGCCGTCTTCAGTCTTTCTTGAATAACCTTCAGCTTCTCCATGTCTTGGTGAACTAGATTTGGTCCTATCAACCGTGCTTCACCGACTTCAAACCACCCAATAGGATATCTACATCTTCTTCCATAAAGAGCTTCTTATGGATCCATTTGGCATACTCGAATGGTAGTTGTTACTGTAAGCAAATTCAATGAGAGGTAGGTGATCATCCCAATTCCCTTTGAAATCGATCACACAAGATTTCAACATGTCTTCTAAATTCTGGATGGTACGCTCTTCTTGTCCATTCACCTGAGGATGAAAATCATTGCTTAAGTCCACCTTTGAACCTAAACCTTTTTGGAAAGACTTCCAGAACTGAGCGGTAAATTGTGCACCTCTATCTTAAATAATGGAGACAAGAACTCCATGAAGTCCTACAACTTCTTGAATGTACAACATAGCATAACCATCCGCCGAATGAGTGGTCTTTACCGGCAAGAAGTGGGCAGATTTTGTCATTCTATCGACAATCACCAAATTGAATCATGTTGTTTCTGAGACTTTGGAAAGCCTTTGATGAGGTCCATATTAATCATCTCCACTTCCATTCAGAAAGTTCTATATTCTAAGCCAAGCCTTCAGGACTTTGGTGTTCTACTTTCACTCATTGGCAATTTTAGCATTTGGCAACAAACTCAACAATGCCCCTTCTTCATGCGTTCCCACCAATATACTTCTCTCAAGTTGTGGTACATCTTTGTGGAACCCGAATGAATGGAATATCTGGTGTTGTGAGCCTACTCCATGATCCCTTCTTTGAGTCAATCCACCCTAGGTACACACAACCTACCTTTATACTTCAACACACCATCTCCTGCTTGTTCAAAATCCGACACTCCTTGCTAATAAACTTTTGCCTTTAAATCAAGAAAAATGGGGTCTTAGTCTTGCTTCTGATTCACTTCTGACACTAATGATGACTCAACCCCATTGATCACCACAATTCTTCTTTCTGTGGAATCCATAAGTCTGACTCCTAGGAGAGCAAGTTTGTGCACATCCTTGGCTAAATCCCTCTTTTCTTTCTTAACATGGGTGGTACTCCCCACATATTAGCTGCTTTAAGAATCAACAACCACATTAGCTTACCTAGGTGGTAAATAATACTTTTGTCATAATCCTTGAGTAGTTCTATACACCTCATTTATTTGAGATTGAGCTCTTTTTGGGTGAACACATATTATAAGCTCCTATGATTAGTGAATATGTCAACATGAACGCCATATAAGTAGTGACGCCATATCTTCAAGGAAAAAACTATAGCAGCCAACTCTAAGTCATGGGTTGGATAATTCTTCTCATGAATTTTCAACTGTCTGGAGGCACAAGCTATAACTTTGTCATTCTACATTAACACATAGCCTAAATCAACTCTTGATGCATCATTATACACCATAAAACCTTGAGTACCCTCTAGTAAGGTCAAAATCGAAGCAGTAGTAAACCTTTTTTTCAACTCCTGAAAGATTTTCTCACAAGCTTAAGACCATTAAAACTAAAATTTTTCCTGATTCATCTTTGTCAGAGTACACGAAATAAAAGGAAAACCTTCGAAAAATCTTCTATAATAGCTAGCCAAACCCAAGAAGCTCCTACTATTAGTTGGATATGTGATTCTAGGAAAATTCTGCACTGCCTCAATTTTCTGGGTATCAACTCTAATACCATCAACGGAAACTATGTGACCCAAGAATGCCATAGACTCAAGACAAAACTCTCACTTAGAGAACTTGGAATACAACTCTTTATCCTTCAAAGTATGAAGAACTATCCTAAGGTTATTAGCATGATCTTCCTCATTCCTTGAATATATTAGTATGTCACCAATGAAGACGATAACAAACAGATCTAAATAGCGTTAGAAGACTGTTAATGAGATCAATGAATTCGGCAGGTGCATTGGTCAAACCAAATGATATGACCAAAAACTCATAATGCCCATATCTGGTTCTAAAAGTTGTCCTTGAAATATCACATTCCTAACTTTCCACTTATGATAGTCTGATCTGAGATCAGTTTTTGAGAAGCAGGAAGCACCCTGAAGCTGGTCAAAAATATCATGTATCCTTGGAAGATGATACCTATTCTTGATGGACACCTTATTCAACTAGTGGTAGTCTATACAGGTCCTAAGGGAACCATCCTTCTTTCTCACAAACAAGATCGGAGCGCCCCAATGTGAAATACTTGGTTGAATAAAACCCTTATCTAACAGATCTTTCAATTGTTCTTTCAACTACTTTAACTCTTTTTGTGCCATTCTATATGGCGGAATAGAGATGGGATGCGTATCTTGCATAAGATATACGCCAAAGTCTATCTCTCTTTCAGGAGGGACTACGGGGAGTTCATCTGAGAAGACTTCTGGAAAAATTTTCACTACTGGAACTGACTAAATAGGAGTAATCTCATCACCAGAGTCATTTACTCGGACTAAGTGATAGACACACCCCTGAGAAACTAACTTCCTCGCCTTAAGATATTAAATGAATCGACTCTTAGGCACTGCTGAACTGATTTCCTACTCTAAGACTTGATCATTTAGGGACTAAAACATGACTATTCAAGTTCTACAATCAACTGAGGCATAACAAGGATGAAGCCAGTCAATACCAAGAATGACATTGAAGTCTACAATATCTAATTCAATTAAATCAACCATGGTACTCTTGTGACTGACAGAAATAGGACAATCATGGTAGACTCTTTCTTCTAGAATGGATTCACCAACAGGTGTGGAAACACCGAATGGTTCACTAAATTGGTCCAGAATAATTTCCAAGTTCATGGCAACATAGGGAGTTACAAAGGACGACCACTGTGAATTCTCATGCTCTTGGCGATTGTTGAGAGCATACAAGCGGTTCGTTCCTCTGTCAGCACCAGAAGTGGTTCCCCTAGGTGCTGCCCTGTCTGGTGGAGCAAATGATGAAGATTGAGCTCTGTTTCCCCTACAACTACTGCATTGCTTGTTCTTTGGGAACTCCTTCATGAAATGCCCGGTCATATCACACTTGAAGCAACCCGTGGAGCCCTCACGACAAACACCGGTGTGAAGAAGGCTTACTACCTCCATGCGCTACACTACCCTATGAACATATAGGCTTATCGCGAGACTTCTGACCATGATGCTCAACACTGTCTCAGGGCGCATGTGCACTAGCAAATGATGATGCATGCCCCTTTTGTTTATGAAATTGTTGTCGATTCAAACCACATTTCTGCTACTATGACTCATTCCCAGTCTTGGGATTCTTATTTTTGTACTCCTCTTTGCCCCTTAATTTTTCCCCCTCTACATGTTGTACATAGATCATCAAACTTGAAATGTCCATGACTCCAATAAACATTTTAACCCAGCCCTCTTTTCATGAAGAGCGACCCAATCCAACAACGAACAAACTCATCCTACTCCTCATGTCCTTAAACATATCTGAAGCAGAACGGTATAGTTGGGTGAATTTCAACCCATACTCGTGCACGCTGGTCAAGTCCTGCTTAAAGGTGAGGAACTCACGTACCTTTTCCTCTTCCAGTTTTCAGGGAAAAAGTGCCTCAAGAAGGACTCCTCAAAACAAGCCCAACTCGCAGGTGGTGCATGTTCATATATACCCTCCTTCCACTGATCAAACCAAGTCCTATCAATGCCCTTGAGTTGATAAGTAGCTAGCTCAGCAATCTCAATGCCAGCAATATGCATCACCTCATACACCTTTATCACTTTCTCAGTGAAGTTATATGGGTCCTCAATAGTGCTCGAACCAGTGAAACTTGGGGGATTCATCCTCAAGAATTCCCGAATCCTCAAAGTGTCAACCCATTTTTGTCGAGATCCCCTTTGTTGACCAACCTATTTAGTCACAACTTGACTCAGCATCCTAATGTCCTCTCTGAACTCAGCATTAGTAACTACTCTTTTTGGTTGCATTCCAGGAGCGTTGGGTAATTCCTATTCTTGAGGTTCGACGTTACTACTAGTTGGGTGACCTCTTGATGCTCTTCATTGAGGTATGGTAATCTGAAGCATGCGCAAGCACGAATTTGAGAGGGACTTTTTGTAACAACCTATTAGTAGGTTCGAGCAGTAAAATTATTTTGATAAAAACTGACTGGGTCGACGGACCACGCGACGGACCGTCATGGTCACGACGGCCCGTGATGGATTCCGTCGTCTCATACTTGTGTAATTTCTTCTGCTACTCTTCTCATTACCCTCGACGACAAGTAGGACGAACCGTCATAGGCACGACGGACCGTCGAGGTCCTTCGTTCCAAAACACTTCAACTCTGAAAATATGGGTACTGAGATCGACTCTCTGAACTTCACGACGGAACTGCAGGACGGACCGTCGTAGGTACAACGGACCGTCACAAACCCTTTAATGAATTTAACTCTCTGAACTTTGTGACGGACCTGCAGGATGGACCGTCACAAGTTGCGTAAACCTAACTGGGTCGGATTTCTGCTAAAGGTTTTAAAGGGGTGTTTTGGACTATTCATGACAAACTTTCTGAAATTAGTGGGGTAAGTTTAATAATTTATTTACTTGGGGGTTAAAGGAGATAAACTTGAAATAAATAATGGGTTACTTTTATCATAATGAATTATGTGATAATTAGGGTAAAAGAAAAAGAATCTGGAGAAGAAAAA
>NC_028643.1:12964851-12965288 GCF_001406875.1 Solanum pennellii | reverse complement strand
GAAGAGTCTACTTGGGAGAATGAGGCGGATATGCAAGAAAGATATCCACATCTTTTCACAGATTTAGGTACTCTTTCTCGCCCTTGTTTTTCTTCCTATGATCGTTCGGGGACGAACGATGGGTAAATTGGTATCTATTGTAACAACCTGTTAGTAGGTTCGAGCAGTAAAATTATTTTGATAAAAACTGACTGGGTCGACGGACCACGCGACGGACCGTCATGGTCACGACGGCCCGTGATGGATTCCGTCGTCCCATACTTGTGTAATTTCTTCTGCTACTCTTCTCATTACCCTCGACGACAAGTAGGACGAACCGTCATAGGCACAACGGACCGTTGAGATCCTTCGTTCCAAAACACTTCAACTCTGATAATCTGGGTACTGAGATCGACTCTCTGAACTTCACGACGGAACTGCAGGACGGACCGTCGTAG
>NC_028643.1:12953878-12963720 GCF_001406875.1 Solanum pennellii | reverse complement strand
CTTAGACTTAGTAATTTGAGGATAGATGTTCTTGATGTGATGACTTCCAGATTTTGGGGATGATAAGTATTATACTTTAGAAGTTTATTTAATTGATTTCGTTAATGAGTTTTGGATCTTCCGCATTTTATTTACTATTCAAAATTTATATACGGGTAAACGTTGGGGTTTAGATTGTTGGTTCGCTCACCTAGTAAGATAAGTGTGGGTGCCACTCGCGGCTCGTTTTGGGTCGTGACACTTTTAGAAATAAACTCTAAGGCACAAAACGGAATATGAAAGAAGTGAGAAATTCCTAAATCTTATAGGCGCGCTACACACCTATAGCTAAGACTCTAAAGACACGGCTTCATAGACTCTTTAGGACTCTTGAACTCAGCGTTTGGATATCAAGTTTGTCACATCCGGAGCCTAAATCCTTGACGTGTTCAGAAACCTCTGACCATTTCTTGCCTTAAGAGAGCCATTTGCCTGACTTAGTTAAAACAGCATAAGACTTAAACATAAGATATAACTCAAGGAAATAACGTAAAAGAAGTAATTAGCCAAAATGGCAACACAATTTCTTAGTCAATTACAAGTGAAAGAAAACTTCTACCATCTGTTTTTAAAGACTCTAAAGTAAAGATGGATGTTAGGATATGACATCTAATCATCCTAACAACATAATACTAAGGCAAATAACTAAAAGATAAATATGTCCTCCGGAATGAAGAAATGGTCACCAACTAACTCTGAGCTACTCACTGTATCAACGGTGCGCCGAATGTTGATCCTAGTACATGTGTCTTCAACATAATATGATGCAGGCCAACAGGCATGAGTTAATTGAATGTAAGAGTATACAAGTTGAAATTCTAACAACACTTAATCTTGAAAAAGAGTAAGAAGGAACACTTACGTTGGATCTGCTCAACTCATGAATAAATTAACCCATTTTAATATAATGCAATGTAAAAGAAAGTGCAATATAAAGAAAACTGTCTAAAACATGTTGTAAACACTGAATTTATGCAAAATACAATTAACTCTGGTATGTATGTAAAAATACAAGTAAACTGATGTATACAAGAATACAATAACTTCTATGGGAGTTCTCTAACCGACAACCATCACTTAAGAGCTACAGTGATAATACATCGATCTACCTTACGCTGCCAGCGCATCCTATACCCGTCCAAAGGTATAAGAACTTAACTGCCTAATGGATCCACTAGTCTACTATGAAAGCGTTCATCTAAAAAGTATGAACTTTTTCTACCCATAGTGGCTACAGGGTTTATGGGGGGCTGTGAGTTAGCTGAACTCTCCCCCATATCGGTGTTCAATACTATTCCCAAAAATATGTTGGCTCGTATGTTTTAGAAACATGTTGATTCTTTGGTTTTGAGATTAGTGCACAAAATACTTAGGTCAAATCTATCTTGAAAATCATAGTTCCCTGCTCCTCCTTTTTAGAAAGCTATAGTTCTTTTGTGAAAAGATGCCCTAAGGTTCTTTCGATATCAAAGTTTCCTTGCTATTTAAATGTTAAAACATTTAAAGTCTCTTTGGGAATACTTAGTCTCCTTATACCTTTGAAGAATACAACATCAACTTAATCTTTACTTAGATTGAAACTTGAGTCTTAAAACAAAGTTAAAATGTTTAAATAGGATTCTCGAAAACCTTTAAGAACTTTACTTTAACTTACTTCTTAGCTTTAGACTTGACTTCTTAACTTCCTTGACTTTGATATTACTTTCCTTGAATTGAATTATGGATTCAAGGTTCATGAACTCATGTTTATGGTTGATTTTATGATATTTAAATGTACCTTAGAGGCTTGGAATCAACTAAGAAAGGTGGTTACATCACTTGGGAACTAGTATGAAAAGATGGGGGAAGAATGGGGTCTCCAGGCGTCCTTGGCGCCGTGAGAGGCGTGGAGCGCTAGAGCCTGACGGACAAAGTCTGTCCTGAGGGGCTCTGGCTGGTGCGGCGTGCCAAAGCCTAACAAACATAGACTAACCTGAGGGGCTCTTGTAGGCGAGGCGCCCCAGGGCCTGTTAGACGGGCATTTTGACTTTTCTTCTCCATTTTTCATCTCTAAACCCTCTAAACTTACATGGATCTCACCCAAATAACTTAAAATCACTAATAATCTCAACACCCAATAGATTAGGCTGGAAAAAAAACAACCCGGAAATACGAATCCAATCAACTAAAAGCATAATACAACTCAGCCAACAAGTATTCAACCATTATTTCATCATTCAATCTAATCAAAATTGCTGAATTAAACAAGTTGGTGTGTGGGTGAACTAATCCAACATTGAAATATCTCATATATCTTAATAAGAATCACCCCCAACGAATTCCACTCGAAGATCTTAGCATTCTGGATGAATTCTTGATCTTTCTCCCTTCTCCTTCTTCTCTTCTCTTTTCCCACAACCCCTAAGCATGCATAACTTTTGTAAACTAACTTAAGGATTAGTTTTACCGCTAATAAGACTTTAAAACGAATTAGGAAATAGTTGGGTAAAAAGACCACTTTACCCTTACTAAAATTCGAATTGGGGCATTCTTCAATCCAACAGCCCAACTTCCGATATTCATATCCCCTTCATACGATATTAAAAAATATGCAAACTCGACGAGGTTGGAAATATATCTCCAAGGGTTTTCCAATCATATAAAGAGCTGACTCGAACTCATCCTGAGCTAGAAGTTATGGCCGTTTAAAAATGACTGAAAACTCACTTTTTCACTTAGGAAATTCTCCAGATTTCTCCTATTCTTTCCGAAACATGATATATTTTAGTTTCTTACCTTACTCTTGGTTATTACGAGTTACGAGATGTTACATATTTAGATACCTGAGTTGAGTCCTTTATGTTCATAATTCAACATGAACCCTATAATTTGAGTTATGAAGTTTAAAAACCTTTTAAAGCAAACACTCAAGTTCTAAAATTGAGCTTTGAGAAAGTAAAGATGAGTTTTCATAATAGAGTTTTTTAAAACATGATTAGTAATACAATCGAGTATGCCACCATTTATGAGCAATAAGGTATATAGATATACCATCAATGTTTATTCAGTATGACTTTTCTAGGCATCACTGATCATATTATCATATTATTTTTTAAATGTTTTTGAAAAGAGAGGAGTTTAGTGCATTTTCTGTAAAATGATAGATAGATACTAAGTATTCCCAAGAGTAAATGTTTTTACATTTAAGACGAGAGGAAACTAAGATTTCTAAAAGATTTTTGAGTAGTTTGAGTACCATCTTTATTAAGAGATTGATTTTTTATAATTATCTCATACCAAGAAAAGAGTTATGTTTTTAAACATATGAGCTGTGTATATTTTCTAGAGTAGTAATGAGCATCAATATGGGGACGAGTTCATATAACACAAGTCTCCATAAACAATGTAGCAAACGTCGATAGAAAGGGTCATACATTTTAGATGATTCCTTAATTCTTTTTAGCAAAGACTAGTGGATCCACTTAGTGAGTAGGCATTATACCCTGGAAAAATATAGGACAGTTCAGGCAATGTGGGTGAGAAGTTATATCATCCCATAGCTCATAGTGATGGTTGCCGGTTATCAATACTCCCACAAAATAATTTTGTATACTTATATACACAGAGTTTAGTTTGTATTTTCATATACAAGCAGATTTTATCTTGTATCTTGGTATATAGAAAAATTGAGTTACTATTATATTTTTTAATCATTATGTTGTTTTCTACTATTTTAAAAGATTTCCATATATCGATGTTTGCCACAAATTTTAAAGTGATAGAAAATAAATTACAATTACAAATAAAATCTAAAGAAACATAAATTTATTCATCAATATTGCAGGTACAATTTTGTTCCTCCCTTGATTCTACTCTCTTAAGATTTATCCATGATTCGAGGGTCGTACTGGCGTATTTCTCTATCTGGGATTGTTTAATTTGACCTCTATATGAATATTTCATCCATTTGTGGAATATTTGGGATCTGGATCTTCAAAAATACCCAATAGTTTATGTGATATTTTGAGATTCCGTATAAAGGAATTTAGTACCCTTATATAGGCGTGAACTAGGGTTTAGGATTGAGTAGCCTTCAAGAATCCTAGTTTGAGTTGAACACAATTAGTAGAGTCCCAACTCGAATTGAACGCATCTTGTAGAGTCCCAAAAAATTTCAATGACTACAATCACACTTTTTTATTGTTTTATCATGGGTTGAATAACATATCTTTGAGTTTGAGTATCTAAACTTTGAGTTGAGTTTCTCATTCTTGAGTTGAGTTGAGTTGAGTGAGTTGAGAAGAGGTAAGTATGTTTCCTCTTTATCAAGTGCAAGCTTATGTTATGCTTTAGAACTCCCCTTTATGCTGGTACATTCCATGTACTAAGTCATTTGGCCTGCATCATTTCATGATATATATACAGGTATTCAGGAGCATCAACATGCGCTTCGTTGATACCACATGCAGTTTTAGTTAGCTATGGTGAGCCTCCTTGATTCTAAAAGGTTCCACTTGTACTTTCTTTTATATCGGTTGTTTGGATGTAGTGAGTGTTGACACCCAATGTCACAACCCAAACGTACCCCCTAGAAGTTAGGGAAACCCTTGGATCAGAACAGTTGCATACTTGACCTTTTAGAGGTCTTGTACTAGCATTTTCTCTATCATTCATTACATAAGACACGAAAAGTAGTGCGGAATTAAAACTTTTCATGGTATTAATAATAATAAAGAAATATGTTTTATAAATACTAAAGAGTATTCTCTTTGTCACAAGCCAACTTAAAGACACAGCCTTTACATTGAATGAAAATACATAATAAGTCTTATTAGTAGAAACTAAAGAAATAAGGATTATACCCTAGAATATATGAGGACATACTTAGTCTTGAGAGGGTCGATTCTCAAGTTTTCCTTCTAACCTTCAACTTTCCTCAAACCTATACTTATAGAGTATAGAAAAGTATGTACTAAGTATGACATATGCAAAAACATGCGAAAAGGGACATTTTAGTAGAAGTAAGCTTTCATGCTAAATAACTAAATCCTTAATAAATAGAGAAGTAAAATAACATATAAGTCATCATTTAGCTCATAGATTTAGACTTCCAAAATTTTAACACAAAGGAATACTTTACAGTGAACTCATTTCAAGCCAACTCACTGTGATGTCATCCCTTTGAAGTTTCCCTTAACCAAGGTTACCCTAAGATTCACTAAGGTAAGACATGAAGGAAACGCCCATACAATTCTTTCAATGCACACCTAAGTGATCCTCAAGACTACCCATTATAGGCTAACTATGTTTGGGTAACAAGTCCATAACTTATAAATAGACATTAGAGAAACATATTTGCGTTTAGAACTTCACATAGGTTCCTTTCTTCAAGTGTACTTGCGAGTTACAGAAAAGCAATGTGAGAAAAACATCCATACTACTACTCCCACAATGTGATCTTTGAGGATTCCATGAGATTAGGTACACCACATTCATCATTCATAAACTTCATTATACAAGATATAATCTTAACATGCTTTCTTAACATTAGAAATCAAATCACATAACTTCACTTTCGTCACATAATGACAATTCATACATTACATATAAAGACACACCAAGACTCCACTTTCAAGTGTCTACTTGTGCAATGGATAAATAGCGTCCCATTCCACCACCTACCCTAAGTAGTACACCCTTTAGGAGACTTAGTTCATTACATTATTTTGAGGGGGAAAGCTTTAACTGACATAGACCATGAGAGTGAGGCATAGAAACCCAACATTAACCCTTATCGGATGAGGGATCCCACTTGCCTAGGGTAGGGTCATTCTCTTAGCCTTTACATGGATTCTCCAATAACTACACCTATGTGGGCGCATAGTCAAGGGATAAGGAGATTGATTTTAAGTAACTCGTTATATACTAAGGGGGAGTACTCATCTCAAGAGGTATATTGGATACAACATCTCAACTCACGAAGTGTAACCACCCCTTCTTCAAATCCTCTCGGTGCTAAGTAACTCCCCCATGCAGTCTTAAACATTCATTACTAAAGGTTAGGGGATAGCTATTGGACACCACATCTCAACTCACGAAGGGTATCCATCCTCCAACCTACATTAGAAAGCTCTTGGAATAATTTTAACAGTTTTTCAAGGACCCCATCGACGGCCCCTAGCTACTGGGTGTCGCCTGGTCGCCGGTTCACCTTGCTAGGGCGTCGATTGGGACTGAGGCTCCATCCTGGGGGTCAAGCTCCCACAACTAAGGTTGGAGCTACGCCCCCCAAGCGACGGCCCATCAAAAGGACTACGTTCTGTTGATGATGGGTGTCGATGGGATAGTGAAGTTGGTAGTTTCTACCTAGACGTTGGGGTCCTCTTCTAGGTCCCCTTGTGGGTCCTAGGTAGAGTCGTTACTGGATGTTAAACCCCCATACATGGTCATCTAGGTCTTAGGAACTTCCACCATCATCTTCAACCAAAATGAACACGTAAAACTTGCCAAAACATATAAGGACACACAAGCACATTCCAAGGCACATGTTCCGAACTACGTGTACGTTCTTGGACGTTTGACCTCCATACATCACCAAACTTCATGAACTTCCTCAAAACATCATTAATAACCATTTTAACACATAATTAACTCTTGAAACATTAGTTAATCTCTAGTTCAACCTAGTTCGTTTTGGGGGTGTTACACCCAATTTTGGTTCTCCACATTTAATATTAATCACCGAGCTTCTTAAATCTCAAACGATTTAAAATATTTAGTTTTATATAATTTCAAAAAATATAGTTTTCATGTTATTTTAAATAGTTGTTTCATTATTTTATAATTTTAAACAATATTTGTGTTTTATATAATTATGTATACAATTATATTTTATAAATATTTTAAAATCCTCACAAAAGATTTTATATTTTTAAGTTAAATATTTTGTCAATTTACCTTAAGTCATAATTATAACTTTGAGTTAATAAGTGTGTAATTCAATTAATTGTTACATTTCTTTAAGATTAAGAAGCTTGTTGAATAATTAATATTATTTCATTTTGTTTAAGTTTTTATTAAATTCTCTAAATTAAACTTAATTTGGTTATTTCTTAAATTCCAAGCCTTAACCATTTTCCACCTCCAATCTTGAACCAAACTTTTAGTCCGTTATTCTTGGCCCAAATTCATTGATCAGCAATCCTTCAGCAGCAATACAATAACCCATCCCATCAGCATAAAAATTACAGCAGCATCATACGCACAAGAATACAAAATCCCAACCACTTCGCTTTTTCGAGTTTTTGGATTAAAACATCCCTAAAATATGATTCAAATTGAATGTATATCCCTATATTATCTAAGTGGTCAAAAATATCCTTATTCTATCCAAATAATTACAATAATTATCCTTCACTTAATTTTTTATTAAGAAATTGATTAAACCGAGCTTCTTAATTTTACTCATGTAATAGCCACGACGAGAAGATCAAAGTTACCTAAAATTAATACGGATATGAATAGAAAATGAATCTTTCATTCTCAAAATATAATTTTTGTGTGTTGTTGGTTTAAATATCTATCGCATTATCAAGTAAATTCACTTACAACAATACGTAAGCCTTGAAATATTTACATAATAGGTTCGATAGTTAGAAAGGTTATTCTAAAAAATTTCATTTTAAAAAAATATTACGCTATATTTTTAAAATATCTAGTACGTACATATGTACGTTATATACAATGCAATTCACATTTAATACAATGTAAATAAATGTTGATAATTTAGTGAAATTACTTAGCGTTTTTTATGAAAATAAAAAGAATCACACTATTTGAAATTTTGGAAGTTGAAATTTGTATTTCGCTTTACTTTTTACAAATAATATTTAGAATTTGAATAATTTTGTCTGAATATGATTTGACCCCTCAATTTCTATAAACCCCCCAACTTGACTAGCTTAACCATGTACACATTTTTTCATTCAACTTGACACATTTTCTTTTTGTTGGGGCGTGAGTTTCTCAAAAAAATTAGACATAATGATGAAACTTGCAACTTTTGCGATAGTGCAAGGATGTTTTTTGTTCACTTATACAATACAAGGATGTACTTTAGGTTTAAGTTATACTTTCATGGATGAGATTAGCCAAAACCTCTCATTTTTTCTTCTTCATAAGACGAAACCCACAAAAGACATCATCCGCAACAACTCCAAACAGCGTCTGCAGCAGCCATCGTCACCGATGTTCCCTTTCCCCCATTTTAGGGGATTTTCAAATCCTTTCACTGTTATCTTGATAAGAGGCAGAGGAATTTGAATTTCAAATTCAAAATTTCACCCGTTTTCCTCCTTAATCGGCCCTAATTTTCCTCTATACAAACTACCCTTAACCATTGTTGAAGGGAGGAGCGAGCATAGATAGAGGATTTTGGAGTTTGAGTTCTTTGGCAATAGTCTTTTTACACTTAAAAATTTTATATTTAGATCTCTAATTCTATGTTCTAAGAAGGTCGCCACTCATATTTTCTTGGCCTGTTGTTCATTTATTCAAATTTTGGGGTAGAAGAACCACTGCCCTCCTTTGCTCGTCGTCATAGTCGCTACTCCAATAAAGGTGATATCTCTTCTACTCTTACTTCATTTTGGCCAATCATCAATATAAAAAAGTAGTTATATATCTATGTCGTTCTTTTTGCTTGAGCTCGATTTGTTTGGTAATGTATGGATTTGAATGCTTAATATGATTCAAAATGTGATTGCTCTCCTCCAATGTGTGCTTGTTTTGGTTCATGGACCCTTGGTTAAATCAATCAGATTTTTGTAGCATGTAGCATGTTTCTGGGATATTTTTTTTCTTTTTGTTTGCACATAGTACAATCATTTTTTTGCTCTCTCTCTCTCTCTCTCTCTCTCTCTCTCTCTCTCTCTATGCTAGAGCTATCGTATATTCGTATGTCCGTTCTTACTCCTTTTTTAGGTGATGAACTACTACCCTTGTTTATATTACCTTTGATGATGTGTGTTTTGACCTGATATTTTCCTTTAGTATATTAGTTCTCTTTCATTCCAAACTGTAGTCCTTCATAAATATATTTTTTGTGTGACCTTCTTGTCAGAGAGGCGAACCCAGGATTATAATGCTTGGGGTGCATCAATATAAACATAGCATAAATATAAGGTTTAAGCAAAACATAAAATAAAAATAAGCTTAAAGTGGGACTTGAACCTTGTTTTAGAGGGTGATAACTCTAGCTTCTACCAATTGCACTAGCACACTTCTATGCTTTTTATGGGTGCACTGTTAACTATATTTTTATTTCTACTAGTTCTCAAAATAGATATACATACATACATATCATTTTTTTGGAAGTTACCGGGTGCACGTTACGGTGGGGGTCCGCCCCTGCTTCTTGATATACTCCCTCTGTTTCAAAAAGAATGACCCTTTTTCCTTTTTAGTATATGCAAAAAAGAATGACTCATATCCTTTTTTGACAACACTTTAACTTTAATATTTCACGTGGCATGTTTAAACCACGAGATTAAAAGACATTTTGGTACATTTGACTTAATTTTAATTTAGAACCACAAGATTAAAAAGTCTTTTTTCTTTTCTTTAACTCCGTCCAAGTCAAACTAGGTCATTCATTTTGAAACGGAGGGAGGATACATTATGCAGTATTCTGTCTCGTGCAAGCTATAATCTTCATGGTTTTTTATTTTCTGCCCATTGTCTCTTTTCTTTGTGTGTTGACATGCTCTTAGCTTTGTTGCTTATTAAAAATCAAGAATAGAATTTGCTTTTGGTCGTTTTTTTAT
>NC_028643.1:12931445-12953412 GCF_001406875.1 Solanum pennellii | reverse complement strand
GGGGGGGGGGGGATCTTGAAATAATCGAAAGGCTTTCATGTCAATTAAATTATGTCTCATTTGTTTTACTATTTCTAATGCTTATGATATCTCTTTTGTCATTTTCCCACATGTACCCCTTCCCATCCCATGGTGAACTTTTCTACCTTGCATTTCTTAGTTGATCCATAAAGGCTCGATCTTTGTTTTCCCTATTTCTTTGATCAGCCCTCTATACATACAAAAGTTGTTACAGGTCCCGGAGACCCAACATACTGCTGGAAATTAGTTTTAGAAGCCCAAGAAATGTATTGTATACATATTGTAAACAACATTATACATTGATATACAATTTTGCTACAAAAACTAAGTTGTCAAACACAAAGATACAGGTTGGAGGTGTTAAAGCTAAAGGTATACAGTTGGTATACATCCCAAGATATAGGAAACGCGGCTAATATACAAGATCTTGATATAAAACCTGTGTATACAGAAATGGAAATTGGTTCAAAGTCCAAAAAGTAGCATCTTCGGCCCAATATTTCTAGGCAGTAATTGGCCCAAAGGGCCCAAATTCTTCTCTCCCTCTCTTTATTATTTAATTGTCATAATTTATTAATTATTTGTTTTTCTTATCATTAACTCTAACTTTAGAATTCTTAATTAGCTATTCCTTATGTAACCCTAGAAGCCGAACCATATTCATTATGTTAGTTTATTTTAATAGAATTAATTTTTTTATGGACTCTCATGCTTTTCATTAAATATATTTAATCATAATTTTTATTCTTCAGTTCATTAAAAATGATTTTCATGCTTAAATTAACCAATTTTGTTTAAATTATTATTTTTTAAATGAGCGGAGTAAATTCTAATAAATCTAGTTTTGTGAAAATTCTAATCACTTGCATTTCAATTCAAATGTTTCGATTAAGGTCCAATTTTTTGAAAAATAATGAAATTGTTCTTTTAAGTATTTTATCAAGTTAATCTAATATTTTAAATATATATTATTATGTTTATATCAAATAATTTTCTTAAAAAATAGTAAAAGAATATGTAACCTAAGTCGTAAGATAACTGCATGTTTGCGGACGCTTCAAATACCTTTAAAACCTTCTTGAAGCGTAAATAAGAAGCTCTTACCCATTTTCTCCAATTTATAAAGATTTGATCTGAAGAATCTTTTAAATTAAGTTTTCTTAGTTTCTTTAAAAAATTAAGTGGCGTTTTTTTTCTAAGTATTTTTCTCAAATTATTTTATACTTTGAACATTCAAAAAAAGGAATTTTTCTAAAGATGCAAAAATTACGGCATAACTGTCCCCAAACTTAAGAGGACACGTTGGGGGGGCTCTGGCTGGCGCGGCACCCCAAGGCCCTACAGACAGAGATTCTCTCGTGGGGCTATGAGAGGCGCGGCGCCCCAACCCCCATACCTAGGTGTGCTCGACTTTTCTCCTCCATTTTTCATCTCTAAACCCTCTAAACATCCATGGTTCTTTCACGAAACACTTAGGATCATTAATACCCTCAATATCCAATAGATTTAACTCGATAAACAACCTGGAAATACGAATCAAATCAACACTAGGCATTCGACAAATTAACCAACAAGTATTCAACAATGTTCTTCAAGAACTTCACTTTTTGTCATGCACCCAGTCTAAAATCACTGAATTGAAACAAGTTTGGTGTATGGGTGAACTGGCCCAACACAAAAAGATCTCACATATCTTGATAAGGATCACCCCCGACGAATTCCACTCGCTAAGCTTGACGTTCTTGGCGAATTCTTGACTTCTCTCTCTTTCTTTCTTCTTTTCTCTTTTGCAAGCCCTAAGCGTAATTCTAACTTTTCAAAATTTATCTATGATTTGGTTTACCCCAATAAACCCCTAAAACAAAATAGAAAATTAATTGGTGAAAAGACTAGTTTGCCCTTCCCTAAATCCGAATTGGCACTTTCCTTAATATAACAGCCCAACGTCAGAAAGGCATAACTCACTCAAAAAATATCAAAATTGTGCAAACTCAAAGGCATTGGAAAAATCTTTCCAAAGGATTTCTAACCATATCATAAACTACCTCTAAATCATCCTTAGCTAGAAGTTATGACCGTTTGAAAATGACCACAACACACTTTCTTAACTTAGAAATTCTTTCCAGATTTTCCCTTTTTCTTTCCAAAAATGTTTATTTTTAACTTCTTAGCTATTTCAAGTTGCGAGATATTACAATATCTCCCCCTTGAGAAAATTCGTCCTCGAATGAGATTTCTTTCACCAAGCTAAAAATAGTAACCTAAAGTTCAACACTCAACAATCAAAAGCAAGTAATAACATGATTACTCATAGTTTATATAGTACTAATAAGAGAATTAGTACATTGATCTACATATCCTTCGTATTTAAAGAGATGTGGATATATTTTCTTTATATCCTTTTCAGCTTCCCAAGTAGCTTCTTCAACAAATTGGTTTATCCATAGGATCTTGATTGATCTAACCTCCTTTATTCTCAATTTGCAAACTTTGTGATCTAAAATCTGAACTGGAATCTCCTCATAGGATAAGATATCCTCAATCCCAACATTTTCAGTTGGTACAATTAATGAAGGATCGCCCATGCACTTTTTCGACATAGACATGTGAAACACCAGATGAAATTCTAGTAACTCTTATGGTAACTCTAACTCATAAGCTACATTGTCAATCCTTTTGGCTATGCAATAAGGTACAATATACCGGGGAATAAGTTTACCCTTCTTACCAAACCCGATAACACCCTTCATGGGGAAACCTTCAAGTATACCCAATCATCCAATAAGAGACGTGTATCTTCTCCCATAAAGAGCTTCATATGGAGACATTTGGATCCTCAAATGATAATTGTTGTTGTAAGCAAACTCAATAAGAAGTCGGTAATCATCCAATTTCCCCTTTAAATCAATCACGTAATCCCTCAACATATCTTCTAAGGTCTGGATAGTACACTCTGCTTGCCCATGAGGATGAAATACAATACTTTAAGTTCACATTTGAACCCAAACCTTTCTGAAAAGATTTCCAAAACTGTGCAGTAAATTGTGCAACTCTATCTGAAATAATTAAAACTGCGACTCCATGAAGTCTCACCACCTCCTGAATGTATAACTTTAAATAATCCTCTGCCGAATGAGTTATCTTTACCGGAAAAAAGTGGGTTGATTTTGTCATCCTATTGACAATCACCCAAATGGAATCATGCTGCTTGCGAGACCTTGGCAAACCTGTGATGAAATCCATTTTAATCATCTCCACTTCCATTCCAGAAGTTTGATGTTCTGCGCCAAACCACCAGCCTTTTGGTGTTCCAATTTTACTTGCACGACAATTCAGATACTTGGCAACATATTCAACAATGCCCTTCTTCATACCATTCCACCAATATACCTCTCTCAAATCGCGGTACATCTTTGTGGAACCCAAATGAATAGAATATCTGGAGCTATGAGCTTCCTCCACAATCCTCTGTTGGAGCCCATCCACCATTGGTACACACAAACCTACCCTGATACTTAAAAACACTATGTCCCCATTGTTCAAAAGTTAATACTCTTTGACCTCTAACACTAGTGATGATTCAGCCCTGTTTGTCACTACTATTCTTCCTTCTGTGGAATCCATAAGTCTGACTCTCAGGTGTGTAATTCTATGCACATCTTTTGCTAGTTTTTTCTTCTCTTCTTCAAGATGGTTGCTACTCCCCATCGATAACATGCTTAAAGCATCAACAACCATATTAGCCATACTTAAGTGGTAAAGAATACTCATGTCATAATATTTGAGCGATTCCAATCACATCCTTTGTCTAAAATTAAGCCCTCTATGAGTGAACACATATAGCTGGATCTTATGATCAATGAATATATCAACATGAATGCCATACAAATAGTGACTCCATATTTTCAAGGCAAAAACTATAGCGGACAAATCTAAGTCATTGGTTTGATAATTCTTCTCAAGAACCTTTAACTGTCTGGAGGAATAATAACTTTGCCAGCCTGCATTCTAACACACCCCAAACAAACTCTTCATTTATCACATTACACCAATAAACCTTGAGTACCCTCTGGTAAGGTCAAAGTTGGGGCAGTAGTCAACCTATCTTTTAATTCCTGAGAGCTTTCTCACAAGCTTCAGACCAAGACCATTGAAACTTAATTGTCTTCTAGGTCAAGCTTGGTCAAAGGAGATGAGATAGACGAAAACCCCTCAATATACCTTCTATAGTAGCAAGTCAAATCCAAGAAACTCTTTATATCACTTGAAGACGTTGGTTTAGGCCAAATTTGAATTGCTTCTATATTTTGGGTGTCAACTTTATTTCCATCGCTGGAAACTATGTGGTCCAAGAATGCCATAGACTTAAGCAAAACTGGCATTTTGGGAACTTAGCATATAACTCCCTATCTTTCAAAGTCAAAAGGACTATTCTGAGGTGACTGTCATGATCTTCTTTATTCCTTGAATAGATTAGTATGTCAACAATGAAGTCAATAACAAACATATCTAGATAAGGATTTGAAGATTCCATTCATAAGATCCATGAATGTTGCAGGCGCATTGGTCAAACCAAAGGACATGACCAAAAACTTATAATACCCATATTTGGTTATAAAAACAGTCTTTAAAATGTCATATTCCCTTAATTTCAACTAATGTTAGCCTGATCTGAGATCAATTTTCGATAAGTAGGAAGCACCCTCAAGTTGGTTGAAATGATCATCAATTTTAGGAAAAGGATATTTATTCTTGATGGTAACATTGTTCAACTGGAACTAATCTATCTTTTCCTAAGGGAACCATCTTTATTTCTCACACATAAGACAAGAGAGCCCCAAGCTGATACAGTTGGTCGATTCAAACCCTTATCTAACATATCTTTCAACTGTTCTTTAAACTCTTTGAACTATGCTGGTGTCATTCTATATGGAGGAAAAGAGATAGGACGAGTATCTGGAACAAATTCTATGCCGAAGTATATTTCTCTCTCAGGTGGGACTCCGGCTAGATCATGAGAAAAAACTTTTGGAAAGTTTTTTTCTATAGGAACTGATTGGAGGGGAGGTACCTCAATAATCAATTCATTAACTCGGACTAAGTGATAGATACGACCCTTCAAAACTAACATTCTCGCCTTAAGGTACGAAGTGTAACGACTCTTAGGCATTGATGAACTTTTTTCCACTTTATAACTGGTTCACTGGAAACTAAACTTGGCTATTCGAGTTCTCAAATATATTGATGCATAATAGGCATGAAGTTAGTCCATACCTAGATTGACATCAAACTCTACCATGTCTAACTAAACTAAGTCATTCATGGTAATCTTGTTATTGACGGTAAATGGTACATTCATGATAGACTCTCTAAACTAGAATAGAATTCTCAATCGGTGTAAAAACACTGAAGGGATCAAGATGTTGCTATATAAAACATCAAAATTGCAGACTTGGATCATACTAGTGATAATATCCAGCTAATCCTCTTACTCTCGATGACTACTGATTGCATAAAGGTGGTTTTCTTCTCCGTCTTCCCCTGAAGGCCGAAGTACCTTATCCAGATGTAACTCTATGTGGTGAAGAAACTAAAGAAAACTGGGCTCTATTGCCCTCTTTATCATTTCTCTGTCTGTTCTTAGGAAATTCTCTTATAAAATGACCATTTTGGAAACACCTAAAGAAACCACTGGTGCCATCATGACACACCTCTGAGTGGTTCCAACAAAACTTAGCACATGCAAGAGTCTTAGTACCACTTTGTCCCTTACTACCTTGCAAATGCTCATGTCTAGATCTAAAGTTATGAGAATCTTCAGTATTGTACTCACATTAGTTCTTTGGTGCAGGTGAACTAGAAGATGATGAAGCAGGTCCTTTCTGCTTCTATAAGAAAAAAGACCAGTTTAGATTATTCCTTTGCTGCACAACTTCATTCCTTGTTTCTTAGCCCTCTTATTCTTGAACTCTTATCTATTCCTATGATGGTCCTCCTCAACTTTTTGCACATGTATCATCACCCTTTCTATGCCCATGTCATCTATTAGGATCACAACCTTACTTCCCTTAGACGACAGACCAAATATAAACAAGTTCGTTCTCCTCATGTTAAAAACAGTCACTTAGCTTCTCTTAGATCACGACGGAAGAAACGCCCTAAAAAGACCTCCTCAAACAAAGCTCAGCTCATAATCAGTTATGTGTAAGCACAAGTTAGAAAGAAACTTTTTAGAGATAAGATCTAACGCATTTCCTAGATGTTGCAGCCTCATAATTATAGATGTGCCGTATTTCACACCGATAACTGGGAATCTACAGACATGACTTCATAAACTCCCTATGACTCTTGAACTCTATGCTCGAATACCAAGTTTGTCACGCCCCGAGCCTACACATTTGGCGGGACTGTCACCCAAAGACCATTGTTGGCCTCGAGCGAACCCTTGGGATGACTTACTTAACTAAGCGGAAGACTTAACTTAATAAACAATCTCATATAATAATTTAAAGAGATATAATCTTGGCAAATTGGCAACTTAAGTCTCATAGCAAAAGATCTGCAATAGAAAGACAGGAGACTCATAACTAATTGTTTGACTATCTATGAAGCCTCTATAATACTAAGATGGATGTTGGGACAGACACACAACATCGTATATACAAAGACTAAAAGAGAATAAAAGTGTCCTCCGGGATGCAAAGAGGATCACCACTGACTCTGAGTGCTCAACGAGGCACTGGATGATGCTAATCCAAATTACCAATGTCTGCATCATAAGATGATGCAGGTCAACAGACACCAGTACGTTGAATGCACGAGTATGCGAGCTGGAATGCTAACAGCAACTTAAGCTTGAAAAAGAGTAAGAAGGAACAGTTACCTTGGCTCTGCTCAATTCATGAATAACTTGAATTAATATAAAACAATAAGACATATGCAATATATAAAAGCTTGTAAAACAATGAAAACACTTAGTTCATTAAAGAAAACGCAATGACAAACTCAACTTTACTTATATATGAAGAAATATAGTTTCCGTGGGAGATTCTTTTATCGACAACCATCACTTTGAGCATAAGTAATGGTGCAACCTCTTACCTCACATTGCAAGAGGATTGTCCTATACCTTACCGTTAGTATAGAACCTTAACTCTATGTGGATCCACTAGTCCATGCTAAAAAGCAATGAGGAATCATCTAAAAAGTATGACCATTCTTCTGTCTATGTTGGCTAAATGGTGTATGGGGGCATTAGTTAATATGAAGTCACGTTCCATGTTGGTGCTCAATACTACTCCCAAAATACTTAGCTCATATGTTTTTAAAACAATTTCTTATCTGGTTTGAGGTAATTTCTCAAAGATAGCTTTAAAACCTCTCTTGGAAATCATAGTGTCCTCTTTACTAAAACTAGTCAAAGGCTCTGTTGGAAGTCTAGATTCCTTTCTTGCTCAAAATGTGAAAACATTTGTAACTCTTAGGAAATACTTAGTTCAGGGGCGGCTCAAACATGTTGGTGACCTAAGGCCAAAATAAAACTTGAGGCCTTAAAAAAATAAAAAAAATTATAAATGTTTTTAATTTAAATCTATTTTTCTAGATTTTTGAGATGCAAAGTTGTTAATAATTTTTGTGTAGTCAATATCTTCTAATAATTCATTTTCAATCTATAATATAACCAAACCACTTAATCTTTCTTGAGACATTATTGACCTTAAATAGGATTTTATTATTTTTAATTTTGAAAAACATCTTTTTGCTAAGGGGATTGTTACAAGAATTGTTAACATTTATTCTACATGCAATGTAAGTATTTGGAAAAGAATCAAGTCTTTTATTTGATTGAGTATCTCAATTAGTGTATTGTCTTCTAGTTTTATGATTTTTCTTAACATTTTTAGCTCAGAAAATAATTATAAACCGTCAATATCAGAGTGAGTACTATGTTTTAAGGAACATTCAAGATTAAGACAATATATTTTTAAAATTCTCATCATTTGATGATCCTAATTTTTTCCCACTAAATAGAAAACCAAAAATATTTTCCTATACTTCAAATTGTTCAAATCTATTTTGAAGTGAGAAGATGGTTTGGTCTACTGTATATAAAAAGTAAGAAACTCTAAATGATTCTTCAAGATATCTTGTGATTTCATTATCAATATTCTCATGAAATTATTTTTTTCTATAAATTACACATTTCTTACGAAATTCAGATTCTATTTCATATCGAATGCAATTTCCTAAGCTGAGATCATAGCACTTGTAAATCCTTCTTCTATGTATGTTTTAAAAAAAGAAACTAATGAAACCTTTAAATTGATCTATAGCAACATCAACATGCATATTTTTTCATAGACAAACCATCAATATGCATATGAAATTAGAAAAACAAATAAGGTAAAAAAGAAGAAGATAACTTGCACATCAAGAAAAGTACACAACTTTTTATTGAAAAAGGAAAAAGTAATTGTCATATCTATTACTTCATTAATATCGTTTGCATTTATTGTCTTAGTTCTAAATTATTTTTTTTTAAAAATAATTCTACCTAATTAACTAAAAAATGGGCCCCCAAAGATTGGGGGCCTAAGGCAAAAAATTTTTTTTAATCCTTTACCAGCCACCCCTGACTTAGTTCCCTTATAATTTTTGAGAAATCAACTCAACCTTTTAATCTTTTATTAAGTTGCAACTTATCTCTTAGGAAATACTTAGTTTTCTTATAACTTTTGATAAATGAACTCAAACTCTTTATTCTTTGCTTAACTTGCAATTGAGCGTTCAAATAAAGTTAAAACGAATGGTAAAAAACTCTTGAAAACTTTAAGAGCTTACTTTTACTTGCATTTTAACTTTTAGACTTGACTCTTAACTTCTTTAACTTTGATCTTAACTTTTCTTCAATCGGATTATGGATTCAAGGTTCATGATCTCATGTTTGAATGATTTCATGATGTTTAGACACCTTGGAGTGTTAGAAAAAACTAGGAAATGTAGGTACATCACTTAGAAATTAGTTTGAAAAGACGGTGTAAGATAGAACTTCAGTGGCCAGGTTGGGGCACTCTGGTTGGTGCTGCTCCCAAGAGCATATTGACCTGAGGGGCTATGGGAGGTGCGACGCCCCAACACCCGTACCCAAGTGTTCTCGATTTTTCTCCTCGGTTTTTCATCTCTAATCACTCTAAACTTCCATGGTTCTTTCCTCAAATACTTAGGATCATTAGTACCGCCAATACTAAATAGATTTAACTCGAAAAATAACCCAAAAACACGAATCAAATAAACACTAGGCATTCAACAACTCAATAAACAAGAATTCAATTGAAACAATTTTGGTGTGTGGGTGAATTGACCCAACATTAAAAGATCTCACATACCATGATAGGGATCACCCTTGACGAATTCCACTTGCAAAGCTTGACGTTCTTAGCGAATTATTGACTTCTTTTCCTTTCTTTCTTCTTTTCTCTCTTCTCCAAGCCTAGAGCGTAATTCTAACTTTTCCTAACTGATCTAAGACTAGCTTGCCCTTTCCTAAATCTAACGTTCTTAGCGAATTATTGACTATTTTTTACCCCAATAAACTCCAAAAATGAAATAGTAAATTAATTGGTGAAAAGACTAGTTTGCCCTTTCCTAAATCCGGAATGGGACTTTCCTCAATCCAACAGTCTAACTTTCGAAAGGCATAACTCACTCATACGATATCAAAATCGTGAAAATTTGGCAGCGTTGGAAAAATATTTTCAAAGAATTTTCAACCATATTAAGAACTAGCTCTAACTCATCCTGAGCTAGAAGGTATGACCTTTTGAAAATGACCAAAATCTACTTGCTTAACTTAGAAATATTTTCCATATTTTCCCTTTTCTTTCCAAAAATATTTATTTTTAGTTTCTTAGTTTATTCTTAGCAATTTCAAGTTGCGCGATGTTACAATAGAGGACCTTAAAATAATGTAAAAATTATAAATCATCAGACTCGGACCTATATGCATATGCACGATGATTTGAATCTCTGCTTAGAAGTTTTGGGGATTTACAAATTCCTCAACTACCAATTACAAATAAATAACGCACTTGTAATATGATATGAATTTTAAAAAATGTTCTTATATGTGTTAATTTTAAAATCTATGACTTAACTATATGTTCTAACCTACTATACAAGTTTATATTACAATGTCCCTTCATAATACTAATATTTATATAGAATGCTAATACATTAAAATGTAGTAATACTAATTTTGTAATGATACAAAATTTGTAATATTGTTTATATAAAAGTGAATGATTCTCTTACTTTTCAATTGGTAACCACATAATAAAACATGATCACCGATATTAATGAATTAGACTCAAATGTATGAATTAAGATTACTCAAAACACATACTACTTGAAAATATAACTGAACTACACAAAAGAAAGTAAAAACTAAAAGGTGTAAATTTGGTTCCATATCTAGAGAGAAGATGCAGCAAACGACCATATCCGGCAACAGATTTAACACAAAGTCACCTAAACCGAAAGCTCCGCCGTTGAAAGAAGACACCTACGAAATTCATATTCATAATTCGCAGACATCTGATCGACATTCCTCCGAAATTTCATAGCTACACAATGAAAGAAGATATCAAAAGTTATAAGCATATTATTTATACTATGCATTCAGAAATTATGACATAATTTTTAGTTTCATTATAATATCATCGCATACAAAAATAATTTAAACATTCATATAACAAAGATTCAGCATTCATATTCTACATAAATTTAAGAAATAACTAAATTCCAAATTTACCAATCAAGTTATTTATGAACTCAATTATCTAAAAATGTGTAACCATTTCCACTAATTAACTAGGGAAAGTGTGTAAACTCAACAAAATATGTAAAGAAAACATGATAGTGTGTACAAGTTTTTAACTTTTCTTAACTCTACAAATAATATTTAAAAAACATTTTCTATATAACTAAACAAAGATACATGAGAAACTACCTCAAGTTCTAAATTTTGGATGTCATTAGAACGATCTTTCCTATGTAATAACTCCTCTATAATTTTCTTGCTATATAGTGAAGTAAGATATTAAAAGTTGTATGCATATTTCTGAGAAATATTTTAATTTTTTATGAACAAGTTTTGATATAGTTTCGAATTTAGTTATTAAAATATCATATACAACATAAATTTAAAATTATATAACATACGTCAATTATTTTTCTACAAAAATATTAGTAATGTAATTAACTATATACCAATGAAATTATTTTTAAACTCTTTTACCTTCAAATATTCTACCATCTCCACTAGTTAACCAGTCGAGACAAAATTGGTGAAAAGATAAATAGAGAAAAGAAAAATAATAGTTTGTACAATTTTTCTTATCCTCAACTTTGTAATTATAGATATTGAATATAGTATACTATGATTAGATATAAGAAGATGAAAATTACCTAAGGTTCCAAATCTGCGAAAGAATTACAGAGATTGAATGGACTTTTATCTTCGATAATATCACCATGATTATTTTGCTACATTATTAAATAAGACACCAGAAAATGTAAGTATATTTCATGAAAAATATGTTCACAATTTTTTCACCATTTAGGATATATAATTTTGATATTTAAATTTGGATTATCTTATAGAATACAAATTTAACCAATCATATATTAAAAGTTTGGCATTTGTACTCTAAAAATGGTAAGTAAAAATTAATTGAAAAATAATTAATCAAAATTATTCTAAAATTTTGTCACCTAAAAATATAATCATCTCAACTAATGAACTAGAGTAACGAAAGTGGGTAGAAATAACCAACAAAAGAGAGTTTTCCGGATGATAAGTGTCACTCAAATATTACTAATGAAAGAGAAAAATGACACTGTGTGCAAGAATTCTAATTAATAAAAGTGTATGTAAGAACATTTTTAGAACATAATTCTCTATTATAAAACATAGGTCTATGAGAAACTACCTCAAGTTCCGAATATGAAGAATTATAGTTGTGTTGGAAGTATCCTTCGTCTGTAGTAATACCTCTGTGATTGTCATGCTACACATAAAAACAAACTCTAAAATTTGTAAGCATAATAATCGTCAATTATTTGCATTACATATTCAGAGTAATTATATAGTTTGTTGTTTCATTATCAAATTATTTTATCCGTCACAAAATTAATCTTTCATAAAATAATAATTGATCATTTGTTTTCTACAATAATTAAATTAAAAATGAACCAATCAAATTACAATATTTTTGTTTCTCTCAACTTTTTAAGTATATTTTTAAATTATGTTAATCTATGACCAAACATATGGATATGAAAATTTGCCTGATGTTCTGTATTTGGGAGAAAATCACAAAGATTAAAGAATATTTCATGTAAAGTAATATCACCATAATTGTTTTGCTACACAGTAAAATAAGCCAGTAGAATTGTAAGAGCGTTTAATAAAGAACAACTAGTGAACAAAAGAATAATAGTGTGTAGAAACACTCATAATGGATATAAGTTTAATGTAATTAAATTATTTGAACATAATTCACTATTATCAAACATAGGTAAAACCTGCCTAATTTTCTTGCTACACATTGAAATAAGATATCAAAAGTTATAAGTATGTTTACAGATAATTATTTGCGCTATGTATTTACAGGTTATGTCATTATTGAATTATTTTACATATCATGAAATTAATGATTTTCATATAAAAAGAGCCGATCATATATGTTTTTAAAAAATTAAGAAATGAAATTAAAAATTAACCAGTCAAATTGCTTGCGAACCCTTTATCTTGAACAAATATCTTAAATTTATGCTCTAAAAAATTCTAAGAACAACTAAACTGAAGCTAATATGCTAAACTATTAGGATAACACGTTATCTCAAAATATAAATTCATCTCTACTAGTCGATTTGGGAGGAAAACTGGTCAAAAGAATAAAGTGAAGAGAAAAATGATAGTTGTACAAATTTTATAAAAGAAGTGATTTAGTAAATTATATATTCAAAGTATAATGTTCGTTGACTAGACATAACTATATCAATAACTATCTCAAAATTGGGGGAGAGGTACTGTTACTAGGACGATATTTCCTATGTAATAACATCATAAATTTTTTCCTCTATAACAAAATAAGACATCAAAAGCAATAAGTAAATTTACAGACAAACTACTTTTATTAAGAATTCTCCAATTTTGATATAGTTTTGTGTTTTCTTGTTAAAATGTTTTTACAACATATATTTTTAATTGTTCATATTGCAAGGGTCAATTATTTGTGTTCTACAAAAATAATAGAAACGACTAAATTAAAAATTTGCTAGTTAATTTATTTGTGAAATTATTTACTTCAAATGCACTATTATCTTCACAAATTAACTGGTAGAGGAAAAGTGGGTGAAATGAACAATAGATAATTAAGAGAAAAATAATAGTGTGTACAATTTTTGTTTATTTTGTCAACACTATAAGTATATTTTTAGAATATAAAATTTTATGACCCAATATATGTATATAAAAGTCTATATGAGGTTTTGAACTCGAGAGAAAATCACAAAATGGTTATAACCCAATAAAACATAGTAAGGATAGGTTGGTACATCAGACTGAACTAATTCAAATAGTACTTCGGGGACATCCGATAATTTTGGAGAACAATATTGTAACTCTTGGTGATTATAGTGGAGCTTTTGGTCCCGTGGTTTTTACTCTTCACATCGAAGGGTTTTCCACGTAAATCTTGGTGTCTTGTGTGATTGGTTTATTATTGCCTTGTTATATTTGTTTGGTTGAATTACTTGCTGCCTTACAATCATATTGCTTGTGGTTGTTTGTCTTCTCTTGGTTCAAATCGAGAAGGGAAAGTATAGACTTGGGTATTCTTCCGTTTGTTATCCTGTCAGGCATTTTTGTTAGTGCCTTGTCTTTCCCAACAAAGTGGTATCAGAGCATTGGTTATTGTTGATTGTCGTTTTGAATGATGGAGGCAAATATGAGCAAAATGGTGTGTTTAAATGGTAGTAACTATCATATTTGGAAAGGCAAGATGAAAGATCTTCTATTTGTCAAGAAGATGCATTTACCTGTGTTTGCTTCTAATAAGCCTCAGTCTTTGAATGATGAAGAATGGGAATTTGAGCATCTGCAGGTTTGTGGCTATATTAGACAATGGGTTGAAGATAATGTTAGAAATCATATTGTGAATGAGACACATGCCAAAAGTTTGTGGGACAAGCTCGAGACACTTTATGCTTCGAAGACTGGCAACAACAAGTTGTTCCTATTGAAACAATTAATGAATATCAGGTATAAAGAGGGCACTCCTATTTCTGATCATATTAATGATTTTCAGGGTGTTCTTGACCAGCTGTCCGGAATGGGTGTAAAGTTTGATGATGAGATACAGGGACTTTGGCTTCTTAATACTCTGCCAGACTCTTGGGAAACTCTTCGAGTTTCTTTGACTAATTCTGCTCCCAGTGGTGTTGTAACCATGGAATATACTAAGAGTGGTGTCTTGAATGAAGAAATGAGAAGAAGATCTCAAGCCTCATCTTCTTCAGCTTCACACTCCGATGTTTTGGTTACTGAAGATAGGGGGAGAAACAAGTCCAGAGGTCAGAATGATAGAGGTAAAAGTAGAAGCAAGTCAAAGTCTAAATACAAGAATATTACATGTGACTATTGCCACAAGAATGGGCATATCATGAAATATTGTTACAAGCACAAGAGAGATATGAGACAACAAAAGAGAGAAGGCGATAATGAAAATCGTGTTGCTGTTGTTGCTAATGATGATCTTCTTGTTTCTTGTGATGCAAATGCCATTAATCTTGTTCGTGATGAGTCTAGCTGGTTTGTGGATTCTGGTGCTACTTCTCATGTCACGCCAAAGAAGGAATTATTTTCTTCTTATACTCCAGGTAATTTTGGAACGTTGAAAATGGGCAATAATCATGAAGTTGAAGTTATTGGCATTGGGACAGTTTGTTTGGAAAGTAACAATGGTTCCAAACTAGTTCTCAATAATGTCAAGCATGCTCCAGATGTTCGCTTGAATTTGATTTCTGTGGGATATCTTGATGATGAGGGTTATGTTAATACACTTGGTGTTGGCCAGTGGAAGCTTACTAGAGGTTTGATGGTTGTGGCCCGTGGTGACAAGTTGTCTAACTTGTATGTATTTCAGGGCTCCATGTCCAGAGACTCAGTAAATTTGGTGGAGAATGATACTTCATCAGAGTTATGGCATAGAAGGCTGAGTCATATGAGCGAGAAGGGGATTGATAGTTTGGCTAAGAAAAATTTGCTTTCTGGAGTGAAACAAGCAAAGTTGAAGAAATGTGTTCATTGCTTAGCCGGTAAACAGAAAAGAGTTTCTTTTCAGAGTCATCCGCCTTCAAGAAAGCTTGATTTGCTGGAGTTGGTACATTCTGATTTGTGTGGTCCTTTTAAGGTAAGATCTCATGGTGGTGCACTTTACTTTGTGACTTTTATTGATGATCATTCTCGCAAACTCTGGGTATTTCCTTTGAAGTCCAAGGATCAAGTACTTGATGTGTTCAAGAGTTTTCAGGCCTTGGTTGAAAGACAAACAGGGAAGACATTGAAATGCATCCGCTCAGATAATGGTGGTGAGTATATTGGTCCTTTTGATAGATATTGCAGAGAGCAGGGTATTAGGCATCAGAAAACTCCTCCAAAGACTCCTCAGTTAAATGGTTTAGCAGAGAGGATGAACAGAACTCTAGTTGAGAGGGTTAGATGTATGCTTTCAGATGCTAAGCTGTCAGATTCCTTTTGGGCAGAAGCACTTAATACTGCTGCTTATGTTATCAATTTATCTCCTGCTGTTGCTTTAGATGGTGATGTCCCTGACAGAGTTTGGACTGGTAAGAATGTTTCTTATGATCATCTTAGAGTCTTTGGGTGTAAAGCCTTTGTACATGTTCCTAAGGATGAAAGGTCAAAGTTGGATGTTAAAACTAGGCAGTGTATCTTCATTGGTTATGGTCAAGATGAATTTGGCTATCGTTTCTATGATCCTGTTGAGAAGAAACTTGTTAGAAGCCGTGATGTTGTGTTCTTTGAAGACCAAACAATTGAAGATTTTGACAAAGCTGACAAGGCTGATTTTCAGAGTAGTGAGAGCTTAGTTGATGTTGATCCAGTTCCTTTGACTATTGCACCGGAAGAAAATCTTCATAATGATGAAAATCAAGTTGATAATGAAGATGGTGATCATGTTCAGAATGACCGGCATGATGTTGTTGATGCTCCAGTGCAAGATGATGTGGTTGTCCAACAACCAATTATAGATGCTCCAGAGAGTTCTCTCAGACGATCTAGTAGAGAGAGAATTCCTTCATCTCGTTATTCTCCCAATGAGTATGTACTCTTGACTGACGGGGGAGAACCTGAGAGTCTTGATGAGGCCATGGAAAGTGAAGAAAAAGAAAGGTGGTTTGATGCTATGGAAGATGAGATTAAATCCTTGCATGATAATCATACCTTTGATTTGGTTAAGTTACCTAAAGACAGAAAAGCTTTGAAAAACAGGTGGGTTTTTCGGGTGAAACATGAAGATGGTAATCCAGTTCCACGGTACAAAGCTAGATTAGTTGTCAAGGGATTTAATCAGAAAAGGGGAGTTGATTTTGATGAGATATTCTCTCCAGTTGTGAAGATGTCATCCATTCGTGTGGTTCTAGGCTTGGCTGCAAGTCTAGATTTAGAGGTTGAGCAAATGGATGTTAAAACTGCTTTCCTCCATGGTGACTTAGATGAAGAAATTTATATGGAGCAACCGGAAGGTTTTGAAGTCAAGGGTAAAGAGAATTATGTTTGCAAATTGAAGAAGAGCTTGTATGGTTTGAAACAAGCTCCCAGGCAGTGGTACAGGAAGTTTGGTTCTTTTATGAGTCAGCAGGGCTTCAAGAAGACTTCTTCAGACCATTGTGTTTTTGTGCAAAAGTTCTCTGATGGTGACTTTATTATTGTGTTGCTTTATGTTGATGACATGCTTGTTGTTGGTCATAATACTTGCAGGATTCAGAAGTTGAAGCAAGAGTTGAGTAAGTCTTTTGCTATGAAAGACTTAGGACCAGCAAGGCAGATTCTTGGCATGCAGATTGTCCGTGATAGAAAGGCCAAGAAATTGGTATTATCACAAGAGAAGTACATTCAGAAAGTACTTCGCAGATTCAGCATGGACAAAGCTAAGGTTGTCAGTACACCTTTAGCTATGCACTTCAAATTGAGCACGAAACAGTGTCCTTCTAGTGATGATGAGAAGGAAGATATGAAGAAAGTTCCTTATGCTTCAGCTGTTGGTAGTTTGATGTATGCGATGGTTTGTACAAGACCGGATATTGCTCACGCTGTTGGAGTTGTTAGCCGTTTTCTTTCTAATCCGGGAAGAGAACATTGGAATGCTGTGAAGTGGGTTATGAGATATCTCTGTGGCACTTCTAGTCTGAGTTTGTGTTTTGGTACAGGGAAGCCTATTCTTTGTGGTTATACTGATTCAGACATGGCTGGTGATGTTGATACTCGCAAGTCTACTTCAGGGTACTTGGTTACTTTTGCAGGGGGAGCTGTGTCTTGGCAATCTAGGTTGCAAAAATGTGTTGCTCTATCTACTACAGAAGCTGAGCTTATTGCTGTCGTTGAAGCTTGTAAAGAATTGCTTTGGATGAAGAGATTCTTGGGGGAACTTGGTTGTGCTCAAGAGAGGTATGTGCTTTATTGTGACAGTCAAAGTGCTATACATCTTGGCAAGAATTCTACGTTCCATGGTCGGTCTAAACACATTGATGTGAGATACCATTGGATTCGAGATGTGTTGGATTCTAAGTTGCTTGAGCTTGAAAAGATTCATACAAATGACAATGGTTCCGATATGATGACTAAAGCTTTGCCAAGAGGGAAGTTTGAAGATTGTTGCATGGTCGCCGGGATGGCGGTCTCCTCCACATAGTCGTGAGGGGGAGAATTGTTGGGTTATGGGTCTTTTTCCCTTCCTATGTGGATAAATAAAAGCCCAATTTGGACCAACCCATTTTTGCCCATAGGCCCATTCTTATGAGGCAAATATAAGCCTATTTAGGTCTTATTTTCATATACACAGAGAGTTTTTTCAGCAGCCAAAAAGAGAGAAAGAGAGCAGTTTTCGCAGTCAAAATTCAGCCCTAACAGCCAACTTCAAATTGCGATTCCCGCTTCGTTTCTTGTCCGATTGAGCTGATTTTTGGACAGCATATTATCTTCATCTCAATCTTTGATTAGGAACTGACAGAGTTGGATTTGGTGGCCTGCAGCTTCAGTTTTGCTGTCGTGAACAGTAGCTGCGAAATTGGTGATTTTGCTCCTTTAATTCTCTAGATTTGGTGCAATCTTATTTTGTTGTTGCTCGTTGTTTGGCACTTGTTTTGTGGCCAATTTTGGAGAACAATATTGTAACTCTTGGTGATTATAGTGGAGCTTTTGGTCCCGTGGTTTTTACTCTTCACATCGAAGGGTTTTCCACGTAAATCTTGGTGTCTTGTGTGATTGGTTTATTATTGCCTTGTTATATTTGTTTGGTTGAATTACTTGCTGCCTTACTATCATATTGCTTGTGGTTGTTTGTCTTCTCTTGGTTCAAATCGAGAAGGGAAAGTATAGACTTGGGTATTCTTCCGTTGTTATCCTGTCAGGCATTTTTGTTAGTGCCTTGTCTTTCCCAACAGTATAATGACGCGATATTTCAGCTACAGTAATATCATTCGAGTTAATTTGCTAGATAGTGAAATAAACATCAAAAATAGTAGGTACATTTCATAAAACTATTTTCACATTGTTTATCACAAGTAAGGATTTGATTTCAATATTTAATTTTAAATTATCTTATTCAATACATATTTAATCACCCATATAACAAAAAGTTGATCATTTGTACTCTACAAAAGGATAAGAAAAAAGTAACTGAAAGTTGATCACTCATATTGTTTAGAAACTCTATCACCACAAAATATACATTTACCTCAACTAATTAACAAGACAAGTGAAGGTTGACAAAAGTAACTAGTAAAGAGAAAATTGATTGCATACAAAAATTATTAATTCATAGGATTTAATCGTAAATACATTTTTGAGGTTGTGAGTATTATTCTAAAATATTAGTATATGTGAAACTACCTCTACCTCTGAATTTAAGGGACTACAGTGAAGTTTGAAGGATCTTTCATCTGTAGTAAAATCTATATAACTTTCTTGCTATATATTAAAATAAGACATCCAAACTTGCAATATTATTTACTGATAATAATTTGTTCAATATGTATTTGTATGTTATAGCATAATTTTGAGTTTCATTATTTAATTAACTTATACATCACAAAATTTACCCTTCATATAATAAAAGTTGATCATGTGTGTTCTACAATAATTTAAGAAATAATTAAATTAAAAATTTAAAAGTCAAATTGGTTAGTAATTCTTTTTGTTGCACTTCAAAATAAAAATTATCTCCATAATTAATTGGAGGAGCTAAAAAAAGAATAAAAATAACCGATAATGAAGATAAAGAGAAAGATAACAGTGAGTATGATTTCTATTATATCAATCAACATTAAAATTATATCTTTAGAATAAAATATTCTACTTCTAGACATTGATATGTCGGAAAAATACCTGAAATTCTGAATTTAGAGAAACATTATGCAAATGGAGTGGTCTATCCTCTGTCTCAATAGATATGAAATTTTCTTGCTGTATAATAAAATTAAACATTAGAAGTTGTGAGAATATTTACAAAATAACATTTTCAAGATATGTATTTACATTTTATGATATAGTTCAACTATAGTTTTGAATTGTCTTTATTTCATTCATATTTAATCATTTCATTTTCGAAAGTTGTTAATTTTATTTTATAAAAACATAAGAAATAATTTTATTGAAATTTAGCCAGAAAAATTAAATCCTTTCACTTAAAAATATATAATAATCTTTACTCGTTAACTAAGGGAGGGAAAATAGTTTTAAAATAATCTATAAAAACATGACGAGAAAAATGATAATATATAGAAGCTTGCTTAATTTGTTCAACTATAAAAATGCTTCTTCAAAACATAATGTCCATTAATCGAACAAACAAATATATATGAGAAAATACCTCCAGTTCTTTATGAAAAATACTATGGAGGAATGAAAAGTCTTCTGCAGTAAAACATTCATAATCTTCTTGCTGCATAGTTAAATAAGACATCAGAAGTTGTAAGAATTTATATCAAAAGTGATATAGTTTTGTATTTTATTATTTAATTGTTTTCTACAATAATAATTCAATATTTTATCCTTAAAAATATCTGAAACTTATGTTCTACAAAAATTAACATGCCAAACTATTTGAGAGATTTTTTCATCTCAAAGTATAAAATCATCACTACAAATTAACCGGGGAAAAAAATTGGGTAAAAGAACCGTAGAGTGCAGAGAAAATGATATTGTGGACAAATATATTTAATTTCCTTTAACTCTGTAAATTATATATTTAAGATACAATGATCATTGACTAAACATAGATATTACAAAAAAACTATCTCAAATTCTGAACTGGGGAAAACGTTCTGGTGTAGAAACAATTTAGCTTGAATTATTTGTGAATTCGTTTATCTCAAACTGTACTATTGTCTTCATAATTAACGAATGGAGAAAAAATGGATGGAACGAACAATAGATTATGAAGAAAAAAAAAATGTGTGTACAATTTTTTTGTTCTCTCAATTCTATAAGTATAATTTTAGGTATAGCATGATATGACCGAATATAAGTATACAAAAAAATTACTTGAGCTCTCGAACTCGAAAGAACATTATAAAAGTTGGACGCTCTTTCATTTGAAGTAATATCATTATAATTATTTTGCTACATAATAAAATAAACACCAAAGTTGTTAGTATATTTTGATGAAAATTATTTTCGCACTATCTATTCACAAGTTAGGATTTAATTTTGATATTTAATTTTGAATTATTTTATTCAAACACATATATAACCACTCATCTAATAAAAGGAGTTCATTTTAACACTACAAAAAGTTAATGAAGAAAGGAAATGAAAAATTAATCAATCATACAATTTAGAAATTTTATCACCTCAAAATACACAATCATCTTAACTAATTAACTAGAGGAGTGAAAGTGGATAAATAGAACAAAGAAAAATGATAGTATATATATAGATTATTAATTCTAGAACTTCATCATAAATATATTTTCAAATATAAATATGCTATTATCAAATATTGGGATAAGTGAAACTACCTCAACTTCTGAATTTGAGGAATTCTATTGAAGATAGAAGGACCCCTCCTCTATAGTAATACCTATATATTTTCTTGCTACACATTGATTGCATAAAAAATTGTAAGAATATTTACTACTTATAATTTTTGCTGTATGTGTTCATAAATTATGGTGTTGTTTTTAGTTTTATCATCGAATCATCTTATACATTACAATAATTATCTTTCATACAACAAAAGTCGATCATATTTGTTCGACTAAAATTTAACAAATAATTAAATTAAAAAATACCTAATTAATTTTTTTGGAGACCTTTTCCCCTCAAAACATAATAGTGTGCAAGACCTTTGTCTATTCTCTCAACTCTATAAGTATATTTTTAGAGTAATTATTCTATGATCAAACATAGTCAGATTAAAAATTGTTTGAGGTTTATATTCCATACAAATATTGAATTTTTTCGTCTTCAGTAATATCACATTAAGTTTTTTTGGTACATTTAAAAATAAGTCACCAAAGATTACAAATAATTTTATTCTTTCAGTTTTATAATTATATTTTTAGAATTAAATCATCTCTCTCTCTCTCTCTCTCTCTCTCTCTCTCTATATATATATATATATATATATATATATAT
>NC_028643.1:12867843-12930201 GCF_001406875.1 Solanum pennellii | reverse complement strand
TATATATATATATATATATAAAAGAAATTATGTCATGTTTTGACTTCGGAAAATCATAATAGAGTTAAAATGATACTTTCGCTATAGCGGGTAAATTAGAAAGATAATGAAAGAGAAAATGGAAGTATGTATAAACTTTATTATTTTGGTTAACTCAAAATTATATTAAAAATAAAGGTATATGAAATATTACCTCAGGTTCCGAATTCGGAAGAACATTACATAGATTGAATGGACTTTTCTCTGTTGTAATACCTTCATAATTTTCTTGCTACATATAAATATAAGAAACAAAAAATTGAAAGTAAATTTAGTGATAATTATTTTAACACAATTTATTTACAATTTATGATATAATTTCAATCGCCAATTTCGAATTATCATATCAAATATATTTATTCTTTCATTAAACAAATTTCAACTATTTATGTTCTAAAATATATAAGAAACAAGAAATTAAAAGTCACCCAATCATATTTTTACAATTCTATCACCTCAAACTTGTTGGAATTAATGCATCAATGTTTAGTCTTCCAAAATTGTCACTTAGTTTTTCAAGAAGTCTTTTTATAATTTCGTAGTACAGGTATCTAGTAAATTGTGATACATGTATTTAGTTATTTGTGCAAGAGTTTTTGTTTTCTATTTTGAGTAGTATAAATAGTGATGTAGTTGATGATTGTAATCATCTCAAGTGGCCTTAAGTAGCCTATAATAAACTTGAGCATTTTCTAAAGATATTATTTTTCCTTCCATATTTCCTACAAATTGGTATCAAGAGCAGGTTTTCGTTCTTAATCTGGGGTTAGGTGAAGAAAAAAATATGGCATCCAAAACAAATGAAGGTGTTGATTCTTCAGTTGTTCTTACTCCATTTTTTGATGGAAGGGTTTTTGAATCCTGGAAGATAAGAATGAGAACACATTTGAAAGCTGAAGGTTTGTGGACTATTGTTGCAAATGGCTTTGAAGAGCCAGAAAACGATGGTGATCTTACAGCAGTAGAGATGAAAAATCTTGAGGCTAAGTATCGTCAAGATGCAAAAGCCTTAAGCAAAATCCAAATGGGAGTCTCAAGAGCATATTTTGCAAAAACTGCTACTTGTGAGACTGCAAAGGAAACTTGGGATTTTCTGGAAACTGAGGTGTATGGTGACGAAAAGGTACGCACTATAAATCTTCAAATCTTAGAAGAGAGTTCCAAAATTTAAAGATGATAGAATCTGAAAAAATTGATGAATATTGCACAAGAGTCATGAATATTGTTAATGAAATGAGAAATCATAGTGATACAATTTCTGACCAACAAGTTGTGGAAAAGATTCTAATTAGTGTCACAAAAAAGTATGAGTACATCGTTGCTATCACTGAGGAGACGAAAGATCTTTTTAAGTTTTCCAACAAAGAGCTAGTTGGATCATTTCATGCACACGAGAAGCGATGATTTTTTCGTGAAGATCAACCCAAAGAGACGGCTTTCCAGTCTAAAATAAATGATAATTCTCAAAATTTCTCAAAAAATCATCAGAAGAAAAATCAAAAGCCAAAAAAGAAGCAGGATCATGATGGTTCTTCCAAGAAGGTTGAAGAAAAAGGTGAGAAAAACTCTAGTCTTTATCGTAAAATTTGCAAAAAGACTAATCACAATGCAGAAAAATGTTGGCACAAAGGCAAGCCCCAATGTAACTTTTGTAAATAGTTTGGCCATGTTGAAAAGGATTGTTGGCACAAGAAACAGGAGCAAGCAAATTTTTGTGAAAAACATAAGGAAGAAAGGGAAGAAAACCTTTTCTTTGCTTCTAAATCTGATGCTTCAACAAAAGGCAATGAATAATATATTGATAGTGGTTGTACTAATCACATGACTAGAGATGAAAAGGCTTTCCTCTCAATTAATAACAGCATCATTAGTAAAGTGAAGATGGGGAATGGAGCCTTAGTTGATGCGAAAGGTAAAGGTACTATTTCGATCAACATGAAAGGATGCGGTAAGAAAATTCATGATGTTCTCTATGTTCCTGACTTGGAAGAAAATTTGCTTAGTGTTGGTCAACTCATGGAAAATGGTTATTCTCTTGTGTTTAGAGATAATTATTGCAAGATTTATGATAAAATTGAGCCAAATCAAGTCATTGTTGAAGTAAAGATGATAAAAAGAAACTTCCCTTTGCAATTTCATTACAATGCATTAAAAAATGAAATTGTAGATGATTCATGGCTTTGGCACAAAAGATTTTGTCACTTGAATTTTCATGGTTTAAAGCTTCTCAAGCAAAAGGACATGGTGCAAGGCCTTCCTGAGATACATACTGAGGTGGATACATGTGAAAGTTGTATAATGGGAAAGCAACACAGGAAGTCTTTTCCAAAAGGGGTGTCTTGGAGAGCAAGTGTATTTTTGGAACTAATTCATACCGACATTTGTGGACCAATGAAGACTCCATCTCTTGGAAGTCAAAGGTATTTTCTAATCTTTATTGATGATTTCTCAAGAATGACTTGGGTTTATTTCTTGAAAGAAAAGTCAGAAGCATTTGCTACATTCAAGAAATTTAAAGCCCTTGTTGAGAAGCAAAAAGGTTGCAGCATCAAAACCATTCGCAGTGATCGAGGAGGTGAGTACACAAGTCGAGAATTTGAAGAATATTGCAAAAATGAAGGCATTCAGAAGCAACTTACAGCAGGGTATACTCCTCAACAAAATGGTGTATCTGAAAGAAGAAATAGAACAATTGTTGAAATGGCCAGAACTATGATGAATGAGAAAGGGCTGCCAAAATATTTTTGGGCAGAAGCAGTGCATACAGCAGTTCACATCCTTAACAGGTGTCCAACAAAGGCACTAAAGGACAAGACACCAGTTGAAGCTTGGAGTGAAATTAAACCTTCTGTAAGTCATTTTAAAATTTTTGGGTGTATTTGTTATGCTTATGTACCTACTGAGAAAAGAACAAAATTGGATGAAAAAAATTCAAAAATGTGTCTTTCTTGGTTATAGTGATGTTACAAAAGGATATAGGCTTCTCGATATCAAAACTAACAAACTTATTGTTAGTAGAGATGCCATTTTTGATGAAAAAACAACATGGAATTGGGAGGATAAAAAGATAGAGAATACTGCTATCATANAAAAAGGGGTGTCTTGGAGAGCAAATGTTTTTTTGGAACTAATTCATACCGACATTTGTGGACCAATGAAGACTCCATCTCTTGGAAGTCAAAGGTATTTTCTAATATTTATTGATGATTTCTCAAGAATGACTTGGGTTTATTTCTTGAAAGAAAAGTCAGAAGCATTTGCTACATTCAAGAAATTTAAAGCCCTTGTTGAGAAGCAAAAAGGTTGCAGCATCAAAACCATTCGCAGTGATCGAGGAGGTGAGTACACAAGTCGAGAATTTGAAGAATATTGCAAAAATGAAGGCATTCAGAAGCAACTTACAGCAGGGTATACTCCTCAACAAAATGGTGTATCTGAAAGAAGAAATAGAACAATTGTTGAAATGGCCAGAACTATGATGAATGAGAAAGGGCTGCCAAAATATTTTTGGGCAGAAGCAGTGCATACAGCAGTTCACATCCTTAACAGGTGTCCAACAAAGGCACTAAAGGACAAGACACCAGTTGAAGCTTGGAGTGGAATTAAACCTTCTGTAAGTCATTTTAAAATTTTTGGGTGTATTTGTTATGCTCATGTACCTGCTGAGAAAAGAACAAAATTGGATGAAAAAAGTCAAAAATGTGTCTTTCTTGGTTATAGTGATGTGACAAAAGGATATAGGCTTCTCGATGTCAAAACTAACAAACTTGTTGTTAGTAGAGATGTCATTTTTGATGAAAAAACAACATGGAATTGGGAGGATAAAAAGATAGAGAATACTGCTATCATATCTTCAAATCAAGAAGAGGATGAGAAAGATGAAGATGTCTCTCAAGGGGGAGAAATCCCAGATTCAGATAATGAAGAACCGCCTCCAAGAGGAACAAAAATGTTGAGTGACATTTATCAAAGATGTAATTTTGCCGGTGTTGAGCCAGAAAATTATGAAGAAGCAATAAAGCATGATGTTTGGAAGAAATCCATGGAAGAAGAAATTCGAATGATCGAAAAAAATAATACTTGGGAGCTTGTGGCTATTCCTAGAGAAAGAGAAGTTGTAAGTCTAAAATGGATTTACAAAATCAAACTCAATCAGAAAGGAGATATTCAAAAGCACAAAGCAAGGTTGGTTGCTAGAGGCTTTACGCAAAACCAGGTATTGATTTTTATGAAACTTTCTCTGCAGTTGCTCGTCTTGAGACAATTAGAACTATAATTGCTGTTTCTGCACAAAAAAAATGGAAGATATTTCAACTTGATGTTAAATCAGCATTTATGAATGGAAAACTTGAAGAAGAGATTTATGTTGAGCAACCTCAAGGATTTTTTGTTCAAGGGGGAGAAGAAAAGGTGTATAAACTAAAAAAGCTCTTTACGGGCTGAAGCAAGTTCCAATAGCCTGGTACAATAAAATTGATACATACTTTCTGAAAAATAATTTTTAGAGAAGTAAAAGTGAAGCCACTTTGTATGTGAAGAAAGAACATGGCAGCATTATCATTGTTTGTCTCTATGTGGATGATTTGCTCTTTACAGGAAATGATGTAAAGATGATGCAAAATTTCAAAGAAGATATGATGCAAGCTTATGAAATGAGTGATCTTGGATTGCTAAATATTTCTTGGGCATCGAAGTTTCTCAAGTGAAAGAAGGAATTTTTATTTCTCAAAAGAAGTATACTAACAGTATTCTTCAAAAATTCAAAATGATGGATTGCAGGTCTGTGACCATACCATTAGCAGCAAATGAGAAGTTTAGAAAAGATGATGGAGAAAAGAAAGTTAATAGCTCACTTTTTAGGAGTTTGATTGGAAATTTGCTATATCTTACTTCAAGAAGCCAGATATTATGTTTGCTGCTAGTTTATTATCCAGATCCATGCAAGAACCAAGCCAAGTGCATTTTGGAGCTGCAAAACGTGTTCTACGCTACTTGCAAGGAACAATGAATTATGGAATAATGTACAAATTTGGTGGAAATTTGAACTTAATTGGTTATTCTGATAGTGATTGGGCTGAAAGTATAGATGACATGAAGAGTACTTCTGGTTATGCTTTCTTATTTGGATCAAGCACTTGTTCTTGGTTATCAAAAAAGCAAAGTGTTGTTGCTCAATCCACTGCCGAAGCCGAATATGTTTCAGCATCCAAGGCTACTTCTCAAGCTATTTGGCTTAGGAGAATATTTGAAGACATTGGTGAAAAACAAAAAAAAGGGACTGTTCTGTATTGTGATAACAAATAAGCAATTGCAATTGCCAAGAATCCAGTCAGCCATGAAAGATCAAAGCATATTTCCACCAAGTATCATTTTATCCGAGAAGCACAAGAGAAAGGCGAAATTCAGTTGCATTATTGTCAGACAGGAGAACAACTTGCTGACATCTTCACCAAAGCACTTCCTAGAGAAAAATTTTGCTATCTTCGAGAACGCATTGGAGTTATCAAGCAAATGCATTAAGGGGGAGTGTTGGAATTAATGCATCAATGTTTAGTCTTCCAAAATTGTCTCTTAGTTTTTCAAGAAGTCTTTTTAGAATTCCGTAGTACATGTATCTAGTAAATTGTGATACATGTATTTAGTTATTTGTGCAAGACTTTTTGTTTTCTATTTTGAGTAGTATAAATAGTAATGTAGTTGATGATTGTAATCATCTCAAGTGGCCATAAGTAGCATATAATAAACTTAAGCATCTTCTAAAGATATTATTTTTCCTTCCATATTTCCTACAAAACTATATTATCAGCATCATTAATTAACTAGGCAAGGAAATGTAGGTAAATAGGAATTATAGTGAAGAGAAAAATGATATTGTGTACAAACTTCCTTTATATGCTTAACTCTTTAAATCACATTTTTAGAATATACTGCTATATGATCAAATATAGGTATAGAAAATATTGCTCAAGGTTTTGAATGTAGTAAAATCATAATGGAGCAGGAACTATATATCCTCTTTAGTAACACCTTCAAATTTTTACTATTACATGGCACTATAATGACATCTCCAAGGTGCTTAATGAACATAGATCTAAAGAAGGCCTATGATATGGTTAGCTGGGATTTTCTATATTAAACATTATACGGGTATGACTTTCCTAAGCCTTTTACGCAGTTACTGATGAGGTGTATTACATCCACCAAGTTAACTTTTAAAGTAAATGGTCAGGGTCATGGTTACTTTCAAGGGAGAAGAGGGCTAAAACAAGGAGATCCTATGCCACCACTTTTATTTGTGCTACTAATGGAATATCTTACTAGACTTCTTCGGAAGATGGGTGACATACCTGATTTCAAATTTCATCCTATGTGCAAGTCTAGCAAGCTTACTCACCTTATCTTTGCAGATGATTTAACGATTTTCTGTAACGGTAATACGAATTCTACAAAAATATTCATGGAAGCCTTAAAACATTTCTGTGAAGTGACTGAACTTGTGGCCAATATGAACAAGTCTAGTATCTTTCAAGCTAGTATGGAGGACAACACCAAATAATTGATTTTGAGGGGAACATGATTTGTTCTAAGTTCTTTTCCCATAAGATACCTGTAACTACGTTTATAATCAAAGAAATGGAGTAAAGTGGAATGTCATTAGCTGGTATAGAAAATAACTGGTAGGAAAAAAGTGGTTATCAATGCAGTTTTATTTTCCATATATATTTGGGGAGTTGTGTTAATTTAACCACAATGTGTATTGGATGATATTGATAAACAATGAAGAATGTTCTTATGGGGAAGCTCAGAGGTAGATAGGGAGATATCACTTGTAATGTGGGATAATGTTTGTAAACCAAAGAAATATGGAGGATTGAATGCAAAATATCTAAGTTGTGGAACTTAGCATCAGTGGGGAAATAGTTAGTACTGGAGAAGACTGAATGGCCTAAAGATATGATGTCAACTTGGTATGATAGAGGTGTGTATAGGTTGACTAGTAATGGACAATATTGAATATCAAGCAATTATAATGCTCTACTGGGAAACATGAATGTAATGAAGGAAGCAGACCTGATTTGAAATTGCATGATGTTGCCAAGAACAAATGATTAGGTTGTTGACTAAAGAAAGGCTACAAAGGATTCATATGCAAGTAGAGAACACAATGTGTTGCTTATGTGATGAGGAAGTCGATGAAACTGATCAACATATATTTGCTTAATGCAAATGGATTAATGAAGTAAGGACCGCGTTAGAAATATTGATAGGAATTGACATTCCACAAAAGGTTTGAAACAAAGTCTACAATGGATCAAAGGAAGACACTGGAGGCAATTCAAAAAAGAAGTGGTGGCTACAATTTCTGGAGCATTAGTATATTAAACTTGGCAGGCTAAACATTGGAAGGTATACCGGCAAACTGTAGAAAATACCCATACTTAGCAAAATAATTATAGGAACAGAATAGACTAATTATGTTAGTAATATATTCTGTATAATCTTTTTCCTTATCTGGTTCCGTATCTCTTTCCATCTTACCTGTATAAATGTAATAGTTATTTCACAAAAGCTATACACAGAAAATTAACCAAAAACTATTCTCCTTGTTTACGTATTTTATCATGGTATCAGAGCCATAAGGTCGATCTTCGACGGTTGTTCGTACTCATCATCTACCGGGATCTACCGAAATGGAAGACCCATCGGAAAACCCACCAGAAAATCCAAACCAGCTTATTTCTATGGAACATATGCAACAACTGTTTCAAATGTTCCAAACACTCAACAAAAGCTCAACCAACATCGAACCAGTGACTTCACAAACAGTGCGAGTCGCGGAAAAATTGAACTTCACCAACTACACCAAATGGTGTAAACTGATGCAGATAGCAATTGGTGGTCGGGGAAGACTCAATCACATCATCGTCAATCCCATTTCACCAGACGATCCAGAATACCAGCAATGGGCTCAAAAAGATTCGATGGTCATTTCATGGATCATCGAGAATATTGACGGAGACCTCGTGAATCAATTCTTGGACTACAAAACTGCCCGAGATTTATGGAAAGGCATCGAAACTCTACTCAGTAGCGGCAGAGATGAACTGCAGATCTATGATCTGAACACAAAGGCAACATCTATGAAACAAGGGATAGACACGATAGAGGTCTATTTCAGTAAATTGAATACCCTATGGAAAGAAATCGATAGACGAATGCCGAACCCAATGAAATGCGCAGAAGACATCACACTGTTCAACTCATTTATACAACGACAAAGGCTGTACCAGTTTTTGGCCGGTGTAAATGATTCACTTGACAAAGAAAAGCGAGACATCCTAAATCTAGATCCCCTTCCAACCATTGATGCCGCATATGCCACCATCAGACGAGAAATTGCTCGTCGTGGCATAATGACCGGCAACTCATCACTGGAACGAGGTCCCTCAGAGATCGGAAGTGGTCTTGTCACTCAACGCCGGTCAGATTCTTCATTTAGCCGGTCAGATTCATCATTCCGGCGAGAGGACAAAACTCACCTCAAATGCAGCCACTGCGGAGGAACCAAACACACCAAGGAAGGATGCTTTAAGCTCATCGGCTACCCAGAATGGTGGGAAGATCTGAGACAGCGTAAAGCCGCCACCAAGGTAACAAAGACCGGCGGCAAGGCTAACGCCGCCATCGGAGAAGGAGAACCGACCAGCGAGGCTTCGTCAACCACTGTCACCAACAGGCGAGCGGGTACCGGCGAGGCTTCGTCGACCAGCGTTACCGACAGGAGAACAGGTATGAGTGGCAAAGATGGGTTCACCAAAATTTCCGGTGAACCATGGATGGAGACAGAGGAAGCGACGGGAAGGAGAAGAGAGAAAATTCTAGAGGAGCCGTCCTCTAGAAATGAAAGTGAGGGAAAACAAGAGGCCCTAAAAAAATCTGACCCTTTAGCCCTTGAGCCCAAAAAATCAGAAGCCCAATTATATAAAAAACCCAAGGAAAAACAAAGTGTGGGTCTCATGTGCAATAAGTCCAATTGGATTTTTGACTGTGGGGCCACGGACACTATGTCATACGATCCAACCGATTTTCTCTCCTCCACATCAACTACCCGTACTAAGATTCAAACTGCAAATGGGGAGTTTATTCCAATTACTCAAGCCGGAGATGTGGATATTACATCAGAAATCCATTTAAAAAATTGTCTTTTAATTCCAAGTCTTACCCACAAACTTTTATCTGTCAGTCAATTAACCAAGGAACTAAACTGTACAATTCTAATGACTTCCTCTGATTGTATTGTACAGGATGCTCAGACGGGGCGGATCATTGGTCGTGGTATTGAAAGAGGAGGTCTATACTATGTGAACGAGGTGACTCAACAGGGTAACGCTTTGCTTGCTCAAGGGTCGCCGGAATATCAGATCTGGATGTGGCACCGACGGCTAGGTCATCCGTCTTTAAGTTATCTTAAACGATTATTTCCCTCTTTTAAGGACATTGATTTTGTTTTGGACTGTGAAGCATGTGTACTTGCAAAAAGTCATAAACATTCTTATTCTCCCAGTTCAACTCATGTTTCTAAGCCATTTACCCTAATTCATTCTGATGTCTGGGGTCCTGCACCTGAATTTGCCTTTTATAAATATTCCTATTTTGTTTTGTTTGTGGATGATTGCACCCGTATGAGTTGGGTTTATTTTCTAAAAAATAAATCTGAAGTATATGATGTGTTTATAAATTTCTACAACATGATCTGTACCCAATTTGCTGCCCAACCTCAAATTCTTCGATCTGATAACGGAGGAGAATACATAAACTTAGATATGAAACAGTTCATTTCTGATCATGGCCTCATTCACCAGACTACCTGTCCGGACACTCCTCAACAAAACGGGATAGCTGAACGGAAAAACCGAACCCTTCTTGAGATTACTAGAGCCATTATGTTAGAATCCCATGTCCCTGTCCATTTTTGGCCAGAGGCCATTGCCACAGCCACATATCTAACCAACCGACTACCTACCAAACCTCTTGCATACCAAACTCCTCTTGACACTCTTTCTTCCCATGTGTCCATCCCTTCCTATCATTCTCTACCTCCACGGGTGTTCGGATGTGTTGTCTATGTTCATCTCCCAAAAAGAATCAGAAATAAACTTGAACCACGAGCCATCAAATGTGTTTTTATTGGGTATGGGGTTACTCAAAAAGGGTACCGATGCTATGATCCCATTCAAAACAAAATCTACACCAGCCTTGACTGCGAGTTTTTTGAACACTCCTATTACTATACCCAGCCTGGTCCTCAGGGGGAGACTACGAATGATGACCTTAGCTGGTTAATATATCCAGAAATGATGGACCTTGATCCTCCAACGCAAGTAAGCAATACCACCGACGTCAACTCTGAAACATCTGTATCAGCTCCCTCTCCTCAAACCACTCCAATGACAACCACTGAGCACCCTGAGTCAACATCAGTTGAGGTAAATTCTGAATTGTGTACTGTTCCTACTGACTCTGTGTCTAGTGATAATTGTCAAAACAGATATGAGCTTCCTCACAGAAGCACGAGAGGTGTTCCTCCCAAAAGGTATGACCCGGAATATGAAGATCAACGGTCCAGATACCCCATAGAAAGAATCAGCAATGAAAACTTGTCCAACACAGCTGTTGCCTTCACTACCTCCCTGTACTCAACAAACATTCCCAGAACCGTGGAAGAAGCTTTTGAAGATGAGAAGTGGAGACAAGCCATGGAAAATGAATATGTTGCCTTGGAAAAGAATCACACATGGGAAAAATGTATTCTACCCAAAGGGAAGAAGAAGGTAGGGTGTAGATGGGTATTCTCCATTAAGCACCGGGCAGATGGAACCATTGAAAGGTACAAGGCAAGATTGGTGGCCAAGGGTTACACTCAGACCTTTGGGATCGACTATTCAGAGACTTTTTCCCCAGTAGCCAAGATAGACACAATACGGGTATTGTTCTCTGTAGCAGCAAACAAAGATTGGCCCTTGTATCAGTTCGATGTTAAAAATGCCTTCCTCCATGGAAGCATTGAAGAAGAAGTCTATATGGAACCCCCTCCAGGATATTCTCATGACTTTAAAGATGGAGAAGGATGTAAATTGAAGAAAGCCCTGTATGGCTTAAAGCAGTCTCCAAGAGCTTGGTTTGGAAGGTTCACTAAGGCTATGAAGAAATTTGGGTACAGACAGAGTAATTCTGATCATACTTTATTCATAAAAGGGGCAAATCAGAAAATCACCTGTCTAATTATATATGTAGATGATATGATCATCACCGGAAATGATGAAGAAGAAATTGTTACCTTAAAGGGGAAGTTGTTTCAGGAATTTGAGATGAAAGATCTAGGAAACTTAAAGTACTTTCTTGGTATAGAAGTCTTAAGATCCACGCAAGGGATCTTTATTCACCAACGAAAGTATATTCTTGATCTTTTAACTGAAACAGGAATGTTAGGGAGTAAACCGGCTGACACTCCAATTATAGCAAATCATGGTCTTCAGGTCATAGAAGGGGCAAAGGCAACTGACAAAGAACAATATCAGAAGATTGTTGGGAAACTCATTTATCTAGCCCACACAAGACCAGATATTGCATATGCAGTGGGGATAGTGAGTAGATTCATGCATCTACCCCAAATACATCACATGACAGCAGTAATGAGGATTCTGAGATATCTAAAGGGTACAAGCAGCACCGGGATCTACTTCGGGAAAAATGATAGCCTCGATATAACTGCCTACACCGATGCAGATTGGGCCGGAGACCGAGATGAAAGGAAATCCACTTCTGGATACTTCACCTTGGTAGGAGGGAATCTGGTCACTTGGAGAAGCAAGAAGCAAAAGGTTGTAGCCCTGTCAAGTGCGGAAGCTGAATTCAGAGGAATTGTGAAAGGAATAACTGAAATCCTATGGATTAGGAAACTGCTAAATGAACTCGGTTTTCCTCAGAAAACAGCCTGCAAGTTATTTTGCGACAACAAAGCAGCAATAAGTATTTCTGGAAATCCTGTCCAACATGACAGAACAAAACATGTTGAGGTTGATCGACACTTCATCAAAGACAAGTTAGAAGACAAGGTTATCAAACTTCCATTTGTTCGATCAAAAGATCAACTGGCAGACATCCTAACCAAGGCTGTTAGTACTGAAGCTTTCAGCAATGTCTTGCGCAAGTTGAGCATTGGAAATCCGAGTGCACAACTTGAGGGGGAGTGTAGAAAATACCCATACTTAGCAAAATAATTATAGGAACAGAATAGACTAATTATGTTAGTAATATATTCTGTATAATCTTTTTCCTTATCTGGTTCCGTATCTCTTTCCATCTTACCTGTATAAATGTAATAGTTATTTCACAAAAGCTATACACAGAAAATTAACCAAAAACTATTCTCCTTGTTTACGTATTTTATCACAAACAATTGTAAATAGTGGAGGTATAGTGATACAGATTCAAAGAACAAAAAGAAAGAGTGAGTATATTTAGTTGTGCAAGAAAATCAAGCAAATGTCCATGCTTGATTAGAATATGTAACTAGAATAGGCTGTTGATTTTGTTCTTTTTCTGATGTGTAGGTTCTTCTTACGCTCTTCCTAGAAGTTAGCAGGAAGACCTGATGATCTTAATTTGTATTACTTGTTGGTGTTATGGTAATATTGCACATTTTATTACCAAAAAAGATTAAAAACTTCTTGAACTTAAAGAATGCCAGATAATTAATATGAAAAAAATCTAAAAAATTTAAAAAAAACGTACCATATTAGAAGATTGAACGTTCAGCTGGCTTCCAGAAATAATTGAAGTAAGTTCAGTTGAATAAACATTGTCCAACATAACAAAGTCATCTATTGTAGTACCAGTTCCTCCATTTCCAGTACTTTCATAACTCTGTTGTAAAGTGGATAGCTCTACTGGAGCCTCTCCCAATCCAATATTATGAGACTTTTTATTTATATGACGACACAAAATTCTTGCCAATTCTTTCTCCCTTTTACTAGAATGAAAGTCTTGATGATCAGTCTCTATAACATGATCAACAACATTCGAATTTTCTGGCATAGGTTGTTGGACTCTACTGTCCTTTTTCAAGTCCATGCGATATTTCTACAAAGTTTGCAAGCACGAGAATGATTACTTTGTTCTAGCAATAAAAGAAATAATATGTAAATTTCTATACAATGTTTATCTAACTTTGAAAATTTATTCTATGATAGAATTTCTAACATGAGCATAAATTAATAGAACTACAACTTTCAAATTTTATAGCTTTTATTCAAGAAAATACTTAATGTATCATATATATCGATACTTGAGTTCCATTTAAGAGAAGTTACAATATCTCAATGGACTGAAAGTAATACACACTTCAAAGTTTGATTTAAATATCAAAATCCCCTAAACATTGCATATAATAGACATTCTCTAACCACCACCCCACCCTTATTTCATATCATCTCTATTTTGTCCTTTACATTTCAATCATTCATTTATGTAATATTTTTCATATACAAAATCTAAGGATAAGCATTTATGATAGTTATTTTAATATAATATCGCATGCATTAAGTATGTGTTATCTATGTGTCTAATGACATGCTTTGTCGTTATGATAGTCCTAAAAATTTACCTAATTAGATGGAATTTTTCGAGATGATATTAGGTGCAAATTTCCGATTATAATAGTTCTTAGCAAAAAAAAAAAGATGTTATAGGGTTTGCGAGTCATTTGTGATTTTTTAATTGAGGTTTGATTGTTTTGATCCTATATTATCCTAATGGGAGGGATTAGTGAGCAATAAAAACTTTCAAAATGAAATTTATATTAATAGAATTCACTTTATTGATAGCGTTCCTCCAAAATCTTATTCATAGGGGTTGCTCCATATCTATTTTTTTTAATCCTGGTAAGCTCATTACACCATATTAAAATGGTTAAATTTGTTAGAACATACTTAGATTTATGTATATATACTTCTGAGTAAAATGCTTATTGATTGATCTTTATACATGCTTGCTAGTGATGATATGAATGTATGTATGTATCGAAGGTTGGGTACCATGACAATATGATATATGGACGAAGCTATTCCCTGGAAATTATGGTTGTTGAGATAAATAATTCTCTCAACATATATGTATACTTTGTTTATTGTTGTGTAGGTTAATGGTTGATTGAGCATGTTGTTGAAAGACTTATTATTGATAACCTTGTGATGATTATATTTAATAGTCGTGAATTATTTATGTGTTCGAGTCTAATCTACTTGTTGTTTGGTTTATGTGTTACTTTTTATAAAAAAATTTGAGTCAGTCTATGATGCCTACGAGTACATAATAATACCAAAATCTACTCTTCTTTGTTGAGTGAATCTTATTGATAGGGTTCCTCCAAAACTACATATCTAGCCTAACATACATTTTTTTTTATCACAGGGTGGTGCTCAGGATCCAAGGATCATCTTACAGTTCAAGTCCATATTTCATACACGGGGATAGTCTATCTTAAATTTTAGTTGTAACACATTTTAGTGGAATTGACTTAATTAGCAGTTCTTTATGATGACTTTCAGTTCTCGGGGAGTTTCTAAATAAGATTTTAACTTATTTATAAAGTTTATTTATTTATAAAACATTGTTGGACATAATATTGTTGATTTGATGAATTGATTATTATTTGCTAAGTTTAAGTCTTAAGGGTTTCTCCGGCAGTGGGTTAGTTAATGACACACTCACGTCCCCAATGTGCATGCATGCTAGTATGTATATGTATGTTTGACATTTTTCCTTATTGTTTATTGTCTATATAGATAAATAACTTTTATTGGCATAACTGAAATATTTTTCTGAATTATAATTCATATTCATTATAATATAATAGATAAATTTTTAGAAATTTATCATAATTAGATCACTATTTTAATTAATTCGTTTATGTGTTACCTACTTTAAAATATATTTATTAAGTTATGACTTAATTTTAGTTTCTTACTTTTGTGTAATAAACATTAGAGCGTTTATAATTTTAAAATAATCCTTGCTATGCTCATGTATTTTATTATAGAATATAGAATTTCATTAACTTTATGCTCAATTAGTAATTCTTATTGATGAGTTATTTGTAGTATACCTGCAAGTGACTTGCCACATGTATTCTTGTCAATTCAGGAGTATCCATGCGGTCAAGAATTTTCCTTGGATGAGCTTCTGCAGAAAAAAGAATCATTAATCAAATGTAAGGTAGTTTACATAAAGATAAATTTTAGATGATCTCATATTTTTCACTATATAATGTTTGAGAAGACGTACCCTTCATGCCAAGTTTTGAAACGACATCCACAAATTTGTCATGGAGGGGATCTGTCCAAACAATTCTAGTCTTTTTTGACAGTGGAGACGAACCCTGTTCGCTTTCGTTCGCTTCAGATTTTCTCGCAGACTTGTCCCTCTCACTGTCCGACGATGAAGATTCAATATGAATTACTTCATGGGGGATTCTTTCATTGGTATCGTCTTGATTCTGTCGATTAATAACTTGTCTTCCTTTATAAATTTTCTTTCCCATGGTAGCATATTTCCATAAAAAATTAATATCATTTTGTGATATTGGCTTCCCCATAAATAAAATAACTCCACTCTCAAGTCCTTTCATAATTGTACTTTCTTTTTCATCGACTGAATAAACTGGTCACATTCAATAGTACAAATTTAAGTCATACACTTTGAGTCAAAACTAAATAAAAGGGATGATGTTATAAGAGAATAGAAAAAGCAAGCATTTATATTTGGGGTGGGGTTAATTTATTTCCATCAATCATCAACTATGCTCTTAGGGTGAGTTATTTTTTACATAAATATGTTATTGATAGAGAGTTGTTAATAAAAAATAATTTTTTCTCTTATAGACATCTATTAATTTCAAATCGAAGAAGAATAAAAATAATCATGAACTCACAAGCAACAGGAATGTTAAATTCTTTGGCTATTTCTTGTTGTAGTTGAAAGCCATTTATTTCGGGCATGTGGACTTCTGTAACCACAAGTGCAAATGAGAGGCCACTGCTCCGAAGAACACCTAAAGCATCTTTTGCACTCTTCACTGTCACAACTGAGTTAAACCAAAAAAATAATGTTATTGTAAAACATATAAAAAAACTAAAGTTTTTGATAATACATATAGAAAAATTTCTGAAATCAGTTGATGAGAAAAAGAAGAAATTAAAAAAAAAAAACTAATTAGATGAATTGATGACTAGTTTTGACTTATATAAATCTTGATCGACATAAATCTCAAATAAAAATATGATAAAATGAAAAGAATACAAAACATACTTTATTTTAAGATGATATAAGTTTTATCTCAGTCTTAGATTTTAAACACCCTTAATTTGGTAAAATGAAAAACTAAAGTTAAGTACCTTCAAATTTGGATTTCTTGAGAAAAGTTGCAGTAATGAGAAGACAACTGACATCAACATCTACCAGCAGACATCTGATTATTTCAAAAAATTGATTGTTTTGTTCCTCCATTATTTCTTCCACAAAAAATAATTGATAACACTAAATTGTTTTAGATGTTTTTTGTTGAAAGAAAACACAAAGTTAAATAGATAAGAACAAAAATGAAGACACCATGTTCTATTATTTATACAAATATTTAAGTCTATCTTGTTGCACCAAAGTCTACATTAGGTTTGCTTACCAAGTTTTACCACTTCCTTTTAGTAGCTTATTCATTTTATTTACATTTTTATCTATTATTTATTTTACCTTTTTTCTTGAATAAATAACATGACAATAAGAACCTACACCAACTTACCATAAATTTGTATATATCCACAATCCAATCAATGATTTAAATAATTAATATTCCATGTATGTACTTCTAAATTTTTTGAATCCCCAGGGTCAAAGATATGTATTATCTTAACCATAAATATATTTCTTTTAGAAGAAAAAAATATCTTTCTACTTTTTTCTTGAAGTTGTACAATATCTACCTTAAAGAATTTAATTGTTTTTGAATTTGTAACTAATAGCCTATCATTTTCAATTTATTTATAAGTTATTATTTTGAAATGGAAATAACAAAAGCTAAGAAATTATTTTTAAAAATGTTCAGAGTTGATATAGGGAAAAGATGTTATTGCATAAATTAAAAAATTGTTAAAGGAAGGAAATAGTTATTTTAGAAGAAACGAATTAATTATCTTAAATTACACAAATCAAATAGTTGCGTAGTAATGAGAAAAATCTCAAAAACTAATTAAATACACTATTAATTAAAATTTTATAATATTATAAATAATAACACTTGATTAAAAGCGATCCAATATTATTCTACATCACGACAATTTTGACATCTTTCCCTCACTGATCACTTGTCAAAATTGTCTTAAAAATTTCCAACTCAAATAAATAAAATATGCAACAATCTTGAATTGCAAATATACTAGCACAAACATAATTATCTTTTCTCTCATGCGAGTGAAAAATATTCACAATATATAACTATCAATGTTTTTATGGTATTTATATATAAAAAGAATAAGTTATTATATTTATTGTCATTGATGCACCAATTCAGAAAGTATCATACACTACTAATTGAAAAGAGAAACATGTCTATCAGTAACCATGTGAAAATAAATACAAGTAAAAAGTGCTCATAATACTTCTTAATTCTATATCCACTTCAAACAAAGATAAATTTTCTATAAAGAGATGTCACCATAAAAAATACACCACAAACTGTCACGACCCAAAATCCGTCGTGACTGACACCGACGCTTACAAGCCGGTGGGAGAACCACTACTACTGTCTAACTAAAGCAATAATTCTCAAACTAAGGTATTTGAATTACGGAAGTAAGTAAACGATTAAAAGCAAAGTTCATTACTAAACAAAAGATCTAAAAATTAAAATTTGCGGAAGATAAGCCTAAGATCTGAATGTCAATGTAAAAAATCTACTAACGATAATAAAGTCTAAACAAGGAATTGCAAATCAACTATTCAACTAACTAAATATAAAGTTCCAAGTCCCAAATGGTAGACATGGACGAAAGAAAACTCCATGAAGCCCGGAAGATGCATATCACCCTTGATGTCGATGTGATAATCTCTAATCTCCTAAGTGAAGTTTGTCAATAGCCGCTTGAAGATGCCCTGTACTGAACAAAAATAAGAACATGTGCATAATGAGTAAACAACCACCGTATACTGGTAGGATCAATCGACTATCCCATAGTGCAATATAATCACATGTATATATATCCACATAAAAAACATTATCAACATGACAATTCGAGGACACATTTCATATGCTTAACACATCATTTGTCCTGTCATGGAACCCAAACTCAAACTGTTAGTGCACCGCTGTGGTATCCGATCCCAGTTATCTTGCCATAATCACAAGTATATCATCAAGATGACACATTTATATCAGATTTCATGGTTATATCATTCATTTATCTCAGTTACAACACCGTAATAAATATTACGACATTCATACACATAAAGGTATCATAATGAATCAAGAACATGCATTCATAACACAATCATAAAATCACAACCATCACCTACCTCGAAACAAGTTTGAAACCCTAAGAAACTTGATCCTTCCCTTTCCTGATTCGTTCCGCTTGTTCTTGATCTACAAAAATCACAATAATATAAGAACTAACAAAAGCTAATTATCTGGATTACTAACAATTCTATGGACCGTAGATCAAACCCATGATCCTAACTATTCAAATTAGGGTTAATTACACCATAGAATCTATCAAGATACCCTTCCACATCAATATTGACCCATTTTATTACGTTCTACAGATCGGAAAGTGAATTTGGGGAGTGAAAAGCTTACCTTTAGCTTCAAAAATGGTGAAAAACGAGTTTGACTATCCCACTGGACGTTCTTGAGCTCTAAAAGTCGAAAAGTACCAAATAAGGTCATTTAGGGGATTTATTTACGGCTTTATTCGAGATTGTTCCACGATAGCGGCACCCATGCAGTTGTAGCGGTGTCGCTGCAGCGACACCTTTTGGACCAGCGAGCCTCGTTGAAAATTCTAAAATTCTATGATTTTAATCCAATCTCATCTGCTACATCGGCAAATTTTGGGAAAGTGAGCTAAATTCCCCTCTTTTACAGCAAAACCTTAACCCCATACATTCGAAAAATGCCCTTATTGCCAAGATCGATTCTCAGAGATCTACTTATCCAAATTAAATTCCATAAAGTTATACGGATTCCTTAACGAGTTATCTAACCGATTATGTAATCAAATTCATATTTACTCCACCCAATCTACCCTATTTCCCTACACCTTGAGGACTCTGATTTACTCCAAATCTAGACAAGGTTGGAAAATCCTAACACTACAAAAAAATAATTCAGGCCTCGATTTTTCCCTCGTTGGCATTTCCATCGACGGAGCCCGATCGTTACAATAGATACTAATTTACGTATCACTTGTCCCCGAGTGACAAACTTAGGAAATGAGGGCTAAGGAAAGAGCGAAGTAGTACCTGAATTAGTGAACAATTGTGGATACTTATCTCGCATGTTATTCACGGTCTCCCAAGTAGCTTTCTCGACTGGAAAATGTTCCCACTAAACCTTCACGAACTTAATTTCTTCGGTTCTCTACTTACGAACATCATAATAAAGTATAGCAATCGGATCCTCTTCATATCGAAGGTCTTTATCTACCACTATTGAATCCCACTTAATGATGTTGTCACTATCAATGTGTTCTCTTCAGCATGGACACATGAATTACGAGATGTACACCGGACAAGTTAAGGGGTAGAGTCAATATATACGCCACCGGTCCTACATGTTCAAGAACCTCAAAGGGACTAATATATCACATACTCAACTTACCCTTCTTACCGAATCTCCTCACCCCTTTCATGGGTGAAACCTTTAGAAGGGAATTATCGTCGGTGAAACTATATGTCTCTCACCTTATGATCTGCATACTTATTTTGTTTACTCTGGGTGGCTGGAAGTTTATCTTGAATGCTCCTCACCTTATCTTCACTATCCTTCACTAAGTCGACCCCCAAAGGTTTCACATATCCAACCTCAAACCAATCTACGGGTGATCTACATTCCCTCCTATATAGCACCTCTAATGGTTACATATCAATGCTTCAGTTTACTATTATTGAAAGGGAACTCACATAATGGTAAGAACTTATCCCAATGCCCTCCGAAGTCAATCACACAAGTTCTCAACGTATCTTCCAAAAATTGAATAGTATTTTCCGATTGTCCATCTTTCTGGAGATGGAAGGTTGTAGGAAAGGTGAGTTACGTACCCAATTCCTGATGCAACTTCTTATAAAACTTTGAAGTAAAAAGGGTACCACGATCTAAGATGGTAGAAAGGGGGCACCTCATGCAGCCTCATTATCTCCTTCACATAGATTTTAGCTACTTGTTCTGCATTGTAATCTATGCTTATCGAAATAAAATGGGCAGACATAGTCAATTTATCAACCAGAACCCAAATAGAGTCAAACCTCCCCAAGGTCTTGGGGAGACCAACCACAAAATCCATAGCTATTCTTTCCCACATCTATTCCAGAATTGACATATTTTAGAGTAAACCCGCAGACCTTTGATTTTCATACTTCACTTGTTGACAATTTTTTGACACTTCTCCACAAACTCCGCGATGTCTTTCTTCACTTCTAACCACCAATAAATTTGCTTCAGATCCTATAAATTTTGGTCACACCCGAGTCAATGGAATACCGTGAATTATGCGATTCGTCCAATAATTTTTATATCAAGTCATCTACTCGAGAACACAACTCCTACCCTTATGATTGAGTAACCCATTCGCATCAAGAGTGGTCTCGTGGGACTTACCCATTGCAATCTTCGTCTAAGTTCTCCTAAGTTCCCATGTTTCAATTGTTTGGCCTTGATCTCCTCTATGAAAATGGACTTAGCTTCAATATTAGCTAACACCCCACATCTTTTTAAGATGCCCAAATGCATGAACTTAAATTATAAGGCCTAGATTTCCTTCACAAAGGGTCTCTTTTCTACACCTAAATAAGCTAAAGTACCCATACTTACCTCTTTTCTACTCAAAGCGTCTTCCACCTCATTAGCCTTGCCCGGATGGCATTGAATGGTCACATCATAATACTTGAGTAACTCCATCCATCTCCATTTTCTCAAATTCAAATCTTTTTGAGTGAAAATATGATGAAAACTATGATGATAAGTAAATACCTCACACTTATCACCATACAAATAATGTAGCCAGATCTTAAGAGCAAACACTATCGCCACTAACTCCAAATTGTGAGTGAAATAATTCCTCCCATGCACTTTCAATTGAAGCGAGGCATAAGCTATGACATTCTTATCCCGCATCACCACTGCATGCAAACTAGAATGTGAAACATCACAATAAACAATCAAATCCTTACCCTTAACCAGTAATGCTAAGATGGGCGCGGTGGTCAAAAGAATCTTAAGCATTTGGAAGCTCTCTTCACATTTCTCATTGCATTGAATGGTACCTCTTTTTTTGTCAGAATGGTCAAGTGAGTAGCAATTGAAGCAAAATTATTAAAAAAACAATGATAGTAACTAGCAAATCCCGCGAAACACCTAATTTCAGTAACCAAACCTGATCGTACCCAATTCTTAACAGCTTGAATATTTTGGGGATATATCCTTGCCCTTTTTTTTTACACTACACGCCCCAAAAAATGCAACCGATTTCAATCAAAATTCACACTTGGAAAATTTTGCATATATATTTTGCTTCCCAAGAACACCCAAGACAACACGCAGATGGTCAACATGCTCTTCTTCCCTTCTCGAATAAACAAACATTTCATCAATAAAGACTATTACAAAGGAATAAAGAAATGACTTTAACACCGCATTCATCAGGCTCATAAATGTTGCAAGTGCATTAGTCAACCCAAACAACATCACCAAAAATTCATAATTCCCATAACGAGTCCTAAACGTCGTCTTGGGCATGTTTTTCGACCTAATTTTTAATTGATGATTCTCAGATCTTAAATCAATCTTAGAGAAGATCGTTGCACATTGCAATTGATCAAATATATCATCATTATGAGCAAGGGGTACCTATTCTGAAGAATGACTTTATTCAATTGCTTATAGTCTATACACGTCCTCATGCTACCATTTTTCTTCTTGACAATTAAAACTAGAGCAGCCCGTAGGGAAGCACTAGGACGGATTAATAACTTATCAAGGATCTTTGGATTTGAGATTAAAGCTCTCTCAACTTTGCCGTAGCCATGCGATACAGAGGAGTTGAAATTTGACGAGTACCAGGCTCTTACTCAATGAAAAAAGCTATATATCTATCCGGAGGCATGCTAGGAAAGTCATTGGGAAATACTTCACTAAATTCAGATCCATAGGTATAGACCCAATGGATGGAGCCTCAATCTTAACATCCCTAACATGATCCAAATAAGATAAACTAACCTGGTCTACTAGTTTACTTACCCAGATGGAGGATATAACTTTAACTTTCTTATGCTTGTCATCCGTCCCACTCTAATCTTTCCATTCTCGGAATTTCTAGAGTCACAAAATTAGTATTACAATTAAGCACAACATGATATGGGGATAACCATGTGATGCCTAAGATAATTTCAAAATCATCCATATCCACAATCACCCAATCAACTCAAGTCTGAAATCCCATAAACAAAATAGGGCAAGCAAGATAGACGTAGGTGACTATAAATGACTCTCCAACAGGGGCAGAAACATGAATAGGGGAATCAAGGACGTCACACAACATCTCAAATTCAGAGGCGAATCTCACAAACACGTAAAAATAAGTGGGACCCGAATTCTATAACATAGTATCCATCCAGTCACAAACAAGACTAGTATCTATGATCACTGCATCAGATGACTCCACCTTATTTTTACCCAGGAAAGCATAATACTGAGATTTATCATCCATACGAGCTACCTCCCTACCTGGTTTTACATTACCTCTACCTCCGTTACCTATTCCTCTACCTCCACGGCCTTGCTGGTTAACTCCTCGCCCACCTTATGGACGTCCTCTACAATTATTACTATTTCCCGTGGGCACCATTGCTTGAGAAGACTGCTCTTTGGACTCTAACACATGCGGTTGTGGACATTCTCTCCTTATGTGTCCAAGTTCCCCATAGTTATAACAAGTGCGATCGACAAGCGGTCTTGGACCCTTTGCATGCAGAATACTCTGAATATTCAAAAATTATTGTATGGAGTCTCCGAATAATTACCTGTAGTGGCAGGCATGGAAGACTGAATTCGTTTGGTTGTGAGCGTTGGTCGATTAGATCCTCTAGCATAGGAGCCCTGATATTTTCCAGAATTCTTGGCCCTCTTGGACAATGCCTTGGATTGACTATCGCACCTCATCCCTCCCCTTTTTAAACATAATCTGTTAACCAATTGAAACTCTTCACTGCATAAGTCATGAGGATAGATAAAACTTGCAACTCCGAATTCAAACCTCTAAAAAATAGCTGGATCCTTTCTTCCTTTGCAGTGAACAACTATGTAGCATATGTGGATACAACATGAAACTTGGCCTCATAAGAAGTCACAGACATACCAACTTTCCCCAAAGCCATAAACAGATCCTTTTTGTGGTATCTCAAGGTCCTAGGTACATACTTCTTTAGAAAAAAGGCATGGAATTGGGTCCAAGTAAGTGGAGGTAATGTAGAAGATCTGCAGTCCATGTAGGCTCTCCACCATTGCTTGGTCTCACATTGAAGTTGAAAGGACACCAGCTCAACTCCATATTGGTGTACAATACCCAATTTATGCAAACTCTCCTGACAATCCAAGATGAATTCATAAGAATATTCTTTCTTAAAACTAATAAATATCGGAGGCTTAAGATTTTGAAACTTGTTCAACATATCATTCTCATTACTAGACATCACAGATTAAAGAATAAAAGAAGGCATCGTTACCTACCGCTTCACCCATCTAGGGCACATTCCTAGATACCGAAGGGTTAGTGGGGCTTGAGTGAGTGGAAGCATTTCAAGCCAGCCAAACCTTTCAAGAATGACATGATCTGTTGAGCTAACATCAGATTGATGAGAGGTATCCTCTTCTTTTCAACTTGCACTTATTCCTCTTGTTCAACCTTCTCAACATCCTCAATCTCAAATTCCTCCTTTATATCTTCATTATGTGTCGGAGGGTTCTTGTTCATCGGGACACAGTCAATCGACACCTCACTCACAACAGGCACCACTCTCTCACAACCTTTACCCCTAGCTCATTTTCTACCTTTGCCTAGACCTCGACCGCGAAATCTCACTTTGAATTCCCCAGCTGGAGCGTTGACGGGAGCTACGAGCCTAATGCCATTATATCCAGCATTAACCATATGCTGACAAAAGAGTGAAAGTAGTTAGAGACCAATTGGAATCAAGTCATAGCACGAAGGAGAACTATTAAAATGCAGTTGTTAAAGAAATGCCAATGAGGGAAAAAATCAGTGCGCAAAGAACCTTTTCGTAGTGTTGGGATTTTTCCAACCTTGTCCAAATTTGGAAGAAATTGGAGTCATCAAGGTGTAAGAAAATATGGAGTAAATATGAAATTGATTACATAATCGGTTAGATAACTAGCTAAGGAATATGTACGACTTTATTAAATTGAATTTAGCGTTAATGATATTTTTGAGTGTAGTATGATAAGAGTGTGTTGTAAAAACAGAATTGATATTCTCAAAAAAATGTTCTGTCTCACTTTTGGCCGCTGTAGCGGGATTTGTGCCGCTACGTCGATGCGGCTACAAAGGGATGGGTTTCGCTGTAGCGGATGAGTTAGAGATTGGAAATTGTAGATTTTGGGATTTTTGCAATGAGGCTCACTGGTTTGAAAGCTGCAACAGGATTTTATGCCGCTGCAGGGACGCCTCTATAGCAGGATGGGTGTCGTTGTAGTGGGTAGTCGCGAATAAAATCATAAATAAAACCCCTAAATGGTCTTATTTGAAACTTTTTGACCTTTAGAGCTAAAGAACGATCCCTGGACTATTCCAATTCGTTTTTCACCATTCTTGAAGCTAAACATAAGGTTTTTTTCTCCCCGAATTTACTTTTTAATCCGTATAACATCATGGAATCGATTCAGTTTCTTAGGGATTCAAGTTTATTTCGAGGTATGTGATGGTTGTGATTTCATGAATTGTGTGATGTGTGTATGTTCTTGCTTCATTATGATACTTGTATGTATATAAATGTCGCAATATCGATCATGTCGTTGTATTTGAGATCGATGAAGAATATATTTATGAAATTATGATGTAAATGTATTATCTTGATGATGTACTTATGATTGTGACTGTGGTGTGTTATTGGGGATCAAATTTCCACGTTCTAGCAAACTAACTTTGATTGGATTGCCATGTTCTGGCATAAATATTGGATCAGATTGCCACGTTCTAGCAAGCTAACTGGGATCAGGTACCACGCTGGTGTACTAACAGTTTTAGTTTGGGTTCCGTGAGAGAATCAATGATGTATAAAGTATGTGAATTGTATTGTTGAATTCTTATGTTGATAATGTTGTGATGTTTATGTATATACATGTAATTATAATGTTGTTCGACTTGTATTATATTGCGATAGTGGAATAGGCACGTGATCCTACTAGTACACGATAGTCGTGTGTTGATTCTACACTTGCTCTTATTTTTTGAGTACAAGGCATCTCAAGTGGTTATTGACAGACCTCACTTAGGAGATTAAAAATTATCGTATCGACTTCGAGGCTGAGCTACATCTTTCGGGCTTCCATGAAGTTCTCTTTAGTCTATGTCTACCACTTTATTACGTAGACCATTGTTTTAGTTAGTTGAAAACTTTAGTAATGTTTTCTTGTTTAGATTTGGTTATCAATAGTAGTTTTGGTACATTAACCGTCATATTCTAGGTTCAACTTCCGCAATATTGTAGTTGTTAGATATTTTATTGGTGATGGAAATTTGTTTTTAGCCATTTAATTTGGTTCTTTAACTATGCCTTAGTTTTTGAATAATTGCTTAAGTTGGATAGTAGTAGTGGTTCTTGCACCAGCTTGTAAGTGTGGGTGCAAATCATAACGGGTTTGGGTCGTGACAAAATTGGTATGAGAGCATAGGTTCGTTCATGTCAATGTATCAAAATTAGTCTAATAGAGTCTTGTGGAATGGTAAGGGAACACATTTAATTTTCTCTAGAGGCTATAGAACTTTAGGAAATCTCCATGTTTCTTTTGTCTCATTCTTTCTATGACTTGATGCCAATTGGTATCTGTCGATTCAAATCGGTATCTAATTTCTTTCACTCTTATGTCTGCAAATAGTTAATACTAGGTACAACGACGTTAGACCCGTAGCCTCCGTCAATGCTCCAGCTGAGGAACCCACACTGAGAGACAGCGGTCGAGGCAGAGGTAGATGAAGAGCTTGGTGTAGAGGCCGTGGGAGACTAGATACTACTATGAATGAGGTGCCAATTGAAAATGATTCGGTTAATGAGAACCCTCCACCAAATAATAAAGAGATAGAAGAGGAAGTTGAGATCAAGGATGTTGATGAGGTTAACCAAGAAAAAAGGAGTGTAGGATGAAGCGACCAGGATCCCTCCCATCGATTCGGTGTTAGCTTAACATATTATGTCATTATTGAAAGGGTTGGATGGTCCAAGAATGCTTTGACCCACACAATCCCCTAATAACCCTCTGGTCGATAGGAATGTTCCCTAGATGGGTGAAATGGGACGTAAATGCATTCTTTGTTCCCCTGTAGGGTTCAGTGATGTCCGCTAATGAGCATGATATGTTGACCAAGTTTTGGAAGCTCAAACCCCCGTTATTTCTTTGTTCTTAGATTAGAGATGCTTAAGAGTTCATCTTGGATTGTTATGAGAGGATGCATAAATTGGGTATTGTTCACCAACATAAGGTTGAGTTTGTGTCCTTTCAATAGCAAGGTTAGGCAAAGCAATAGTTGAGAGATTACATGGAATGTAGATGAAGACATTACTCCACTTACTTGGGCCCAATTTCATGCCTTATTTTTAGACAAGTATGAACATAGGACCTAGAGAGATCGTAAGAAAGATGAGTTTATGACATTGGAGCAAGGATGTATGTCCGTGGATGCTTATGAGGTAAAGTTTCACGCTTTATCAAGATCTGCTACACAGTTTGTTAATACCGAGGAGGAGAGGATCCAGTTATTTGTATAGGTTTAAATTCTGAGTTGCAAGTTTTCTCTACCCACGTGACTTCTACAGGGAAGAGTTCCAATGAGGTCACAAATAATTTTAAGAATGTGGAGGGGGTGAAGTGAGATGGTCAAGCACATGTATTGGCTAAGAGGGCCAAAAATTCTAGAAATTTTCAGGGCTCCTATGCAAGACGATTCGGTCGACCAACGCTCGTGGCCAAGCCAATTCAATCCACTATGCCCGTCTCTACAAATAATTATTCGGGAACTCCATATAATAATTTTTAGGATAGTCAGAGTATTGTGCATGTGGCGGGCAACAGGCCATCGAACGATCACACTTTTTTAATTGTGGGGAACTTGTATACATGAGGAGAGATTGTCCACACCCGCGCACGTTTGAGTCCGGACGTAGCCTTGTCAAGAAATGGTACCTGCGGGAAATGAGAATAATGGTAGGGGGCACCCACAAAGTGGGCGACGAGGTAACCAGCAAGGCCTTGGAGGTAGAAGAATGGGTAATGGAGGTAGATGTAATGCACAACTATACAAGGAGGCAACTCGTGTTGATGACAAAGCTCAGTGTTATGCATTTCCAAATAAAAATGAGGCGGAGGCATTTGATGCGGTGATCATAGGTACTATTCTTGTCTTTGACCATATGGATAATGAGTTATTTGATCCGAGTTCCAATGATTCTTATGTTTTTTTGAGATTTGCCTCTGAATTTGAGATGTTGTTTGATGTCTTTCATGCCCCTATTCGTGTTTCTACCCTCGTTGGAGAGTCAGTCGTATTCACCCATGTCTATCAGGATTGCCCTATTTTGTTTAAGGGATTTTGACTTGGGTTGATTTGGTGAGTTTTGATATGGCTAATTTTGATATTTTCTTAGGCATGACTTGGTTGTCCCCCTATTATGTTATGCTGAATAGTAATACTAAGTCTGTGACTCTAGAAATTCCTGGAAGGGAAAGATTAGAGCGGGAATGGGTGTACAAGCCTAAGCAAGATAAGATTATATCCTCCATCTGGGTAGTAAACTACAAGAGTAGGATTGTTTAGAGTATTTGGCTCATGTTAGAAATGTTGAGATTGAGTCTCCATCTATTGGGTCTACTCTTGTGGTGTTTGAGTTTATGAAGTATTCTCGAATGAGTTGCCTGGCATGCCTCCGGATAGAGACATAGAGTTTTGTATTTACTTGGAGTCTGGTACTCGTCCCATTTCAATTCCTCCGTATCGCATGGCTCTGGCAGAATTGAGATAGCTTAAGGCTTAAATTCAAGAGCTCCTTGATAAGGGATTTTATCATCCTAGTGCTTCTCCATGGGTTGCTCTAGTTTTATTTGTTAAGAAGATGGATCGTAGCATGAGGATGTGTATAGACTACCGACAATTGAATAGAGTCACTATTGGGGATCAGTACCCCTTGCCTAAATTAGATTATCTGTTCGATCAATTCAAGGGAAAAGATCAACTTAAGATTCGGGTATCATCAATTAAAAATTAGGCTAGATGATGTTCTGAAAATGGTTTTCAGGACTTGTTATGGGTATTATGATTTCTTTGTTATTTCGTTTGATTTGACTGATGCGCCTGCTACTTTCATGAGCTTGATGAATGGGGTGTTCAAGCCATTTCTTGATTTCTTTGTGATATTCTTCATTGATGATACTTTGTGTATTCGGGACGTGAAGAAAATCATGCTAATTATCTCTGTACTGTTTTGGTTGTCCTTGGGAAGCAGAAATTATATGAAAAATTTTCCAAGTATGATTTTTGGTTGAAATTGGTTACATTTTTAGGGCAGGTAGTGTCAAAAGAAGGAGTAAGGGTAGATTCCCAAAAGATTGAAGTAGCTAAGAATTGAATAAGACCGGGTTCAGTTATGAAAATTAGGAGTTTTGTGGGACTCGCAAATTATTATCATCGTTATATAAAGAATTTTGTATCAATTTCTACTCACATGACAAATTTTACTGAAAAAGAGGTACCGTTTGAATGGAATGAGAAATGTGAGGAGAGCTTCCAAAAGCTTCAGACTCTTTTGACCACCACGCCCATCCTAGCATTACCACTTGATGGTAAGGTTTCATTGTGTATTGTGATGCTTCACATTCTAGTTTGGGTGTTGTGTTGATGAAGGATAAGAATGTCATAGGTTATGGCTCGCGCCAATTGAAGGTGCATGAGAGGAACTATCCCACTCACGATTTGGAGTTAGCGGAAGTAGTGTTTTCTCTTAAGATCTTGTGACACGTTTAAGTGTGAGGTATTAACTGATTCATTGTAGTTTTAAACATGTATTCACTCAAAAATATTTGAATTTGACACAAGTGGACATGGATGGAGTTACTCAAGGATTATGATATGACCAACTAATATCATCCAGGCAAGGCTAATGTTGTGCTAGATGCTTTGAGTAGATAGAAGGTAAGTATGGGTAGTTTAACTTACTTGAGTTTAGCCAAGAGACCTTTGGGGAAGGAAATTCTGGACTTCTAATCTAAGTTCATGCATTTTGGCATCTCCTAAAGAGGTGGGGTGTTAGCTAGTATTGAAGTTGAGTCCATGTTCATGGAGGAGATCAAGGCCAAATAGTTCGAAGATGGGAATTCGGAGGATCTTAGAACAAAAATTCCAAATGGTAAGTCCCAAGAGACCAATCTTGATGCGAATGGTGTGCTCAATCATAAAGGTAGGATATGTGTTCCTAAAGTAGACAACTTGATTAAAAATTATTTCATTAGGGTGTGACCAAGATGTATAGAGATCTGAAGCGAATTTATTGATGGTCGGGAATTAAGAAAGACATCATGGAGTTTGTGGTGAAGTGCCTGAATTGTCAACAAGTGATGTATGTACATCAATGGCATGCAGGTTTACTGCAAAGAATGCCAATTCTGAAATGGAAGTGGGAAAGATAGCCATGGACTTTTTGGATGGTCTCTACATGACCTTGGGAACTTTGATTCTATTTGGGTTGTGGTTTATATATTGACTTAGTCAGCCCATTTTATCCCAGTAAGTGTAGATTACAATGTGGAACAACTAGCTACAATCTATGTGAAGGAGATAGTGAGGGTGCGTGGGGTGCCCCATTCTATCATGTCAGATCGTGGTACCTTTTTCACTTCCATGTTTTGGAGGAAGTTACATCATGAATTGGGTACGCAACTCACTTTTAGTACAACATTTCATCCTCAGACGGATGGCAAATTGGAAAGGACTATTCAAGTGTTGGAAGTCATGTTTAGGGCTTATGTGATTGAGTTTGGAGAATAAGTTATTACCACTATATGAGTTCTCCTACAATAATAGTAATCATTGAAGAATTGATATGGCACCGTTTGAGGCGTTATATGGGAGAGGATGTAGATCACCATAGGTTAGTTTGAGGTCGGAGATGTGAAGCCATTAAGAGTCGACTTAGTGAAGAATGCTCAAGATAAGGTGAAGAAAATTCAAGCTGAACATCTAACCGCCCAGAGTAGACAATAGAAGTATGCAGAGTATAAAGTAAGGGATATGGAGTTTAATACTAGGAAAAATGTAATTCTTAAGGTATCACCCATGAAAAGGGTGATGAGATTCGGTAAGAAGGGTAAGTTGAGTTTGTAATTTATTGGTCCTATTAAGGTTCATTAATGCGTAGGACCGATGGCGTATAGAATGTTCCCACCCCCTAATTTGTCCAGTGTACATCGCATATTTCATGTGTCGACGTTGAAGAGATATCACGGTGACTGTTACTATATCATTAAGTATGATTCAATTGATCTAAATGAAGACCTCCTATATGAAGAGAAGCTAATTTCTATTATTGAGCAAGATGTGCATAAGTTGAGGACCAAAGAAATTATATCTGTGAACATCCAATGGAAGCATCGTCTGGTGGAATAAGCTACTTGGAAGACTGAGAAGAACATGCGAGACAATTATCCGCAATTTTTTACTGACTCAGGTACTTCCGCGCCCCTTCCTTAGCTTACTTTCATATATTTTTTCACTCGAGGACGAGTGAGGGTAAATTGGTGTCAATTTTAGCAACCGGGTTCCGTCGTTAAAGAAATGCCAACAAGGCAAAAATCGGGGCCGAAAAACCTTTTTGTTGTGTTGAGATTTTTCCAACCTTGTCTAGATTTGAAGAAAATTAGATTCATCAAGGTATAGGGAAATCTGATAGCAATCGGGTGGAGAAAGTATGAAATTGATTACACAATTGGTTAGATAACTTGAAAAGGAATCTATATGACTTTACGAAATTGAATTTGGAAAAATATATCTCCGAGAATTGGTGTTAGCGTTAATGGTTCTTATAAGCATATTACGATAAGAGTGACTTATAAAAAGGAAGGAATTGAATTTCTCCAAAAAAGGTTTTTTCTCACTTTTGGCTGTTGTCGTGGGATTTGTTCCCTCATAGCGATGCCGCTATAGTGGGATGGGTACCACTGTAGAGGATGAGACGATAATTCGAAATCGTAGATTTTTTGGGAATTTTTCAACGAGGCTCACTGGTTCAAAAAAGTCGGTGCAGTGACGCCGCTAAAACATCATAGGCGCTGCAATAGCAGGATAGTCGCGAAAAAACCGTATATAAAATCCCTACATCACCCTTTTTGGTACTTTTTGAATTTTAGAGATAAAGAACGACCCCTAGGCTATTCCAACTGTTTTTGACCATTTTAAAGCTAAAGGTAAGCTTTTCCCTCCCTGAATTCACTTTTTGATCCGTAGAATGTAATGGAATGTGTCAATATTTATGGGGAAGGGTTTCTTGATAGATTCTATTGTGAAATTAACCCTAAATTGACTAGTTGGGATCATTTTTTTAATGTAGGGTTCATAAAACTGTTAGTATTCTAGGTAATTAGCGATTATTTGTTCATTCCCGTATTGTTGTGATTATTTGTAGACCAAGAACAAAAGGAACGAATCCTGAAAGGGAAGGGCCATGTTTCATAGGGTTTCAAGCTTATTACAAGGTAGGTGATGGTTGTGATTTCATGAATTTGGTGATGTGTTTATATTTTTGCTTCATTATGATACTTGTATTTATATTAATGTCGCAATATTGATCATGCCATTGTAATCAAGATAGATGAAGAATATATCCATGAAATCATGATGTGTATGGTCTTGATGAGGTACTTCTGATTGTTATTGTGGTGTGCGATTGGGGATCAGATTGCCACATTCCGGCAAGCTAACTTGAATCAGATTGTCACGTTCTGGTCAGCTAATTGGAATTGGGTACCACGCCGGTGCACTAACAGTTTAAGTTTGTGTTCCGTGAGAGAATCACTAATGTGTAAAGTGTGTGAAATGTATTGCCAAATTGTTATGTTGATATATATGCATGTGATTATAATATTGTTTGACTTGTATTCTATTGTACTAGTGGGATAGCCGCATGATCCTACCAGTACATGGTGGTTGCGTACTAAATCTGCACTTGCTCTTATTTTGTTGTGTACTAAACATCTTCAAGCGGTTATTGACAAATCTCGCTTACAATATTTGAGATTATTGCATCAACTTTAAGGGTGAGTTGCATCTTCCGGGCTTCCATGAATTTCTTTTTAGTCTATCTCCACCACTTCCGGACTTAGACGATTGTTTTAGTTAGTTGAATAGTTGATTTATATATTTCTTGTTTAGAATTGGTTTTCAATAGTACTTTTTGTACATTGATCTTCAGATTCTAGGTTTAACTTCTGCAATATTTTAGTTGTTAGATATTTTTTTTTAATGGAACTTCCTTTTTAGCCATTTAACTTGCTTTCGTAACTTAAATGCCTTAGTTTTAGAATAATTGCTTATGTTGGATAGTAGCAGTGGTTGTCCCACCAGCTTGTAAGTGTTGTTGTCAATCATGATGGGTTTGGGTCGTGACATTACCTAAAGTCCTAATGCCTCTCAAAGAAAAGTAAAGGCATCCCTGTACCGTTCCGCGAGACTCTATTAGACTCATTTCGGTACATCGAGATCATTAAACCTAGGCTATGATACAAACTTTTTCATGACCCGAAACCCATCGTGATTGGCACCAACACTTACAAGCCGGTGGGAGAACCACTACTCGTATCCAACTAAATCAATTATTCCAAAACTAAGAGATTGAAGTTACGGAAGCAAGTTAAATGACTAAAATCAAAGTTCATTACTAAACAAAAGATCTAACAACAAAAATTTGCGGAAGATAAACCTAAGATCTGAAAGTAAATGTACCAAACTACTAACAAGAACCAAGTCTAAACAAGGAATTGCTTATGAACTATTTAACTAACTAAACGTAAAGGTCCAAGTTCGGAAATGGTGGACATGAACGAAAGAGAACTCCATGGAAGCCTGAAAGATGCAGCTCACCGTTGGAGTCTATGTGATAATCTCTAATCTCCTAAGAGAAGTCTGTCAATAGCCGCTTGAAGATTCCCTATTCTCAAAAAAAATAAATGGAAGTGCAGAATCAATACACACCAACCGTGTACTCGTTGGATCACACAGCTAACCCACTAGTGCAATATAAAAAAGTCGAACAAACATTATAATCAAATGAAAATATATCAACATAGAAAACATTATCAACATGACAATTTGATGACACATTTCACTTGCTTAACATATCATTGGTCTTCTCATGAAACCTGGCTTGGTTCTCGATCCTAGTTAGCTTGTCGGAACGTGTCAATTTGATCCTATATTTATGACGGAACGTGGCAACTTGATCCAATATTTATGTCGGAACGCGACAATCTGATAAAGTTAGCTTGCCAGAACGTGGCAATCCGATCCTCATTCACACACCACAATAAGAATCACAAGTACATCATCAATATCACACATTTACATCATGATTTCATGGATATATTATTCATCTATCTCAGTTACAACAACGGGATCAATATTGAGACATTCATATGCATACAAGTATCATAATGAAGCAAGAACATGCATACATTACACAATCATGAAATCACAACCATCACCTACCTCGAAAAAAACTTGAAACCCTAAGAAACTTTATCCTTCCCTTTTTGGATATGTTTATCTTATTCTTGGTCTACAAACAAACACAATAATACGAGAATCAACAAAAAAAATTTATTACATGGAATACTAACAATTCTATGAATCTTAGATTAAATCCATGATCCCAACTATCAAAATTAGGGTTAATTACCACATAAAATCTATTAAGAAACCCTTTCCCATCAATATTGACACTTTTTATTACGTTCTACAGATCAAAAATTGAACTCGGAAATTAAAATACTTCAAAAATGGTGAAAAAGGAGTTGGAATCGACAGATGTCATTCTTCAACTCTAAAATTTGATAAGTGCAAAATAAGGTCATTGATGGTTTTTATTTACGACTTTGTCCGCGACTGTCCCGCTATAGCAGCATCCATTTTACTATAGAGGTGTTGCTGTAGCGGCACTAATCCCGCTGTGGCGGTAGCTTTTGGACTAGTGAGCCTCATTGAAAAACTCTACAATTTCAATTCCCGTCTCATCCGCTACAGCAACACGTATCCCACTGCAGCGACAACGCTGCAATGAAGTCATGTCTCTTCAGCAGATAATTTGTGTAAAGTGAGCTTTCTTGGGGAATTCCCCTATTTTGCAACACACCCTTAACCTCATACACTCATAAAAAGCCCTTAACGCTAAGATTGATTCCCAGAGATTTAATAATCCAAATTCAAATCTATATAGTTGTACGAATTTCTTAACGATTTATCTAACTGATTATGTAATTGAATTCATATTTACTCCACCCGCTTGCTACCATATTTCCCTACACCTTTATAACTCCGATAACCTCCAAATCTAGTCAAGGTTGGAAAAATCCTAACACTACTAAAAACATTTCACGCCCCGAGTCTATATCCTGGACTGGACTAGCATGTATTACGTAGTTCAACAGAAGACTTAACTTAATGACACAATGTCATTTAATAACTACAAGAATAATAAATTGGCCAAAATGGACTTAAGTCTCATAACAAAATATCTGCAATACAAAGATGAGAGACTCAAAACTAAACTTTTTGACTGTCTCTGTTGTCTCTATCATACTAAGATTGATGTTGGTACAGATCCCACAACATCCTATAAAAGAAAGAGTAAATGCGAAGAAAAGTGTCTTCCGGGATGCAAGATGGATCACTACCGACTCTTAATTCTCAAATGGATAGACGAAGAACTGGATGATGCTGATCCTATTTAATTGCGTCTAAATCATAATATGATGTTGGCAAACTAGCATCATTGTATTGAATGTACGAGGATGCGAGTTGAAACGCTAACAACAACTTAAGCTTGAAGAGAGTAAGAATGAACACTTACCTTGGCTCTGCTCAACTCATGAATAACTTGACTTAATTTTAAGCAATAAAACACATGAAATATATAAATGTTTGTAAAACAATGAAAACATTTAGTTTGTTAAGGAAAAATTCAATAACAAACTCAACTTTACTTATATATGATGTAATATAGTTTCTGTGGGAGATTCTCTTACAAAAACCCATCACTATGAGCCTAAGTGATGGTATAACGTCTTACCTCACGTTGCAAGAGAATCATCCTTTACCTTGGTGTCAGTAGAAAAGCTAAACTACTTTGTGGATCTACTAGTCTATGCTAAAAATTTCTAAGGAATCATCTAAAAAGTATGACCCTTCTTCTGTCCATGTTGTCTACATGGTTTATAGGGGCTTGAGTTAATATGAACTTGCATCCCCATATCGGTGCTCAATACTAGTTCAAAGAACACTGAGCTCATATGTTTTTAAAGCAACTTTCTCTCTGTTTAGAGGTGATTGCTGAAACATAGTTTTAAAATCTCTCTTGGAAATCATAGTTTCCTTTTTACTAAAACTAGCTAAAGGCTCTGTTGGAAGTCTCAACTTCCTTTCTTTCTCATAATGTAAAAATATTTGTAACTTGTAGGGAATGCCCCCTTTTAACTTTTGAGAAATGAACTCAACTCTTTACTCTTTTCTTAACTGGCAACTTAACTCTTAGGGAATACTTAGTTCCCCTATAACTTTGGAGAAATGAACTCAACTCCTTACTCTTTTCTTAACTTGCAACTTCATCCTTAAAACAAGGTTAAAATGTTTGTTAAAGACTTTTGAAAAACAATAAGAACTTACTTTGACTTGCTTCTTAACTTTAAGACTTGACTTTTTACTTCTTTAACTTTGATATTACCTTTCCTTGAATTGGATTATGGATCCAAGGTTCATGATCTCATTTTTATGGATGATTTCATGATGTTTAGAAGTACCTTAGATTGGTAGAATCAACTAGGAGACCTATGTACATCACTTAGAACTAGTTTGGAAAAATGGGGGACGAATGAGGTGAACTGGCGTTCTTGGTGATCTAAGAGGTGGGGGGCACCAGGCCCCAAACATCAGAGGCCATGTTGGGATTTTCTAGATGGTGCGAGATTTTCCTGTGGGTCTATGGGAGGCCCGGCGCCCCAACCCCTGTACCATGTGTTCTCAACTTCTCTACTCCCGTTTTTTCATCTCTAAACTTCCATGGATTTTCCCCAAAAAATTAGGATCATTAGTACCCTGAATACCCAATAGATTTAACTCGATAAACAACTCGTAAACACAAATCAAATCAACACTAGGCATCCGACAACTTAATTAACATGAATTTGACAATATTCTTCAAGAACATCACTTTTTAACATTCACCCAGTTCAAGAATAAATGAATTCAAATAATTTTCGTGTGTGTATGAAGTGACCCAACACTAAAATATCTCACATAAATTTATAGAGATCGCCCTGAAAAATTCCACTCGCAAAGTTTGACGTTCTTGGCGAATTTTTCACTTCTCTTCCTTTCTTTCTTCTTTTCTTTCTTCTCGAAGCCTTAAGCGTAATTCTAATTTTTCCAAATTTATCTAAGACTTGTTTGTACCCAATAAACCCCTAAAATGAAATAGAAAATTAATTGGTGAAATTACTAGTTTGCCCTTTCCTAGATCCGAATTGAGACTTTCCTCAATCTGATAGCCCAACTTTCGAAAGACATAACTCTCTCATACGATATCGAAAATGTGCAAACTCGCCGGCGTTGAAAGATGTTTCCAAAGGCTTTCCTAAAATTTTTAGAACTACCTCTAACTCATCTTGATCTTGTTGTTATGGATATTTGAAAAAGATCAAAACTCACTTTCTTAACTTAGAATTGTTTTTTCAGTTTTCCTTTTCTTTCCAAAAATGTTTATTTTTAGTTTCTTAGCTCTTTTTTAACTATTTAAAGTTGTGAAATGTTACAATATCTCCCCCTTGGGAACATTCGTCCTCAAATGAGATTTCTTTCACTATTCTAAGAATAGTAAGCTCAAGTTCAACACACAACATTTAAAAGCAAGTAACATCATGAATACTTATAATCTATATAGTACTAAGAAGAGAATTAGTACCTTAATATCATCTCCTTTGAATTCAAAGAGATGTGGATATCTTTTATTTATATCCTCTCCAGTTTCCCAACTAGCTTTTTCAAAAAAATTGGTTCCGCCATATGACCTTAACTAATGCGACCTCCTTTGTTATCAACTTGCAAACTTGGCGATCTAATATCTGAACCAGAATCTCCTCACAAGATAATCTATCCTCAATCCCCAAATTTTTTAGTCGGTAAAATCAACGAAGGATCTCTCATGCATTTCTTCAATATAGAGATGTGAAACATTGAATGAACTACTGCTAACTCTTGTGGTAGCTCTTATTCATAATCTGCATTGCCAATCATTTTGGCTAGGAGATAAGGTCCAATATACTGGGGGACTAAGTTTCCCTTTCTTACCAAACCTCATAACACCCTTCATGGGTGTAACCTTCAAGTATACTGAATCATCCACTTTGAACTCCAACAACCTTCTCCTAACATTTGTGTAGGATTTTTGACAACTTTGTGCAATTTTCAATCTATCTAGAATCACATTCACCTTCTACATATCTTGGTGAACAAGATCTGGTCCTATCAACCTTGCTTCACCAACTTTGAAGCACCCAATCGGAGATCTGCATTTTCTCTCACAAAGAGCTTCATATGAAGTCATTTGGATGCTCGAATAATGTTGTTGTCGTAAGTGAAGTCAATGAGAGGTAGGTGATCATCCCAATTCCCCTTGAAATCAATCATACAAACCCTCCACATATTTTCTAAGGTCTGGATAGTACGCTCTGCTTGTCCGTCAATCTCAGGATGAAAGGCAGTACTTAAGTTCACCTTTGAACCCAAACCTTTTTGAAAATATTTCAAGAATTGTACAGTAAATTATGAACCTCTATCTGATATAATCAAAACTTGGACTCCATGAAGTCTTATCACCTCTTGAATGTATAACTTTGCATAATACTCTGCCGAATTAATATTTACCGGCAAAAATTGGGTTGATTTTGTCATCCTATCGAGATTCACCCAAATGGAATGATGCTGATTGCGAGACCTTGGCAAGCTTGTGATAAAATCCATGTTAATTATCTCCCACTTCCATTATGGAAGTTAGATGTATTGCGCCAAACCACCAGTCTTTTGTTGTTCAACTTTCACTTCCTGCCGATTCAGACACTTGGCAACAAATTCTGGAATACCCTTATCCATACCATTGTACCAATATACCTCTCTCAAATCATGGTACATCTTTGTGGAACCCGAATGAATGGAATATATAGAGCTATGTGCTTCCTTAATGATCCTGCCTTGTAGCCTATCCAGTAATTGTACACATAACCCATCCTGATACTTCAACACACAATCTCTCCCTTGCTCAAAATCTAATATTTTTATCTTATGAACATTTACCTTAAATCAAGCAAAACGGGGTCTTAGTCATGTTTTTCTTTCACCTCTTACACTAGTGATGATTCAGACCCGTTCGTCAGAACTATTCCTAAATTTGTGGAATCTATAAGTCTAACTCCTAAGCGTGCAAGTCTGTGCACAACTTTGGATAGCTCACTCTTTTCTTCCTCAACATGGGTGGTACTCTCGATAGATAACCTGCTTAAAGCATCAACAACCACATCAGCCTTACCTGGGTGGTAAAGAATGCTAATGTCAAAATCCTTGAGTAATTCTAACCACCTCTTTGTCTAAGAGTGAGATGTTTCTGGGTGAAGACATATTTTAAGATCTTGTGATTAGTGAATATATCGACTTGAACACCATACAAGTAGTGCCTCCATATCTTTAAAGCAAAAACTATAGAACCCAATTCTAAGTCATGGGTTGGATAATTCTTCTCATGAACTTCAAAGTGTCTAGAGGCATAAGTTATAACCTTGCCTTTTTGCATTAGAACACAACCCAAATTAACTCTAGATGTGTCACAGTACACCAAAAAACCTTGAGTACCTTCTAGTAAAGTCAAAACTGGGGGAGCAATAAAATTCTATTTCAATTCCTGAAAGCTTTTCTCACAAGCTGTAGACCATTGAAACTTAACTTTTTTCTGAGTCAGCTTAGTCAAAGGAGATGAGATAGACGAAAAACTCTAAAAAAACCTTCTATAGTAGCCAGCCAAACCCAACAAACTCCTTATATCAGTTTGGAGACATGAGCCCAAAAATGCCACATATTTAACACAAAACTCATATTTTGTTAACTTAGCATATAACTCTTCATGTTTCAAAGTCTAAAGGACTATTCTGAGGTGACTAGCATGATCTTCTTCATCCTTTGAATAGATTAGTATTTCATCAATGAAGACAATAATAAAGATATCTACATAAGGTTTGAAGACTCTATTCATAAGGTCCATGAATGTTGCAGGCGCATTCATCAAAGCAAAGGAAATGACGAAAAAACTCATAATGCCATATCTAGTTTAAAATGTTGTCTTTGGAATATCACATTCCCTCACTTTCAACTAATGGTAGCCTTACCTAATATCAACTTTCGAGAAGAAGGAAGCACTTTGAAGCTGGTTGAAAATATCATCAATTCTAAAAAGAGGATACATATTCTTGATGGTTACCTTATTCAAATGATGGTAATCTATACATATCCTAAGGGAACCATTTTTCTTTCTCACAAATAAGACAGGAGCGCCCCAAGGTGAGACACTTGGTTGAATGAAACCCTTATCTAACAAATCTTTCAATGGTTCTTTCAACTCTTTCAACTTTGTTGGTGTAATTCTATATGGAGGAATCGATATAGGCCGAGTATCTGGAATGATTTCTATGCCAAAGTCTATTTCTCTCTTAGGAGGAACTCCGGTTAGTTCATTAGGAAAGACTTGTAGAAACTCTTTTACTATATGATATGACTTGAGGGGAGGGTGCCTCGATACTTGAGTCATTAACTCGGACTAAGTGATAGATAACACCCTTTGAAACTAACTTTATCTTCTTAATGTACAAAATGAAATGACCCTTAGGCATTGCTGAACTAATACTCCACTCAATAACTGGCTCATTAGAAATCTGAAACTTGAAAAATCAAATTCTACATTCTATTGATGCGTAAAAGGTATGAAGCCAGTCAATATCTTGATGTACATCCAAATCTACCATGTCTAACTCAATTAGGTCAGCCATGGTGTTCTTATCATTGATGGAAACATGTCAATTAAGATAGACTCCCCACGATGTAGAAACATAGAAGGGTTCACAAAGTTTCTCAAGAAGAATTTCAAACTTATTTGCAACATAAGGAGTTATAAAAGACAAACTTGACCATGGGTCTAACAAAGCATAAACATCAAAAGTAAAGACTTTTATCATACCCGCGAAAATATCTGGAGAGTTCTCTTGCTCTTAGCGACTATTAATTGCATAGAGGAGGTTTGCCCCTCAACCAATGACGGAAGTAGATCCTCTAGGTGCAGCCCTGTCTGGTGGAGAAACAGATGAAGAGTGGGCTCTGTTGTCTGGATTTCCACTACTTGCTTATTCTTAGAAAATTATTTCATGAAGTATCCCTCTTTCCCACACTCGAAACAACTTGAATGTCTATCACGGCACTTATCGGTGTGGTTTTTACTACACCTACCACATACAAGAGACAAACTACCTCCTTGTGCCACACTACCTTGGGATTGTGCTGGTCTAGCCTTGTTGTTCTGTAAATTCTGGCCATTATACTCACCCCTATTTCTGGGCACATATGCACTAGAAGATGATGGTGCATGTCCTTTTTAATCTGAAAATATGGATGGTTCATGTAGCCTTTCTGCTGCCCAGATTCATTCCCAATCTTAGCTTTCCTCCTTCTATACTCTTCTTAGTCCCTCAACTTCTCCTCTTCAACCTACTGCACATAGAACATCAACCTGGATATTTCTACGTCACCTATCAGCATCGCAACCCTACCCTCTTTTCTTGATGAACGACCCAAGCAAACGGAAAACAAGCTCGTGCACACTCAAAGAGTCCAATTTTAGTGTAAAAAGATCTCGTACCTTAGCCTCTTTCAATTCGCTGGGAAAGAAACACCCCAAGAAAGCTTCTTCAAAACAGGCCTAACTCATATGTGGTACATCCTCATATCTACCCTAATTCCAATGATAGAAATAAGTCCTAGCCACATTTTAAAGTTGATATGCAGCTAAATCAACTCTTTCAGCAGCAGCAACATCCATCATACCAAAAACCATCTTTAGTTCCTCAACAAAATTCTCAGGATCCTCAGTAGTGATTGAACCCGTGAAACTTAGACGGTTCATCCTCAAGAGTTCCCGAATCCTCGAAGTGTCTGTCTTTTTTTGCCTAGGTCCTCTTTTCTATCCAAATTGATTAGCTACCACTTATCTTAGAATTCGGATAGCATCATGAGCATTAGTAACCTCGTCTTGGGGTTTCACGTTTTGTGCATTAAGTACCCCTTTCTCTTGCGGCTCAACGTTTCTCCAAGTGTGACGACCTCAAACTTCTCTTTGTGGAGACATTGGAATTTGCAATACGCCCATGCAAGAATTAGAGAGAAACTTACAAAGATAAACTCTAACGCATTAAAAGAGTATGGATGAATTCTCTAGATATTGCAACCTCCTAATTATAAATGTGGTGCGCTTCACACCAATAAATAGGACTCTATAGGACTTAACAGATTGCATAAGACTCTTGAACTCGGGCTCTGATACCAAGTTTGTCAAGCTTTGTGCCTACACCTTGGGCAAGACTGGCACTCGAAGACCATTGCTGGCCTCGAGAGGACTCTTGTCCTGTCACACTTAACTTACTGGAAGACATAAATCAACGAAACATTGTCATTTAATAACTGCAAGAATAATAAGTTGGCCAAAATGGTACTTAACACTCATAACAAAATATATGCACTACAAAGATGATAGACTCAAAACTAAACTGTCTGATTGTCAATGAAGCATCTATAATACTAAGATGGATGTTGAGACAGACCCCATAATATCCTATAAAAGAAAGTGTGAAAGTGAATAAAAGTGTTCTCTGGAATGCAAGGAGGTTCACCACTGACTTTGAGTGCTCAACTGGATCAACGAGACACTAGATGATACTAATCCTTCTTACCAATGTCTTCATCATAAGAAAATGAACTCCTAATGGCATCAGTACATTGAATGTACGAGTATACGATTTGGAATGCTAACAACAACTTAAGCTTGAAAAGATTAAGAAGGAACACTTACCTTGGCTCAACTCAACTCATTAATAACTTGACTTCATATAAAGCTAAAATAACATGTAATATTTAAAAGTTTATTAAACAATGAATACACTTAGCTTGTTAAAGAAAAATGCAATAACAAACTCAACATTACTTATATATGAAGTAATATTGTTTCTATGGGAGATTCTCTAACCGATAACCATTACTAAGATCCTAAGTGATGGTAAAACGTCTTACCTCACGTTGAAAGAGGATCGTCCTATACCTTGTCATCTATTTAAAACCTGAACTACTAAGTGAATCCACTAGTCTATGCTAAAAAACACTAAAGAATCATCCAAAAAGTATGAACCTTTTTCATTCCATGTTGGATACATGGTTTAGGGGGCTTGAGTTAAAGTGAACTCGCATCCCCATATCGGTGCTCAATACTACTCCCAAAATTACTTGACTCAAATGTTTTCAAAACAACTTCTTCTCTGGTTTGAGGTAATTTCTCAAACTTAACTTTAAAAGATCACTTGAAAATCATAGTTTCCTCTTTACTATAGCTACCCAATGTCTCTGTGGAAGTCTCAGCCTCCTTTCTTTCTCAAAAAGTAAAAGAATTTGTAACTCTTAGGAAATATTTAGTTCCCTTTTAACTTTTGAGAAATGAACTAAACTCTTTACTCTTTGCTTAACTTGCAAGTTACTTCTTAGGAAATGCTTAGCTCCCTTATAACTTTTGAGAATGAACTGAACTCTTTACTCTTTTGTTAACTTGCAACTTAATCCTTAAAACAAAGTTAAAAGGTTTGTTAAAGACAATTGAAAACTTTAAGAACTTACTTTGACTTGCTTCTTAACTTAGACTTGACTCTTAACTTCTTTGACTTTGATAATCACTTTCCTTGAATTGGATTATGGATTCAAGGTTCATGATTTCATGTTTATAGATGATTTCATGATATTTAGACGTACATTGAAGTGTTAATCAACTAGGAAACATAGGTACATCACTTAGAAACTAGCTCAAAAAGGTGGGAGAAGAATGCAGTGAACTAACGTCCTTGGCGCTCTGATAGGCGTAAGGCGCCTGGCCCAAAATTTCATATGCCAGGTTGGAGCGCTCTGGCTGGCGCAACACCCCAACACCCAACGGACAGAGATTTTACTATGGGGATATCGGAGGCGTGGCGCCCCAACCCCTGTACCAATGTTTTCTCGACTTTTCTCCTTTGTTTTTCATCTTTAATCCATCCAAACTTCCATGATTCTTTCCCCAAATACTAAATATCACTACTACCCTAAATACCCAATAGATTTAACTCTAACAAAACCCAAAAACAAGAATCAAATCAACATTATGCATTCAACAACTCAACCAACAATAATTCATCAATGTTCTTCAAGAACTTCACCTTTTATCATTCACCCAATTAAAAAATCACTGAATTGAAACAAGTTTGGTGTGTGGATGAACTAACACAATACTAAAAGATCTAAGATGCCTTTATAGGGATCACCCCAAACGAATTCCACTCGCAAAGCTTGACGTTCTTGGCGAATTCTTGACTTCTCTCCCTTTCTTTCTTCTTTTCTCTTTTCTCCAAGCCCTAAGTGTAACTCGAAATTTTCTGAACTTATCTAATTTTTTTTCCCAATTAAACCCCTATGATGAAGTACAAAATTAATTAGTGAAAATACTAGTTTGCCCTTAGTTAATTCAGTATTGAGACTTTCCTCCATCAAACAACCCAACTTCCGAAAGGCATAACTCATCATACGATATTGAAATATCATAAATGCGCGGCGTTGGAAATATATTTCCAAGGGCTTTCTAGAAATATCAAGAACTACCTCTAAATCGTCATGACCTAGACTGGCCGTTTAAAATGACCAAAACTCACTTTCTTAATATAGAATTTTTTTTCTAGATTTACCTTTTCTTTTCAAAAATGTTTATTTTTAGTTTCTTAGCTTATGCTTAGATATTTCAAGTTGCGAGATCTTATAAAAAAATTCTGGATCCTATATTTCCTCATGGACATTTCTATAACGACGTATCCTGGTCGTTACACAAACGATACAAAATACTTCTTATATCACAAAATAAAATACTTCTACAAGTTTTTTATTCAAACATCGTAGAATAATGAAAATGTTGATGTTCAAAATTTAGTCACACGTGGAGCCTATACCCTATACATGGAGACACTTGAGAACTAATGTTGGTCCCTAAGCGAACTCTTGGTCTGGCTAACTACTAAGCGGAAGACAGACCCAAGAAGATATAAGCTTTAAAAACAGAAGTAAATATTGTCTAAAAAATACTCAACTGAGATACTTTAAAATAAATAATATTTTAAAGGAAATATTAAAGAACACTAAACACTCTCCATCGATGAAGCCTTTATATTCAAATATGGATGTCGAGACAAGATCCAAGACACCTTAAATCTATTAACCAGAAAGATGAAAAAGTGGGGTCCCCCAAAATGTCAGGAGGGGCTTACCAAAAGTGATCAAGGAATGCAAAGTGATCTAGACGAAGTGTCTGTTGATGATCTTGATTACTTGTAATTTTAAGATGCATGTCGAATGCCATTAGTGCATTATATGTACAAGTATATATTATTACCGAAGTGAAATAATTGAATATAATGAGGGTGAAACAATATAGTAACATCTTGGAAATTCGAAAGTTGGATTAAAAAGAAAAAAAATCAGTTTTGGGCATTCATGGTGTGATCTAGGCGTCTCATCCATTGACCGTAGGAGGTTTTATGGGACGTAAAAGTTGAGTCATAGAACTTAAGTTGAGTTTTGGATATTGTAAGTTTCTGATGTTTGGCCTACGAGTGAACCAGACAAGTCATAGGAATTTTGACAGGTCATAGGACTTCCATTCAATGATTAAGAGTAATTAGTTGAAGACCTCATTCTACGAGAAGGGTTTCACGGGTTGTAGATGGTTGTATGGGACGTAGGAGGGCTTCGTAGAAGTTATCTATAACACATGAGAAATTGAAAAGTCTAAAAGTAAAGAAAAATGTAGAAATTTTACTGAAGCAAGTTTCCATAAGTCCAACCCATGGACTTTAGAAAGGAGGTCGTAGACAGAGAGTTGAGTTTTGGAAAAGTATATTTTTAAAAATTTGACCTACGACTTAATAGGCCGAATTGTGGAAAATTTTACAGGTAGTAGGACTGACTTGTAAGATTGATTCAAAAATTTGTGTTAGGACTTCGGGTCTATGGATAATTTTGACGAGTCGTAGTTAGTTCAATGAACCGTAAGAAGATTCCCTAGAAATGTTCTAGACCTAATGAATTTTTTGTGTGAAATTTATGTTTTACGGATAGGTTCTACAAGTCGTAGGAATTTTGACAAACCGTAGAATGTGGGAAATTATTGAACATTTGAGTTTATAAAGTTGGTTCTACGGTTGATCAGGATAGGACATTGAAATTCCTAGGTCATAACCGTAGGTTTATCTGACAGTTATTTTTAAAAGGTATTTGTATATTTTCCTATGAACTTAATGCTTATACTACGCCATTTTGACCCTAATTCTATGTCTTATAACTACCTTCACCCTTAGAAATTTTCCCAACTCCCTCATTCAAAAAAATTCTAAAACTTTCTCTAAGGTTCTCTCCAAAATTTTCTCTATGGATCAAGGAAGAAGTAGCTAGGGTTCTTCAAGGTCAAGTATCATTTTTTCATCATTGATTCTAGGGATTCAAGATCAATTTATGTAACTATTTCATCAATGGGTTCCATTTAGCTATTGAGTCCTAAAGATTCTTCAATTCTCTAATTCAATGCCAATTAAATTGATTAAGGTTTTATTTAATTGTTATGGGTTCTATTTATGTTGATTCAATTTATTGAATTTTATTTTATCACAATCGCTTTGATTCAGTTACATGCTTTCAAATTGAAATCACATGAAGTCATGCATTGATCATGATTTTGACTATGCACCCTAGTTTGCATGAATTTGAAGAAAAACTATGAATCAATAATGATGTTTCCATATGTTTATGCATGATTTATGAAAAGGAATAAATTATGATCTAGGTTGATATAAGCTTAATATCGATGAAATTGTGAAAGGTTTTCTCACACATAATTTAAGGAGCTACTCTATGATATTTTTAGCTTGGATTACTAACTTAATTGTGTTTTTTCCATTGATGATTATATGCTTATATTTAGGACTGTTCTGTTAGATTTTTACATAGCAGCAAGAGTATATTGAGATGAGGCTCTCCTATTAGTAGATGTCGGGTCTTGATGTGAGGCCAAAATACATATTTTACAAATTAGTTACCTTACATTTATTATTTATATCATTCCTTTTTGAGCATGAATTTTATGAAATGTGCTAAATAGTATATTATATTTGTTGGATTAAATTAATGGAAAAATAAAGATGCTTGGAGCGAAAACTAATTATAGATGGAGGATTGAAGAAGGAAATCAAACACATACCTGAATGGATTAAAGTGATTATATATATATATATATATATATATAGAAGTTGGCGAGAAAGTGAAGAAGTGTACATAAGGAGTTGTCCACGTGGAAGCATCTTAAAGAATCTTCCATACGAATAATTTTTGAGAGGAGAAGGATACAATGTAGAAAATAACTTGATTAAGCGTTTTATAGTTTCTTTCTATTTTATTTTATTTTACATCTTTCTTTGAATGATTCAGTGTAATTGCTCAATGTCTATGTGGAGTTAAACTTCTCATTCTTGGATTATATTTTCTTACAATATGATTGTTTAGTCATTTTGAGTCGACATGATTTGTTTATCATATTAGTTGTTATTATATTCTTGTGATTACTATTTTGATGGTTGATCACTATTCAAATAAAAATATCATCCGAATTGAAATCGAGAGAGGAATAAGAGGGTAGAACATGGAACATAAGGAGCTTGTTTAACTCTAAATATATAGGGTTTATTTGTTTCTAGGATACAGATATACCTATAAGCCTTGCTTGGGTCACCATATAGGAAGAATCCTAATACTCGGTATTTAGTCCATCATATCTCCGCTTAATGATGTATTTACAGTGTTACTTATAGTAACAATTAGAGGTTGGAGACCATGATCGTACATTTGATCCTGTGATTCATTTACTAGATGATCAAATAAGTTGATGAAATTGATGCAAAACATGATTGTTAGTTAATTTATAATCCTAGATAGATTTATTCATTAATTGTGTAAACATTTATCTTTTCTTAGTTAATTGCTTCTTAGTTATTTTATCTTTATATTTATTTTAGTTAATATATATTCATATTTGAAATCCTCCTCTTAAATAAATTGTTAGAATTAGTATAACTTAGTAAGAATAATTAACTAACAAGTCCTTTGGGTTCGACAATCCAATTATGCTAAAAGCCATTATATTTCTTGTGCGACCGTATACACTTGCGTGTGCAATTGGAAGCAACAAGTTTTTGGCACTGCTGCTACGGAGTTAGAAATTAATTGTTTATCTAGGTTAAACTTTTTCTTTTTGGTTATTTAATTTTGAATAAAAATTTATTAAAAAAAGAGAAAAATCTAAAAAAATAATTTCTTATATTAGTATCATCTTTTTCTTCTTTTGGTCTTGTTTTGAAAATTAGGGGAAGTATGAGTACCCATGAATTTAAATCGAAGGAGCACGTCTAAGCTTAAGTATGGGGTGCATACAACTCTTGATGTAAATTAAGAGAACATGCTACTAGCTAGGCGTAAAGGACTCAGGGAGTTTTCCTAACCCTTGTTTTAAATTTTATTTGATGCTTTGGGGACATAATATCTTTTTAAGTGAGGGATTGAGAAATATATTCATAGTTTTAATTGTTTTATTGAGTCATTATTTTTTCAGGATGGCTTATGTTTTCGGTTCTTTTCCTAAGGATAGTCCCTTTGAACCTAATGTCTTTTTTTAGGAATAAATTTTTTTATTATTTTTTTCTTTTTTTGAGAGAAAAGAAAAAAAACCTTTTTTGAATTACCTGATGCTTATTATTTGGGCCTAATTTGAGTAGTACTTTCTTGTAAATGCTTGATTGCTAGTGTAATTGCAAACTCCTTGACATCTAGGATCATGGTTGTGAATTTGTATATAGCTTGTTTTATTTTGTAGTTTGTGATGATCTTGTCTATCATGGAAGAAGAATTTATCTATCTTGATTTATACTTGTTCCATGTTTGGTGAGATATTTTTTATTCCATGATTTGCATCATAATCTACAACTTGCCGTACTTGTTAGTGAAGCGAAATAAAAGTGTTTTTTGTCTAGGAGATGATAATAGGATTTTGTTTGATTTGGTCTTGTAAATTTTAGCATTTTCAGATATTATGTCAGTATTTACCCCTTTTGAGCATGTCATCTTTTGTTGGTAGCCATATTTTGTCATAGATTATTTTGTGGTATCCTTAGTTTTTGCACCTTGTGTCCTTGTCCATTATAGCATAGACTATTCTAATTTCTAATCCCGACGAAAAAGGGATGGTTGAGTGATAACATTATCAATGATAGCTACAAAGTTTTTAAAGATCCCTCATTGAAGGAGTGTGATGTGTAAAAAAAAGAAACAAAAGAAGTTACCTTAATGATGGCCCTGGTCCTTTCAAGGACATCGTGCACCTTAAAACATGTCAAATACGTAAGTTGAGGGTGACTATTATGAATGAAAACTTTTTTTTAAAAAAAAAGAGAAAAAAATGATTGGAACGTTCTTGATATGATGAGAATTACTTGTGAAATAATTGTTAATCTGAGCGCGGAAAATAAAGAGAAGAAAATAATGTGTGATTAATCTAAAATTGCAAAGTTCTTAAGAAAGCGTAAGTCACTGTTATATAGTTTTCCTACCCATCCCCTAGCCTACATTACAACCTGTTAAAGTCTAATTTTATTCTATTCAAGAATGCTTAATTAGTGGAGATGTACATAATGGGCAAGCCTATGGTTCTTTGAGCATATATGTGAATTTTCTTTGTGAGTGTGAGTGTGTTCTTTGATGCTAAGTCCTTAATCTATATGAATATTTTACTTTGAGTGTGTGGACTATTTCTTCTTGTGAGTGAACTTGTTTCATGATAGATAGGTGATGTTACTTTCTTTGATGAGAATAGCTGAGCAAGCGTAAATTCAATGAGTTCAAAGTCCTTATTTGAGGTTAGGAGGTTTGAGGTTTGTTGTTATATGAATATCTTGCATAATGATTGAGAACTGTGCTTCATGTTTTGAAATTTGTATATGACTTGATTATTTGTATCAAAGGATTTTTGAGATGAGCTTTAATGTTTTCTCGAGGACGAACATTCTCTGATAACAATCTTATTGTCCCTAACTACTTGCCCCCGTAGGTTGTCTTAAGTTATATAGCTAGTGGATACACCTAAGCTATAAGGTTCAGGTTGTTGTCTTGGCATGCAATGTCATCTCTTTTTGGTGTGGGAGAATGACACCGATTTCATATTGTAGCATAGATGGTCTATGTTGGTGAATAGTAAATATCCCACAAAATGAACTAAGTTACTTTCAAGGTTTTATGAAGTTTTCCTCATAACTTTTAGCTGCATTGAACTTGTTCATTATTATGATTCTTCTTTAAATATTTATTATATTTATCTTGGTCATACGTATCATGTTTTCGTTTATGTCCTGTTATGAATATGTCACATGTTTTTATTGCATTCTCCTCATACTTAATACAGTCCATGTTCTAATGCATAGTTGTTACTATATTATTTCTCTAATGCAGGGCTTGATGATTTCTCTCCCTTCGTTCGGGGCGAGTTGATCTCATTGGCGATCAAGATCTAGCTTTTGAGTCCTCATGTTCCGAAGACCATTATACATTTAGTTTCCTTATGTTTCAGTTTCAAGACTTTGTATATGGTGTACGCATCCAGTTCCGGCCACTAGTTTGATGTAATAGATGACTTTTCAAGAGTTTGATGTACTTCTGCATTTCTGTCAAACTCTTCACATTCTTATGACATATCTTGGTTTTTTCTATTATGTTGTGTATATGTATGTAAAATTTCTAGTGTTGGGCGTTTTTAGGGTCTTATATGTCATATCACGTCTAGGATGTACTTCGGGTCGTAATAAACTTCGTATTCAGAGCACAAGGGTTTTGGAAAATGTCCTAGGAAGTCTGACAAGATGTTTCATGAATGGGAAGCACGCCGCTTGTAGATATAGGAGGCTACAAAGTATTTAGAAAACTCCGTTTCTTTCATTACTCTTAATTCCTACCATAGAGTATATTTCTATAAAGAACGAATCCTAAATAAGGTTTAATTGTTTTCAGGATGTGGCCCCTCGAAGAGCTTATATGATGTAACGACCCAAAACGTCATGATTGACACCCACACTAAACAACCGGTGGGAGAACCACTAATAGAACTCAACAGAAGCAACTAAACCAAAACTAAGGTGCTTAAACTACTAAAACAAATTAATTACTCATAAATGAAGTTCTCATTAAAACGTCAATAATAAATCTAAAGAACTAACTAAACAAATGCGGAAGGAATAACCTAGAACCTGAAAGTCAATGTACCAAAACATCTAAGCAAAGATCCAAGTCTAAACAAGAGGGGTCACAACCCCAAATAATGAACTAATCAACTAACTAAAGCAAACATCTATGTCCAGAAATGGTGGACATAGACGAAAGAGAATCTCATGGAAGCCCGGAAGATTTGGCTAACCCTTGAATTCGATGCTAAAATCATTAATATACTAAGCGAGGTGTGTCAATAGCCTCTTGAAGATGTCATGTACTAAAAAGAATAAGAGCAAGCTCAAAATCAATACACAATCACAATGTACTGGTAGGATCACACTGTTATCCTACTAGTGTAACATATACAAGTAAAACAACATTATAATCGCATGCATAATATATCAACCTCTACAATATTATCAACATGCTTATCAATATAGAATTATCACACATCATTGGTCCTCTAACGAAACCCAATCCTTGAAAGTTAGCTTGCCGAAACGTGGCAATTTGATCCCAGTGCTATGTCGGAACGTGGCAATTTGATCCCAAAGTTGTGCCGGAACGTGACAACCCGATCCAAGTTAGTTATACCAGAAAGTGGCAACCGATCCAATCACACACCACAACCACAATCAAAAGTACAACATCAAAACCATTCATTTACATCATGATTTCTTGGAAACCATTATTCCACTATTTCATTTACTACAAGTGTGATTGATGTTGCAACATTCATATATATACTAGTGTAATAATGATGTAAGCACAAACAAACATCACACAATCGTAGAGCTAGAACCATCACCTACCTCAAAAAAAGCTTGAACCCCTAAGAAACATGATTCTTCCCTCTCTAGATTTGTTCCACTTGTTCTTCATCTATAAACAATCAATAACATACGGGAATCAATAAATAATCACGAAGTACCAGGAATACTATCAATTCTAACAAACCCTTGATCAACCCATGATCCCAATTGTCAAAATAGGGTTGTTTTCCCATAAATTCAAGATCAAAACCTTCCCCATCACTATTGATCCATTCTGTTGTGTTCTGCGAGTCAAAAAATGGATTTGGGGGAGTCAAAAGTTTACCTTTAGCCTCAAGAATGGTAAAAAATGAGTAGAAATTGACCAGGGGTCGTTCTTTAGCTATAAAAGTCGAAAAGTACCAAATAAGGTTATTTAGGAGTTTTACTGACGACTTAATATATGTCTGTCCCGTTACAGCTGGCCTCATCCTACTGTAGCGGCGGTGCCACATCAGCCTGAAGTTCCACTACAACGCCATTTTTGTAACAATGATCTGCCCTCTTTCATCTATGATTTAAAGTTCCCGTCTCGTCCGCCACAACTGTCACTATCCCGCTACAGTGGCCCCGCCACTGCAATCATAATTCTCCTTCATCAGACCAATGCGAGACAAAAATCTTCTCAGAAGGATTTCACACATTGCGTCACGTAAAGGAGCATGTTGAACAACTTATTTGTATGTTCGAGTAACCACTGTTGTGTCGATGAAAACAACCAAAGTAGAGTAGCCCGTATGATTTTTAGGCTTAAAAATATTATGCTGAGAGTGGGTAGAAACACGAGTAGGTGGTTGAGGGGGATTATAACTTACTTATTGCAAAGGAGAGGAAGGAGCATCTTCACTCGAGGCAGTAATTGTCGCAGGGGATAAGGGATTGGTGTCTTCATTGCGGGTACCAGAATGATATGCGGAATGCAAATGTGTTTGTAATGGGGAGAATGAGATGATGATGGCATGTTCTCCATCCATAAAAAATGTGCTGACAGAGGCACTAATGGAACACTTGTTAGAGACACGGGAGGAGATATGATTTCAGGACAATATGGTTGGTGGTGGTTGAGTTATCAATCCATGAATGTATTCCTTATGCTGTAACCTGAGGTAGAACATGAGGAAATAGATACAAAAGGAACACATTTTTCCTGGAATATTATATCACGAGAGAGAAATATTTTTGATGTGGATGGATGAAGGCATTCATAAAAATGGTAGGTGACAAAGTACCAAGAAAGACACAAAGGCGAGATTTTAGTTTTAATCTATAACTATTATAGGATTTTAACTAGGGATAACATAAGAAACCAAAGGTACGAAGAGAGGAATAATTGCGGTTGACATGAAAAAGGGATTCAAATGGAGAACTTCCTTCAAGGATCAGTGTTGGTATACGGTTGATGAGTTACACGCTAATTTCACTAGCATAAGACCAGTATTGAAGAGGCATAAAGGCTTGATGTAGTAAAGTTAAAGTTGTCTCCGTAATATGTTGAAGGTGACGTTCAACAGTACCAACTCGTTGTTGTGTATAAAGGGGTGAAAACAGATGTTGGTTGCCCATGTTAGCCAGCATCGTATTTAAGCCTTCGTACTCACCACCACAATCGGCATACATAGTGAGAATTGTCAAGTTAAAATAACTTTTGAACAAGAGTTTGAAATTAAGGAATAAGGAAGTTACATCAGATTTGTGCTTGAGTGGGAAAAGACATATATTTTGTAAAGTGGTCAACAAATATGAAATAAAATCAGGAACTATTTTGAGAAGGAATGGGAGACGGTCCCCATATAAAAGTTATAATAGACGAGAACTGGTTAAGGTGGATATAGAAAAAGGTAAACGATGACTTTTATTGCAAAGACAAGAATTACATCTCTCTTGAGAGGAGGAAGAAACAACCAACTTATATCTACAAACAATAGAGTTAAGACCTTCATGATGTGGATAACCAAGAATACGATGCCAAAGTGTACAAGATAAGAGATTTGTAGCAATGGTGAAGTAGGTAGCTGGAGTTGGAGAAGAGTCAGTCCACTCATAAGTAAGCATCCTATTCGGGTTTTGATCCAGAGGTGCTTGCGTTCTCTAATCCTTCACAACAAAATATTAGGGAAAAATTCAACAGAAGTTTTATTTTGCTCACAAAATAGTGGAACCAAAATTAGATTGTGATGAATAGTTGGAGCGCATAAAACATCTTTAAGGACAAAGGTTTGAGTGGAAGTGGGGAGAGTAGTATGGCATGTGTGGGTTATTTTAATACCATTACCATCACAAACTATAACATCATCTGTCTCTGTGTACTCAGAGTAAGCTTGCACATTTTGAGTATGTGAGGTTATGTGATGTGATGCACCATTATCCATGACCCAATCTGGATTGGTTGATCCAGTAGTCGATGAAAAATTAGCTTGTGGCTCATTCATATTGTGACTCTGAGAGCAGTAAACATGAGAAATCTTTCCATATTTGTGACACAGTTGGTACTGAACTCGAGCTCTATTGTAGGAGTTTCGAGACCGCCAATTATTATTATTGGAATATGGCTGATCGTTGTTTCTCACTGAATTGGGTTTGTTTTGATGGCCTGACCCATTACCACAATATTGGTTGGTTCGATTGTTGTTCTGGTGCTTTTGATCATCTTATGTTAAATGCTGATTAAACTAGGTAGTAAGAGGACCAATAAGAGGTGGCATCTCAGGCTTGGGTGTGTGAAGAAGGAGCAATTCGGGGCTGAAGAGTTTCTCGATAAGATCTTTATAAATGATGGGGTTTTCACGAGAACAAATTGCAAAGCTCATGGCATTATATTTTCGTCCAAGGCCACAGTGCACTTTTATGACAAGTTCATCGGTGTTAATGGGAGAGCCATCAATGGACATTTCTTTTGAGATGGTTCGAAGCACATTGAGTTATTGAGAAATAGAGTTGATTCCCTTTATAAGGCGGCTGAGAGAATCACGAAGACTTTAAAAATACGATTTTGACTTTTGTTGGCATTTTGTTGCGCTAATTTCATCCAATCGATATGCGTTAAAGATGAAAGACAATCAGTGGGGATATAATAGGACCAACAGACGTCATAAGAGCATGACGAAGAAGGTCGTCTTTTCGCCTCCATGGTTGATAGTGTGGATCAGTTTGATATGGACAAGGAAAGCTATCATCAATGTAGGAAGTCAGATCATAGACAAGGCAAGACTATCGAATTGAGCCTTCCAGGGGACATAGTTGGTGCTGCCAGCAAGACTTATAGGCAGTTGGGTGGGCTGATTGATGGAAACAAGTTGAGTTCCTTGATTTAATGGATTCATGAATGTTTAAAAGGGGGAGATACCTGAGTTTTTGTTACTAGTGGTAGAATTGTCTAGAGTTTACAGAATCGAAGTATTGTTGTTCAAATTGTTAAGCATGTCATATAAAAAAGGGAACAAGATCGAAATCTTGGTAGAGCGTGAGCTGCTCTGATACCATAAAGAGAGAAGGAATTTTCAAAAAGATGTATTTTTGTATATTACATTAACTGTCTATAAATACATAAGGAGGGGAAGAAATTGCTACCATACAAAGGATAATTAATTAAAAAAATCAAAAGATTACATGAAATAAGGGATACAAACAACATGTGGAAGATCTAAAAGATTGCAAGATCAGAACGAGTAAAGAGAACATATCATGAGATTATCTTTCCTTATTAGATTGATTTTAGTTTAAAGGGGTGTGTATTTAAAGGGTTGTTTGGTTGCTAGTTAGATTTCATTTAGGTATCATTTATGTCCAGTTTGGTTATTACATCTTCTGCCTTGCATAAATAATACATATGTTATTTTCATAACTTACAGATATTTTTGTTTAAACTGGCAATCAAATACCTTACTTGGTGAGCTGAATATTATTTAGAAAGAATTATTGAAAACACTCTTTAACTTGATGTGGAATATTAGTTTCATCCGAACTATTCAAAAAAACTTAAAAACATCCCTTTACTTGACTAATTAAATTCAAATACGCCATATACTCCTAAAGTTTCACAAATTTTAGGGCTTGTCAACCCTTCTCTTGGTACTTTATTACGAGTTCATGCTCCTACAAGACTTGGAGACCACTTTTGGTTGACGGTGTATCTATGTTTAGTTAGTTAAGTAGAGGGTGTTTTTAAGGTTGTCAATAGTTCGTCAACGAAACTGATAATTTGTACCAAGTTCAACGGTGGTTTTAATACTTCTCTCTTTTATTTATAACAAGTGAAATGCTACCAAAAGTGGTACTAATTAGACTTACTTTAGTAGATGAATAATTCACCTACTAACCGAACAACCATTTACTGCTTAATGGTCCATAAATTACCTGCGTAATTATTGTATATACTAAGTTGAAATGTGGAGAAGAGCAAAAAGGAAATCATTGATTAGCTACTGAAAAGTCTATACAAGCAAATGGACATTTCTTTACTTGTCTTGTATGAATTTCCATCTGTTCGCTTTTCTAGGGAAATTGACAATAATAGAAGGACTGAAATCCCAAAAACCGGCCTCTGCGCCTTCTGAGATTGATTCGAGTATTCTGAGATGAACTAGTACATGCCATTTACCCTTATGTCTATGACTGCAAAATTGTTGCATCTGTTAATTTATTGAGGTGTAGAACAAAAGGAAAACCATTGATGAGCTAATGAAAACACTAGAAAACCAAATGACTAGTTCTTTACTATGAATTCCCATATTTTTACTTTCTCTTGGAAATCAACAAAAATAGAAACCCATCCAAAAAACAAAAATAGTTGGCAAATGTATACAATACATGCATTTGTTTATTGATGAGAATGATCCCACATTGCACCGGGATGAGATCCTGCTTGGGAAACCTTGCTACATATGAGCTATCTTTTAGGTCTGGGCCATAATATGATAGGATTGGAAAAGTTCGATCACATGGTAAGATTGCTGCTCGATTTCTTGTTGCACTTTTGTTTAATAAAAGCATGTGTTTCTAGATATGTTCTCTTTTAATATAAATGTAAGTTCTCATTTTGTTTATTCTAAACGAGAGATATTCTTATATTTCCAGTAAAAAATTGGGGAGAAACGACCACCAGTATGGATTGTTATTCTCCTTTACCAAAAGATGTTGTGGTTGATATTCTATTGAGGTTGCCAGTGGAACCACTCTTGCATTTCAAATGCATGTGCAAGCATTGGTATGATATGATCAAAAGTGAGAGTTCCATAGCGAAGCATTTTCATCACAAGAACAATTGTTCACGCCTCCTCATTCGCAACTTGAAATCTGAAGAGGATGAAGACACCCTCTTTTAGTATGTTGTAGTTTCCTTGCTCCTTGAAAAAATAATTCCACGTGTGACCACTGAACAAAAAATTCTCCTTCATCTTCCAAGGGTCATTTATTTCAACAGTCAGGCTGGTCCAGTTAATGATTATTCTTGGTTTTCACGATCCTAAATCACGAGTCGTGATGGCACCTATGTTTCCAACCGATAGGTAAGTCAACCCAATAGATTTCACCAATTCAACTTAATGTGAAAATGTAAGTATCAAACTAATATCTAACATACTAAGTATTAAAAAAAATGCAGAAAATAGAAATACCAACCCAAGATTTAGTGTCATAAGTACAAGAGCTTCTACAGTAGGATACAAGTATAAACTAATATGAAAATCTAAACATAAGAGATATCCTATAAGAATGCCAAAATAACCTGATAAATAGAGGTAGATTGAAGGTGTGGGCCGCAGAATATCTTAAGCAGCATACCACAACTCCAAGATAATTCAAATAAATATTCAAATCTCCAAGAACGCGCCTGAATTTGAAATCCAATATGCCCTACAAAAGAATGCAGCAAGTGTAGTATGAGTACGAAACTACATGTACCCAGTATATCTGATGGACCGACAATGAAGATGTAGTGACGGGAGTTTATCTAATAAAAATCAATTCTTTAATTTTACAAGTCTATATTACACTTACTAGTAAAGTTTCATCACATAAAGGTAATCAACCATCCAGTAACTTCCAACCACCAAATAAAACACATAATCATCAAGAGTGAAGGATGTCATGAGATGCAATGCAATATGACACCATGGAATGATATGTCTAAGAATACCCAGTACTGTCTCAACCGTATATACATACATGATACTCCTCGAAAAACATTGAGAGTTCATGACCCATGGGGGACTCGCGAGGTTCATATACCGACATGGACGATCTCCACGTGTCTGTGCGGACGATTTCAATGCACTATCATAATATCAAACAATTTCTGCACGGAAGATCTCCACGTGCCCAAATTATAATCTTAACATCTCACCATACCTAGCACGGACGATCTCCACGTGCCCAACTTATACACAATATCATGTCAATGCATGTGCTCATATGCTTTGGCATTCTCGGGTTTTAACCCTCATTTTATAATATTAAACTTTCCCTTTATATCACCGGTACTCGTACCAATGCCCATCACACCATTGGTACGATACCCCCATCCTTCAGCCTTACCCATTATCTAATTAATTTTTTATCTTTAATTAGGAAAACATCCTTCTACAAGTCTGAAAAGTCTTAACATACCTGAAATGCCAAACATGTGTTACAATCCTCAAGATTTGGCTTTTCCCTTTCGTAAAGCTTCAAAATGTTCTCACTATAATGCAATATTTATAAGCACACGAGTTCGTAGACGCCAATAATATTATATGTCTATCCTAGATCCAGAAAGTCACTCATATCTCTAACCAAGGTCCTAATGTTGGTATAATTTATATGTCAAGTATTATATTTTGTTGAATTTCAAGCCTAGGATTATACCTCAACCCCTCCAAGTATCTTAAATTCAGTGTTAGTCATATAATATAGACCTATTATTCAATCACACATTCTAATATTATCAAAACTTGAATTGTTATCTGGTAATTATAGGAACAAACTGGAAAAGAAAAACAATGGTACACCCTCACAAAAACACACACCATATACTCCTGACCCGTTATTCCTAAGAAATTGTTATCTACCATTTGCCGAAATCATTAGGCAATTATTATTATAAAGAGTGACATTACTCCTGAAGCATTTTTTTGAAGCCTCTGCCAACCCTCTCAATAACGTGGCAAGACTGATGGTTTTAACATTGTAAAAATAAACTTAGGTTCCTAGCAAATCCTATTTATATAATCATAAAAGATGACATTCATTCAGTATATATTTAGCTAAAAAAATATTAAGATTTGTTGCACTAATTACTTGTTACCTGAAATTTGAAGTTTGATGTGTCCTCTGATGTTCGTCCGCCCACGTTAATTCTCGCCGTTCTATCTCTTTTTTTCTTTACCTAATAATTATAAACCTAAATGCTAAATCCCACTAATTTATTATATATATATATATATATATATATATATAGAGAGAGAGAGAGAGAGAGAGAGAGGGGTCAACTCATATACACTATTAAATAATTTGACCCATAACTTTTAACTAAAATTAATTATGTATAAAAATTATATGTCCGTCAAATAAATAGTCACAGTTAAATAACTACTTAAAAAATTGTATTTAATACTTACAACATGTGTCTTTTTTATAGAAAACTGAGTAGTTTTCAAAACAACCTAGCGGGTTATTATATTAGTGCAGGAATGTTTTTGTGGATACGGTCAGGGGCAGATCTATGGGTACCCGTGAGGGTGCCACGGCACCCACTGATCTCGAATTTTTTTTTGTATATATATGTATATATGTATAAGAAAGTTAATATATAATGTCTTTTACACCTTCTAAACAATATCGATAATAGTCCAATTGGCAAAGCAGGCCATTTGCCACATGCGCAGCCCAGGATTGAACCCCGATTTCAACGTTAACTTTTTCTTTCTTTCTTTCTTTTTTTCATTTTTATTCAGCTTTTTCTTTTTTTTTTGTCATTTTTATGAATGTGAAGGTTTTCCCCTTCCATTCATTCTTATTTATTTATTAGTATCTTTTATTAATTCGAATCGACTCTTATTCACATAATTAATTCTGAAGTTTCTTTACTTTCTATTTTATTAATTATTATTAATCCTTTGATATGAGTGTCGCGTGTTTATTCTTTTATCAGTTAATGAGTATTGAATTATGAATGTGACATAAATATTATTAAGAATCTATTTTAATAGTGGTTTTAAAAGAATATTAAAGCTTTAAAAAATGGTGAATATTATAATTAGAGTTCTTTTAGTTTGAAGTTTTTTTCGATCTTCACCAACGTTCTTGGTAAGTACAATGACTAGATTGAATTATATTTTGTATTCTCTTTGTTATATTTCGTAACAATACATATAGTCAATATATTAAGTTAACACAATTATATAGTGTATAAAAGCTCAAATTTTAGTATGAAATTCTTTTTTTCCTCAAAGTTTAAGTGAATAAAGCCACTAATTTTTAAAAAGAAATAAACATTGGATTTTAGTTAGTATCTAAAACAAAATATTACTAACTTTCATATTAATCGATTTTTTTTATAAAGGTCGAAAAAAGATAAATAACTCGACTGTAACCTAAAATTAAAGAACAACCGACCCTCTTTACTTGAACAATGTGGCACCCAGGACCTCCAAATCCTAGATCCGCCTCTGGATACGGTTACCGCTTGAGTTTGTGGAATCCTACCACCAGAGTGTTCCGGTGTCTGCCTCCTTGGCCTTTTCTAACTGAGCACTTATTATGTAACTATGATCATGTATTCGAATTGTGGTTTGACCCGTTGACTCATGATTATAAGGTTGTTTGGATTCAATTATTGTTTGATAATTGGGTAAAGGGACTGGGACAGGGTTATTACCTTCACATATTTGTTTGTGTCTATTCCTCATGTCTTAACTCATGGAAGAACCTACAATTTCCTTCCAGTTTTACCTCAGGTTCGCCCTATTCAATCACATATCTCAACGGGGTTTATTATTGCTGTTTTAGGAGCCTAGATAATAATATATGCAAGATTCAGTCATTTGCCATGGACATCGAACATTTTGGTGAGATGCAGGGCCCATATATTCTAGGTAAACACTGGGGAGGCTTATAATGCATGACGACTAGCTTGCAATGTTAGTCAGTGATGTGTGTATGACATCCATATATGAAATGAAATAAGATGGAAGTTGGTCCAAAGTGTTAATAGCTAAACCTCATATAGATGATGCCCATTTGCCTAAAGGTATAAGGGAGAATGAAAAGATTGCTTTGGAATAGGCAGAAACTTCACAACTAGTGCTATATGAGAGTCAGGACTATGATAATACTGAACTTAAAATTTCGTGTAAAAGCTATTTCAATTTTCCATTTTAGAGTCTTTTGTGACAATTGATTCATTAGAAGAAAATAGACTGAGAACGCCTTTAAGGCGAGAAGAATTGAGTGTCCTTGAAGATTTATTGCTCGTATACTCTTCTTGGGGAAATATGTAGCTTTATATTCTCATGACATCTTGGATTTTATGTTGTTTTGAAAGATTTCATAGATTACCTCGCTGGAGATGCTCGTTCATCCTTATTTAATTGAAGCCTATGTGTGTGTTTGTTACCAAGGAAAATATTTTCATGGGAGATATGTTATATTATCTGTTCAGACTCCTTCATTTCATTTCTTTGTGCGTTGAATTTCTTTCCGTTCAATTTAAAAATTGTACAATTTACAATATTATAATCATCAAGTAATGTACATCCACGCGGGACATGAAGTATTTGACTATTTTCTTTATTAAGTACTATGAAAAAAAATACAAAAATTTTTTCTAAAAAATTTATTTGTTCCTACACTTTTAAAATAGAAGTGTATGCATCATAAAAGAGAAATTCATATTGCATTAAAATATATGTTGAAATAGTTTTCCGATGGGTTAAAGTAATAATGAAGTAGTACAATTGATAGGTGGACGAACTAAGTCAATAATTGTCAATAAATGGAAGTACTTTTATAAACTCGAAGTAGAAAACATTAACAAATGTACCCCCCCCCCCCCCTTT
>NC_028643.1:12839496-12867643 GCF_001406875.1 Solanum pennellii | reverse complement strand
CCCCCCCCCCCTCTTTGAATTTCTCGTCGCACTGTTTAGTGTTTCCTTCAAACTCTTAATAGAACCATTGTTGCATCCAAACTACCCACGTAAGTGTACATGGTACAAGTAATATAGTGATTGTAAATAATTGTATATCGAACCCATATGTTTTTTTTCGTTTGACGGATAAACATTAAATGTACTGCTAGCGAGAAACAATCAGTGTTAATCAAAAAATACTTTTAGTGAGAAACAATTTGTGTTTGACCAATACCATTGAAAACAATTTTTCAAGTGCAATCATATCACACACGCGCGGGCACGCGCACACACAGAGAACCTTACGCCCGTTTACGTGGTGCCATACAAAACCAATATTCCCTTCAATTTATTTATTTCGAATAATAGCCTCCCCCATTCATAAAAACTTGTGAAATTTATGAAAATTTGTGACTGTTATGAAAAGTTGTGACTTTAATAAAGAGTTGCGACTTTTATGAAAAGTTGTGATTTTTATGAAAAGTTGCGACGTTTATGAAAATATATGACTTTAATGAATAGTTGCAATTTTTATGATAAATTATGATTTTTATGAAAGATTGTGACCTCTCTGAAGGGTTGCGACTTCTCCATATAGTTGTAACTTTTTTGATAAGGCACGAATATTTTTTTACACTACAATCTATTCTCGATAAATAAAGGGATTTCATCTCATTTTAATACAATGAAAATTTTTGAACCTCTTCTTCTTCTCTTTCACAATTAAATATTTTTGTATTTAACTCATTTGGAGTGGCTCAATGACACCATTAGTTATTACAGATTCTGGTATGTATTTTTACAATCATTAATTTTAAGGATAAATGATAAGATATAATAATTTTATTTTCCTTTACATTACTAACCTTTTATATAAAATAATATAGTGTTTTAGTTGTAGTGGCTGATAGGTTTTATATACTATTTTTTATATTACCTGATATTAAATTCCCACTTGAAACGTTGGTAATTTTACTTGTATATTTATATAAAAGAGAACCCTAAACCTGCCTACATGGCGCCACAACAAGTCAAGATTCCGTTTAAATTTATATATTTTCAATACTATCCTTTTCCTTTTGAGTATTCCCTTTAAATTTATATATTTTTTAAAACTAGCCTTTTTGTATCGTGAAAAGTTGTGACTTTTATCGAATATTGTTAATTTTATGAAAAGTTTCAATTTCAATGAAGAATTGCAATTTTTTAATGAAAATTTTGTGACTTTTATGAAAGGTTGTGACCTTTCCGAAGCGTTGCAACTTTTCCAAGTAGTTGTGACCTTTCAAAAAAGGAACAACAAACATTTGATTACAGTACCCTTTGTTGTTTATAAATAAAGGGATTTTCTCGCATTTTAAAACAACAAAAATTCTTAACTTTTTACTTTTCTTGCTTTTCTTGTTCTTTTGCACAATTAAATAGTCATGTACTTTGTTCCTATAGAATTTCTCACTGACACCATTGCTTATGTTACATATCCTGAAATTTTTTGTAAAACCATAAATTTATGCTTATGTTTTTCAGGGTAAATGATAAGATGTTATCATTTTAATATTTTGTTCACATTATTAATGTTCATTATAACGTTATCTTGTATGTAAAATAATATAGTGTTTTAGTTTTAATAATTCATAGGTTTTAAGTATCACTTTATAAAATTTTTGACATTAAATTCGCGCGCGAAGAGCAGATAAATTAACTAGTTAGTATTTAATCAAACAATTTAAATTGTTGTAAGTATATTTTTCTAAAAAGTGTTTTTCAAAATGTATTATAGAAACAATTGATATTTGACTAGACTCTAAAATCAGTTTATTTTGAAAAGTGCCTTTAGTAAACATTTTTTTTATTAAAAAACTAATGTTGTGAAAAGTTATTTGTGTTTAAGAAAAATAAAAAATAAATAAGTGAGTAATTATTAGCTTTGCAAAACTTTTAAAAATAATTAGAAGTGCATTTTTTTCTCAAAAATAGCTTTCTACTTTTTTAGCTTCTATAGAATATTTTGTTACTTTACAAAAATATTTATTTTCTCTCAAAATATAATCAAATATCTTACATTTTGAAAGTACACTTTTGACCGCTCCAAAACATTCTGAAATAGATTTTATATAAAGAAAATTGTAATTACCTGAATTATTGTACTAGTTGGTGAAAGTTATTAATATTTTTTCCGTTAAACCCAAAGTTGAAATAATAATTTGAGTACATTATTGCCTCTCATTTAATTTTTCTTGTGTGGGTTTCTCTGGTTAGATTTCAATTTCTTTTAGTTTTCTATTATAGTGTTTTTGTTGGTCTGTTCAAATTTTATGGTTTCTTGCATTGAACTTAGGGTTTTCTATGATTTGAAGTAGAAGTTATTCTATTTGATGTTGTCAGTGGAACGACTCTTGTGTTTCAAATGTGTGTTCAAGCACTGATATGCTGTATCAAAAGTGAGGGTTTCATAGAGAAGCATTTTCATCAAAATAGCAAGTGTTCCCGCCTCCTCATTTGCAGCTTGAAATTTGAAGAGGAAGAACACACCTTTTTTCAGTTTGTTGTAGTTCCGTTGCTCCCTGGAAAAATTGTTTAGGGTGTGACTCCTGAACAAAAATTTATCCTGCATCTTCCAAGGGTCGACAATTTTAACATATTTGCTGGCCCAGTTAATTGGCTTATTCTTAGAGCAGCAAATATTTTATGGATACGGTGACCGCTTGAGTTTATGGAATCCTGCCACTAGAGTTCCCGCGTCTGCCTCCTGCGCCTATTGTGGCTGAGCACTTCTTATGTTACTATGATCATGAATTTTGATTGAGGTTTGACTCATGATTATATGGTTGTTTGGATTCAAGTATTTTTTAATGATCGGGGAAAGGGACAGGGATAACGCTCTTACCTTCATAATTTTGTCTTTTTCTATTCCTCGTGTGATTAATCATTGAAGATCCTACAATTCCCTTCCAGTTTTACCTTACATTTGCCCTATTCTATCACATATCTCAATTGGGTTTATTATTGAATTTGTAGGAGCCGCAATAATAACATATGCAAGATCCAGTCTTTTCCATGAGCAGCGAACAGTTTGGGGACATGAAAGGCCCAAATATTCTAGGTAATTAAACAATGTTAGAGGCTTACCTCGCGTGGTGACTGGCTTGCAATGTTATCAGTGATCAGTGTATGACATCCATCTATGAAATGAAACAAAAGGGAAGTTTGTCCAAAGTGTTTACTAGTTCAACCCTATACTGATGCTGCTCATTTGCCTACATGTATTTCAGATAATGATAACATTGTTTCTTAACTCACAAAAACTTCACAGTGTGTGCTATATGACCCTACAACAAGTCAAGTTACGGATCTTGGAATTCAGCTAAGGCTTATTGGCTGTTGTGTTTTCAATTATCAGGAGAGCCAAGCTCTAATTATGAAAGAAAATAAATCTCAAGATGAGGATAATACTAATCAAGCAAATGAAGTAGTACAACTATTAGGTTGGAGGAATGATGTCCATAATTGAAAACCCATTACCGCTCTCTGATCTTTCATTTTTTGAGTAATAGTGCTAATATATTAGCTGTAAGATATAATATTTATACATATTATATACTATAACACTTCCCCTCAAGATGCAGCGTAGATATTGATCATGCCCATCTTGTCACAAAGATCATTAACCCAAGCTCCATTTAACGCCTTTTGAAAAAATCAACTAGTTACTCTCCTGTTTTTGCATAACCGGTGAAATTAAGTTATACTGGATCTTCTCATGAATAAAGTGACAATCTACCTCCATGTTTTGATTCCTCAGAATGGATGATGAATGGAAGCGAGATTGGATTGACGTATAGAAACTACAACTACAGATTTGATCCCTTTCTCTTAGGGTTCTTTCATGATACACAAGATATGAGGCAATATGAAGAGCAACTTGAATATCACACCAGAGTTTTGCTCGTGTAGGATTCCTCATTCCAATTCCTCTCAATATGTGATACATCCACATGATCAGACATGTGGATTGCACACTATAATCAGATTCTGCACTTGATTAGGATACAACACCTTGTTTCTTACTCCTTCATAACACAACATTATCACAAACAATTACACAATAACCTATAACAGATCATTAATTGGTTTTACGTCCAGTCCAATCAGCATCAACAAAACAGTAAATGAGAGAATGTCCGATATTACCATAAAAATGCCAAGTCCCAAGGATCCTTTCAAGTAACATAAGATTTGTTCCGGGGCTTCCCAATGTTTGATAATAGGTGCTGACATGAATTCGCTAATAATATTTGAAATATTGGAATTGAATAACTTGTATTTAACTATGTTAAAAGGTACATGTATATATACAATCACTAAAGGTTCAATTGTTATACTTTTATTTTAGATGGTTATGAGATTGACACATCCGATTTTAAGACTATGTTATATCTTATATATCTATATGCAATAAAAGTAGAAGACTATTTAATCTTCCAATATGAAGGGTCTATGTACCCTCGATATAAATATTATGTCCATGTAGAGGTCTATGTAAACCTCAATGTAGAAGTAACGAAAAGTTTTAAATTTTCCGCATTTTCACCTATGAATGTAATGATGTGAGCAAAGAGGCTAGTCTTAGTCCTCAAAGAGGGCGACTACACCGATTACGTCTAGGAGGTGCTCCCCGGATGTGACAAAACTTGGTATTAGAGCATGGCATAAAATATCTTTAAAGTCGATGTCTCACTTAACCACGTCTATGTAGATTCATATTCATAATTTTGAAGTGCGCCACACTTATGAATAGGAAACTATAAGATTCTTAGGAAACTCTCACTTTCTTGGAAATCGAATATCGTGCCTCTAGAGTCTTCTACTCTATGTGATCTTAGCATATAATCCTTTTATTGTGATTATAGGCAATGAATACTCGAAGAAACGCGACACGAAGACTTAATGAAGAGATTGCCAATGCGGGAACTCCTCCATGAGGAAATCAAGTCCCTCCTCTTGAAGAAGATGTTAAGGATGACAAAGCTCCGGTCAATCCTCCTCCTTTGGCGGATGGTGACATAACGGTTTCCTTTCTCCAAATGGTCCAAGTCATTACTACTCAATCACAAGTCGTCACTACTAAAGCTTAATCCATGACGACCCAAGCTAATCTGTAGGTTGTACCCCGAGAAAACCAAGATTGTGGTATCATGGCCTCTCGTTTGAGGGATTTCACTAGGATGAATCCCCCTACTTTTTATGGATCCAAGGTTGAAGAAGACCCCCAAGAGTTCATTGATAAAATTTACAAGATCATTTATGCTATGGTTTTGACTACTAGTGAGAAGGCCGAGTTATCCACTTATCAACTGAAATATGTGGCCCAAACTTTGTACGTCCAATGGAGAGACAATAGGCCTAAGAGGTGGATCGATGACATGGGAGATTTTCAACAAGGCTTATCTTGATAGATTCTTTCCTATGGAGAAGCGGGAAGCTAAAGTGGTGTGGTTCATCAACCTTCGTCAAGGAGGTATGAGTGTGCTTTAATACTCTTTCAAATTAACTAAATTGTCAAAGTATGCTCCTTCTTTAATTTCCGATCATAGGGATGAAATGAACAACTTTGTGATGGGAGTGTAGGATGAATTGCAAGAAGAATGTCATTAGGCTATGCTACATGAAAATATGAACATTTCTTGTCTCATGGTTCATGCTCAACAAGTGGAAGAGGCAAGGGATAAGAGAAAATGTAGAGATGCCAAGAGAGAAAGGTCTTTTGATGGTGGTTCGCCAAGGGGTAGGCTTGACATTCAAGACAAGCCTAAGTTCAAGAATATGTTTTCCAACCAAGTTCCTTCCATGTTTCCTTAACTTCTTGATGATAGTGTGTCCAACGCTAAGCCTCAAAAGGGAAAGGGTACTAGTTCACTAACTAAGATGCCAACTTGTGGAAGGTGTGGCAAGAAGCATTATGGTGATTGCCTTAAGGGAATGGATAATTGTTTTGATTATGTTAAAAGTGGGCACAAAGTTTGAGATTGCCCAAATGTGAAGGGGAAAGAGAAGGAAAGTGGGCAAGCAAGTGGTTTTAGTGATGCTTCGAAGAAGAATCGTTTTTATGCTCTCCCCTCTAGGGGTGAGCAAGAGATTTCCCTAGATGTGGTGACCGGTATGTTGAAAGTATTTTCTATTGATGTATGTGGTTTACTTGATCCCGATGTTACCTTGTCATTTGTTACTGTTCTAGTAGCTAAAATGTTTGATATTTTTCCCGATATCTTGAATGAACCTATTATGGTGTCTACCTCGGTGGGTGAGTCTGTGGTTGCAAATAGGGTGTACAGAAATTGTCCTATAATGTTTCCCAATAGAGTTACTCATGTTGAACTAGCAGAACATTATATGTTTGATTTTGAAGTCATATTGGGTATGGATTAGTTGGATGCTTGCTTTGCCTCTATAGATTCTAGAATAAGGGTGGTGAAGTTTAATTTTCCAAATGAGCCCGGTTTAGAGTGGAAGGGGGGAAATTTTATTCCTAGAGGTCGTATCATTTCTTGTTTGAAAGATTGTAGAATGATATCTATATAGTGTTTATACCATATAGTAAAAGTCCAAGATTTAGACTCTGAAATTCCTCCCATTGAGTCAGTCCCCGTAGTGAGGGAATTTCCGGATTTCTTTCCTAATGATCTTCCCGGTATTTCTCCCAAATGGGAAATTGATTTTGGTATCGACTTGTTTCTGGATACAAATCCCATTTCATTTCCTCCTTATCGAATGGCTCCGTCCGAAATGAAAGAGGTGAAGGCTGAACTCAAAGATTTACTATACAAAGGCTTCATTTGACCTAGTATTTCTCGATGGGGTGCCCAAGTTTTATTTGTGAAGAAGAAAGATGGGTCCCTTAATGTGCATTGATTATCCCCAACTCAATAAAATCACTGTTAAGAACAAGTATCCTCTCCTTCGACTTGATGAGTAGTTTGATCAACTCCAACGGTCAAGCTACTTTTCAAAGATTGAATTGAGATTGGGGTATCACCAATTCAGGTTGAGAGGTAATGATATACCAAAAATGGCATTTCAAACTAGATATGGTCACTATGTGTTCTTAGTAATGTCCTTTGGTCTCACTAAATGCCCCGCGACATTTATGGATCTCATTAAAAGGGTTTTTCGAAGTTACCTTGATTCATTTGTCATTTCTTCATTGACGACATCTTGGTATATTCGAAAAATGAGGGTGAGCACATGGAACATTTAAGGGTGGTGTTACAAGTACTTAAAGAAAACCAATTATTTGCCAAGTATAGCAAATGTGAGTTTTGGTTGAGGTCGGTGGCGTTTCTTCGTCATATCATCTCTAGTGAGGGAGTTAAGGTTGATTCAAGGAAAACCGAGGCGGTGAAAATTGGCCTAGAAAATTGACTCCAACTAACATTAGGAGTTTCTTTGGTCTAGCAGGTTATTATCGGAGGTTTGTGGATTGTTTTTCGTCCATTGCATCTCCCTTGACTACTTTGACCCAAAAGTGTAAGAAATTTGAGTGCTCGGAGGCATGTGAGAGAAGCTTCCAAATCTTGAAAGATGGCTTACTTCCGTTTCGGTGTTGACTTTACCGGAGGGTAATAAGGGCTTCGTTGTGTATTGTGATTCATCCTGAGTGGGTTTAGGGTGTGTGCTTATGAGACATGAGAAACTAATAGCCTATGCCTCTAGGCAAGTTATGGTGCATGAGAGGAGCTATCCAACTCATAATCTTGAGTTAGCGGCCTGGTATTTGCCTTGAAAATATTGAGGCATTAATTGTACGGTGTTCATGTTGATGTGTATACCGACCACAAGAGTCTACAATATGTGTTTACTCAAAAGGATCTGAATCTCCGACAAAGAAGATGGTTGGAGATGTTGAAAGATTACGACATGAGTGGTGTCGATCACCCCGACAAGGCCAATGTGGTTGCGAATGCTTTAAGTCGTATGACCATGGGTAGTATGTCTCATATAGAGGAAGCCAAGAAAGACCTAGTGAAAGATGTTCTTAGGTTGTCTACATTGGGTGTTAGATTGGAAGATTCTCCGAATGGTGGTTTTATGGTCCATCATAAATCCGAGTCATCTTTGGTGGTTGAGGTGAAGTCTAAACAACACCTTTATCAACCATTGATGGAGTTGAAGGAATCGGTTCTTGGTAATCTTAATGAGTCATTCTCCTTAGGGGGTAGTGTCTTGAGGTATCAAGGAAGGTAAAGTGTTCCAAATGTAGATGGTTTGAGGAACCAGATTCTTGAGGAAACTCATAGGTCCAAATGTAGATGGTTTGAGGAACCAGATTCTTGAGGAAACTCATAGGTCCCATTACTCCATTCATTTGGGTTCGACAAAGATTTACCATGACCTTAGGGAGTTGTTTTGGTGGGAAGGTTTGAAAAAGGACATAGTGGAATTTGGTGCTAAGTGTCTAAATTGTCAACAAGTGAAAGCCGAACACCAAAAGGCGTCAAGAAATCTTAATTCCTACTTGGAAGTAAGAAGACATCAATATGGATTTTGTGGTTGGTTTTCCTCAGACACAAAAGAAATATGACTCCATATGGGTGGTTTCGGATAGGTTGACAAAATCTACTCATTTTATTCGCGTAACGTCTACCTATTCGGCAGAAGAGTAGGCAAAGATCTTCATAGATGAGATTGTGTGTCGCCATGATATTCCGTTATCCATCACAATTTAAATCTAGGTTTTGGAGGTCATTCCAAGAAGGGTTGGTTACAAAGGTGAAGTTAAGAACCAGTTTCATCCCCAAACGGATGGTCGAGCGGAGCGTACTATTCAAATCCTTGAGGATATGCTTAGTGCTTGTATCATTGATTTCAAGGGAAAATGGGATAAGCTGGAGTTTTATTACTACAATAACTACCATTCATCTGTATCTATGGCTCCTTATGAAGCCTTGTATTGTAGGAGATGTAGATCTCCAATTGGATAGTTTAAAGCGGGGGAGTCTTCAATTTTGGGTCTCAATTTGATTTATAAGACTTTGGAGAAGGCTCATATCATAAAGAATCGCTTGAAAACGTCCTATAGCCGGCAAAAGTCTTATGTTGATCATAGGAGAAGGGAATTAGAGTTTGAAGAAGGTGATAAGGTGTACTTGAAAATTTTGCTATGAAAGGGATGGTTAGATTTGGCAAGAAAGGGAAGTTGAGTCCTCGTTATATGGGTCCCTATGAAATCTTGCAAAGGGTTGGTAAGGTTGCCTATGAGTTGAAACTCCCTAGTGAACTATCTTCGGTTCATCTAGTTTTCCATATTTCTATGCCCAAGAAGTTTATCGGTGATCCCGAGTCCATTCTTCCTATTTAGGGTCTTGTTGTGCAAAAGAACCTCTCTTGTGAGGAGGTTCCGGTTCAAATCCATGATCGTCAAGTAAAGAAGTTGCAGAACAAAGAGGTGGTTTCCGTAAAGGTGTTATGAAAGAACCACCTAGTTGAGGGTGCAATATGGGAGGGCGAGGCCGACATGAAGTTTCGTTACTCTCATCTTTTTGATAACTAAGGTTACTCATTCCTATTAATAATGAAAAATAATAACTAAAAATTGAAGTTGGTTTGATTTTTGGTGAAGTTTTGCAAAAATGTGCATTTTATGGTGTCATTACAATAGTGAAGTGTGCTTTTGACTTGAAAAATTTGCAATTCTTCTTGTTTTGAGTTATGTTGTGCATTTTGATATGATGAGTTTTAAGAAATCATATTGAGCATGTTGGTAAGTTGAATTTTTGCATAATTGACTCATCTATGGTATGTTGAGCTCTTGTTGTTGTGAGAAGGAAATTCCCCGTAATGTGATTTTCAGCCTCACATGTGGAAATTGAAGTCTTGAATTGATATGTGTAAAATCCATGAGTGAAGTTATATTGATTTTATGTTGTAACTCATGTTGTTACATATTGTTGATTGGTTGGGCTGCTAGTCTTGAGTCTATTCCTTCCTTTCAAAAGATTTTAGTGTCATTCGGGACGAATGTTCCTGGGGGGGGGGATAATGTAATACTCCAAAAGTGAACGATGTTTTCTAGATCCTAACATAGTTGTCAAAAGGTTTAGACATTATTTTAATCTTAATTTTAATTTATATAAGTCATCTAGGAAGTTTAGGAATTAAAACGTCAAAAAACGCCCATGACGTCCGGAACTAGTTCAATTAGGTACTAGAGTGGCTTAGCCTAATTGACCAAGTTTTAGGAGTAAGAAATTGATGAATTTTTGTGGAAGGGTATATAACACATATTAGAGTTGATTCATAATCTAAACTTCCGGCCACGACTCCCCAAGGACCAACCAAGGGCCCTTTGGGAAGACCCTTGCATTTTGGCGTCAAAAGCTGCCCAAGGCAGTGTCCACCAATGGATTCAGCCAACGATCCGTTGTCCCATGGACGGGTCGTGGATTGATTCCATCGATGGACACTTCAACAAATCCTTGGAAGCCGGTTTTTACAAGTCTCAGACAAAAACGACGAGTGTGCACCACGGATGTGAACAGTGCCCGTCGTTTGACAAATGAATCGTTTGTCGTGGTCTCGTCTGTCAAGGGACTGTTTCTCTACACGTTTTTAAATTGGTTAAATTAATTAACTAGGTGGTTAATTAATTAGTTAGGGTTTATGGAGGTCTAATTATGTTTTTTAATGACCTATATAAAGACCCTAAGCTAATTAAACTAACCTAAGCCCTCATGATTCCCAAATCCAAACTCTCTTCCTCCTCTCTTCTTTCTCGCTCCCAAGTTGAAAAACACCATAGAAGAAAAGGTCAAGGTGCGTTATAGGGATTCAAAAATCAAGGTTTATCCATCAATCTTCATCAAACAATAAGGTATGGGATTCCTTTAACCTTTGGGACAAATTTCCTCAAAGGGTTCCACCAAATTGATTTCAAAAGTATGAAATTCAAGTGCGTCTTTTACAATGTCAAAATTGATCTTTAATATTGATTATATTATGGTGATTATGACTAATTACACTACAATTGATGGATTGTTCTAGTTTGTAGAAGATGAACTTTTCCCCTTAACCCTAGGTTGTGATCTTAATGTGAATTGTGTGTGTTGGTTCAATTGACTAGGGTATTGGTTGAATTACTATCCATAATGTTATTGTATCAATTATGAATATATCAAGATAAATTATAGTCCTATCATGCTAGTTCTTGATTAATTGAGCAAGCCTATGAAGTATATTATGAATTCGACCTAAGTCTTTTATCTTAAGCTATGAACTAGTGATGGATTGTGATGTAGTGATTCAATTGGCTTTGTTGTCATATTGGTTATTGTTGTGTGATGATATAAAACCCTTTTTGGGTTGATTTTAGGGTTATGGTAAGACATTAATGATAGATTATGAAGAAGACTTGGTAAGTCTTTGTGACCACAACTTTTTACTTCAATTATGTTAATTGTGATTAAGTGATGATATTGTATGGACGTATACCTTATATTAAGATTGATAGGGTTTGTATGATGTTTATTTGAGATGTCTTGACTATGGAATTGTGAGGTATTATCTAAGATGTAAATTTTATAAGGATGGTGATAACTACCAAGGTGCCTTATTATGATGTGATTATGTAAATGTACTAACCTCATTTATATGAATTGTAATGAAAAAACTATACTCATGCAGTTCTTATTGAGCAATGATGATGACTATTGTTCTCTATGACCTATATTAAGCTATGATAATTAATAAAGACATTAAAGACATTTCAAAAGGTACTCTAGCTTAGCACCGAGTGAGCTAAAGTGAAGAGTGTCCCTTCCCACATAGGGAAAGTAGGATTTTTAATGTACTCTTGAGATTGGAGACTATAATGCATGTAGCATAAAGAGGGTCCCAACTATATCTCCTATTTCTTTAACTATGTTGCCCCCATAGGAATACTAGCTAGTGGATCCACATAGTGCTATGTTCTTGTTTTGGTATTAGCAAGTAGTCCGCCTTCCTTTGGTGTAGGGTTCCATGACGCCGGATTACACTTTATCTCATGTAGGCTATGTAGGTTAAGTCAAGATGTTCCCAAAAGGTAAAATGAACTAAAGGGATGAACTCTAACTAGGATAACCTAATGGGTTTAGCTTAGTATAGGTAGGAGTATGGGACTCTACCTAAACATTGCACTAGTTAGCCTTGAGGGATGTCTTAAGAGGATGTTCTTATATCTGTATATGCTTGTAATTGTACATGGTATGTATATGATGATATTGCACATTGATGATACTATATTATGATTGGTTTCATTTATGAATATGTGTTGGTATTCATTGCTAAAGTGTGATAATATGTAGTCTTAATGACGCACTATGTGAAGTTGGACATTGGTTATGGGTCTTGTTGAGTTAACTTGATTGAATAAGTTTATGAGGCTTTACTTAGTCATTGCACTTGTTGAGTTAATGAGGGTTCATGGGTAATTGTCTTGCTTTGGTTATGTTGTAATGAACTCTTATTCATACTTGTGCCTATTAAAACTTGATGATAGAGTTGCCTTGACTATGTGTTCAATTATGTGATATGTATGTTGACTTGACTAGACTTAGCATTGTTGGTCTTGTGATTTTCATGATTTTGAATTCATGAATATGTCTTAATAATTGGTATGGTCTTCTTGAATGTGCACAAGGCCTTTCGAAGTAAATTGCATACTTTAATAAATTGTCCCTTTTTAGCAAGATTTTATGATATGTGTGCATATGTTCTTATACTTAGTACAAGTGGTGTACTAATCCCATTTTCTCCCCCATTCCCCAACATTTTAGGTTCCAGTCGTTGAAGGTCTTTTGAGAGGACCTTGATGGAAGACTTGGAATTTTCATTCATCCATGTTGGGTAGGTCCTCACTTGCCAAGAGCAATGTCAATATCAATCTTATGAAGTTGTTCTAGTTTTAAGACTTATATGTTGTTTCCTTTTCATTTAAGTACTAAACAATGTATAGCCTATATATGGATTTATTAGATTGATGTATAGGATATTCCCAATTGTTATACTCTTATTTTAGATGGTTATGACACTTAGACATCCTGTTTTAAGACTATGTTATATCTTATATATCTATGTGCAATATAAGTAGAAGACTATGTAATCTTTCTATACAAAGGGTCTATGTATACTCGATATGACTATAATGTGTATGTAGAGGTCTATGTAAACCTCAATGTAGAAGTAACGAAAAGTTTTAAATTTTCCGCATTTTGACCTATGAATGTAATAATGTAAGCTTAGAGCTAGTCCTAATCCTCAAAGAGGACGACGATGCCGGTTAGGTCTATGTTGTTCTCCGTGGATGTGAAAGAATTAGAGGGAAACTTTTTAGAGGTAAACTCTAATACACGAAAAGAAATATGAGAAAAGTGAGAAATTCCTAAATGTTGTAGCTTCCTAATCATAGATGTGGCGCGCTTCACACCGATGACTAAGACTCTACAAACACGGCTTCATAGACTCCCAAGGATTCTTGAACTCTTGGCTCTAACACCAAGTTTGTCACACCCGGAGCCTACACCCTGGACATTGCCGGCACCCAATGACCATTCCTGGCCTTGAGTGAATCCTTGACCTGGCTCGCTTAACTCAGCGGAAGACTTACCTTAACTCAAATATAAATAAGAGACATCCAAAAGATGAAATACATAATTATATTAGTCTGGCCAATATTGCAGTTAACTCTCAAATAAAACATCTTAAAATAAAGAGCGATCCACAACTGAATTATCTGACTGTCTATGAAGCCTCTACTATACTAAATGGATGTTGGGACAGACCCCACAACATCATAAAATGAAATACTAAAAAGCGAATAAAAGTGTCCTTTGGAATGCAAGAAGGCTCACCACTGACTCCGAATGCTAAACTAGATCAATGAGGCACTGGATGCTGATCCTGGTTACCTGTGTCTGCATCTTAAGACGATGTAGGCACACTAGCATCAGTACATTGAATGTACGAGTATACGAGTTGGAATGCTAAACAACAACTTAAGATTAATGAGAATAATATGAACTTACCTTGGCTCTGCTCAACTCAAGAAATTCTCAAAACAATATATGTATATAAAGCAAATTAAAACACATGCATTATATACATAAAACTTGTAAAACAGTAGAGCAACTTAGTTCATCAAAGAAAATACAATAGCAACTCAACTTTACTTATATATGAAAGTAATATAGTACAGTGGGAGTTTCTCTAACATACAATCACCATTATGAGCCTAAGTGATAATACAACGTCTTCCCACGCTGCTAGAACTTTTATATACTTTTTCATCGCATAGAAACATCCTTAACCTAGTGGATCCACTAGCTTAACATATGTGATCATCTAAAAAGTATGACCCGTTAATACCCATGATGATTACATGGTTTACATGGAGACTTGAGTTAATATGAACTCTCATCCCCACATCGGTGCTCAATACAACTCCCAAAATATACTTTAGCTCATGATTTTATAATAACTTCCTTTCTTTGGGTTGAGATAATATGCTCAACGCTTTAGCATTAAAAAGCTTTCTTTGAACTAATGTTCCCTTTTCTTTTTTAAAACTCTTTTGGGAAATATTACTCTCCCCTTAACTCAAATATGAAAATATTTATAAATGACTAGTGAATGCTTAGTTCCCTTATATCTTTTTGAGAAAAGAACTCAACTCTTAATCTTTGCTTAACTTGAAACATAACTCTTAGGGATTACTTAGTTCACTTATAAATTTTGAGAATTTAAGTCAAATCATTACTTTTTCTTTAACTTGAAACTTGAGCCCTATAATGAAACTAAAACGTTTAAATAAGACTATTGGAAGCTTTAAAAAAACCGTACTTTAACTTACTTCATAGCTTTAGACTTCACTCCTTAACTTCCTTGACTTTTTGATCTTAAATTTCTTTGAATTGATTTATGGATTCAAGGTTCATGATTCATTTTTATGGATGATTTCATGACGTTTACATGTACCTTAGAATGTTGGAATTGACTTGGAATTTTAGGTACATTGCTTATTAACTAGTACGAAAAGATAGGGGAAGAATAGGGTCTTTAGGTGGCCTTGGCGCTCTAAGAGGCATGGGGTACCAGAGCCTGATGGACAGACACTATCCTCAGACGCTCATGCTGGCACAACGTGCCAGAGCTTGACGGAAAGAGTCTGTCCTGAGGGGCTCTGGTTGGCGCGACGCCCTAGGGCCTGTTAGATGAGATATTCCACTTCTTTCTCTGATTTCAACTCTAAACCTTCAAAACTTCCATTGATCTTTACCCAAACACTTCGGATCACTAATATTCTCAATACCCAATAGTTTAGACTAGTAAAACAGCCCTGAAACATGAATCAAACAGCAAAATGTATACTACAACTCAATCAACAAGAATTCAACAATTATTCATCAAGAACTTCAATGTTAAACATTCAATCTACTCAAATTTCTCTAAATTAAACATGTTGTTGTTTGGGTGAATTAACCCAGCATAGAAATATGTCACATACCTTATAGGTATCACCCATGATGAATTCCACTCAACGATTTTGGCATTCTAGAAGAATTCGTGGTCTTTTATGCTTTTTTCTTTTTCTGTTCTCTTTTCTCCCAAACCCTAAGCATATTCAACTTTTCGAAACTGAATTAAGGCTTAGTTGTGACCCTAATAAAGCCTTTAAACAAATTAGGAAATAGTAGGGTGAAAATACTACTTTACACTTACTAAAATCCGGATTGGATTTCCTCAATCAAACAGCACGACTTCCGAAAGGCATATCTTCCTCATACGACATCGGAAATAAGCAAACTCGATGCAGTTGGAAAGATCTTCCCAAAGTCTTTGCATCCATATAAATAAATTTCCCTAACTCCGCTTGATCTAGAAGTTATGGCCGGTTGAAAATGACCAAAACTCATTTTTTAAACTGAGGAAATTTTCCCCTTTATTTCAAAAAGTGATTATTTATGGCTTCTAGGCTTATTCCTAGCTATTTTGAGTTGCGAAATGTTACAAATACTTCCGTCATCTCAGAACCGCCATTCACATACTATTCCTCCCCACTAAAAAGAGTGATGGAGGATCTCGAGAACATAAATAGAAATGCAAAAGTGAGTGTACCCAAAAGCTCTCCTCTCTTCCCTTTTTTTATCCACCCCGTCAACCCTATTTTTTACTAGGTCAAAGTTAAAAATATGATTAATAGAAGGAAAGGAGATCAGAAATATAGGCGAACGAGTTGACTATAGAATAGGTTGGATGATTCATTGAGCAGAAATCAACAGATTTCCCCTTATTTTATGATAGTTGGGAGACGTGTGTAAATTGTTTCAAGGCAAAGGACGGCCTTATTCGACATTGTTGTCTACTCTGATCTGGTCAAGGTGATTTTTGTTTACAAGCACAAAGGTGTTCTAAATTCCTATGACTGTGTCTTTTGGGACCAGTGAAATATATTCTTAATGTATAAAAAAGGCCTATCGTACCAGTGAAAAATAATGGGTGTCCACAAACGACCATTCTTGGTTCAACTCTGATAACGCAATTCTGGGAGGATTTGGTAGTTGGGCAATGGATTTCTTCGGAACTGGAGAATCCGTAATTCTAGGTCAGGGTTCGGTGAACCAATGGGTCGCTCATTTAGTTGAAGTATCGGGCCCCATTTTCAGTTCCTAGGTTACACCTTTGGAATACCCCACAAGGGAATTTTTTCTACTCCCACAATCTTCACTTTACGCAGGTCAGGGTTCGGTGAACCAATGGGTCGCTCATTTAGTTGAAGTATCGGGCCCCATTTTCAGTTCCTAGGTTACACCTTTGGAATACCCCACAAGGGAATTTTTTCTACTCCCACAATCTTCACTTTACGCAGGTCAGGGTTCGGTGAACCAATGGGTCGCTCATTTAGTTGAAGTATCGGGCCCCATTTTCAGTTCCTAGGTTACACCTTTGGAATACCCCACAAGGGAATTTTTTCTACTCCCACAATCTTCACTTTACGCCACACCCACTACATTTTTGTCATAAGACATGGATTTAGAACAAGGAGAATCTCTATAGTAATTAGTATTGTATATTTAATCCCCGGGATTATGGGGGAAAATGTGGATCGATCACCCTAAATAGAAACTACATAGAGGGCCTTACCAGTTTATACAACCGATGAGGTCTGCAAGTTTCACATCTGAGCATTACCACACTTGATAGTTTACTATATAGATAGATAAATATATGTTTCTCATGAACATTCAAAGAAAAGATATTATAGATCCAAATAGTTGTCAAATCGTACCCAAACAATAATGTTCCATATAGAAATCCACCTAAAGCCAAATATGAGGAGCTGGCTTCCATAGAAAATTCAGACTTTCTTTTTTATGATGTGATCATATTAGAACATAAACTTTAAGACTTAATATGTAAATACATGGATATTTAATCATAAGCCGAGATCATAAAGAGAATACCGGGAGAAGAAAGTGAAATTAATACAATTGATGAAAAGCATACAACCTCTCATGTTCGAAAGAATTGAAACACATTGAGATGGTACCGGTCGTACTTAATAATTGAAAATTTTGGCATAAATATGTAAAATTCTCCCTCCTAAAAGGATTATTATAGAATAAATGGGTAATAGTTAGGAAAGGTGCGTCATCTATGAGCTAAAGCAGGGTTATTAGATACCTCAAGAAATCTCGGTCAGAACCACACATGCAAGTTTTCCTTCATGTGGATCATTCGTGATAACTTTTTTGGATTTGTGTGAACTAGCAATCTGATCACTAAGTGGGGATGCTCCGTTCAACATGAGAGAACCCTTTCAGAATTTGTTAGGAATGGCTGCCACTATCCAAGCCTGGATCCAGCCAAGCTCTATTAACTATGTCCCTTCCCAACAATTGTACCTTGTCTTGGGGCATCTTTTCCATTATGATAGAAAGCTCACCGAAGAAATCCATGTGTCTTAGGTAAGGTCCATTTGGGTCGGGGCATTAATTTCCGTTAACGAATAGGCTAGCTCTATCTCTGAATTACCTATCTTATGCTCAGGAAGGTCCCTCACTTCCTTGGTAGCCCCTCAGATGAATTTAGTTATCTTACATGAGATTAGGGATATTCCCCACTCTATGGCATGACACATTTCGCTCATCCATTTTGCCTATCAAGAAGCGGTGCCCTTTCTCTATATTATCTATTGCCCTTTGTTTCATTTTGGCTATTCACGCATGAAGATCACTGTATGGATGCTCAAATTTTATTGTAGGTTATGTAATTGGTCGAATTACATTATGGAAGGATCATCCACCCATGCAAAAAACCCTCCCCAAGAAGAATTTCTTTACACCCCTGATCCCTATTGAGAGAAAGAGCTACCTAGTAATCCCAAGGTTGTTGTAAGTCTGGTCATTAACTCCTCGAATCATTGCCTCTGTTTCTAGGACCGACATACATCTCACCTGAACATGTACATATGTAGTACGTCTTGGTTGCACATTCAATACAACGTTAGGACTCATGTTCCTTCCAAAACTAGGGGTATTCAATTTTGCTGCGTAAGATTAGCCAGCCTTGTAACGGCAAAAGACTAGACGTTTCCCTCATGCTATGGTTCACTACGCTCTTAACTCAGTGCCTCTTTAGGTTATGAAGTTTGATGATAATATTCCCTCTGAATCCTAAAGAGACTTTCATTAAAGTAGGAAGGGACTTCTTCCCCGCCACTCCCACCTATTATTGATTTTGATTTTACTGATTTTGAGGATAGCTTGCTTACCAAGCCGCCCATTTGAGAAGCTAGTTGTCAAGAAACAAGCCAGAACAAAGCAAAGATGTCGTAATACTCAGTTTGTCGCCACTTTGATTCAAAAGGTAACCAAAGATTCATGTCTTTCTCCGCTATCCTTAAATGTAACCACTTGTCCTTTTGATTACTTCATCAATAAACTGTTTTATTTCAAAATAGCGATACACTCTAAAAATTAAGGGAGAAACTTTCATTCTAGAAGTGGTAACTTCCTTCTTCCCTCTGGGTGAGAAGTTTCCTTCCTTATTCTAAAATGCCTAAGGGGTTTTCTCAGTAAGCGTACAAAGTGGACTGCTTTGGCAGACCTTTCTCTTCTCATTCTAGTTGGGTTGACCCAGAAGTACAGTAAGAATAAATGGAACTGCAAGAAATTATTCTTTTCCCAAGTCTAAACTATGGATGGCTGACTTTGGAAGTAGACCATGAACGTATTTCCGTTATTCCAGGTTCTTGTTGAGCATAGTGAAATAACGGTTGATGACAAAGTCAGCAAAGTTTCCACAGTGTTCTATCTTGGCATAGTCTCTCTCCATAGTCGAAGGCTCCAAACCTGAGCATCGTCAGAATCAGATGAAGTGTAAGGTTGTAAGTGAAGAAAATAGAAGTCAAGCCTTACCTAAGCCTTAGCCTAATCTATATCCACAGCTCGTGCAACTCTGTATTGATGCCTCACCACTACTTTCATTTATAAATTATTTAACGGCTAATCAATTTCATAACCGGTGCTTCCCTAAACCAGCTAACCTTACTTTGTAAAATCAGCCTCCATTTTGTTTTATAGTTTTCTAGTTCGACGAAGTGACTTTGTAACATCAACCTACGTGTTTTGCTTAATATTGCATAGTGCTTCACAACTTCAAATGGGTGCTTTGTTCCTCTGTTTTTGAATTTGTAAAAGTGGTCTTACGATTGGAGAAATATAAAGGGTGTGGTTTGTATGTCATAAGATCGGTGGGGAAACCCATAGGAAAAGGGGATGACCAGCCGAATTCATATCAGAATCGCCAACATGAACACAAACATAATCATGGATTGTATATGGAAAGAAAACAAATAATTCTCGAAGTTGAGGTATATGAAGAATAGATTTTTGGTCCTTTTTATCTAGTGGTTAGGACATTTTCTTTTCATGTCGAAGACGTGGGTTTTATTCTCGTAAGGATAAGTACTCATTCCCGACCTCTTTCTGTTAACTAAGTGACCGCTCCCTATCGATTGGAAAAGATGATCTCGAAGCTTTCTATCTCCCAGCAAGCAAAGCGAGATCACCATTAATGAACTTCCTTTAATTCGTAACCTTAGCCTTAGAGGTCCTTTCGTAGATTCTCTAACCTCTGACAAATAAAATATCCATGCATACGTTCTTTATCTCTTCCCCTCAGCCAAACATCCTTTTTTTGCTTTTGCTGAGGGGAGGAGAGAAAATATGCATGTATGGATATTGTGTCTACTAAAGGTTCGAGAATATATGAAAGGACATCTAAGGATAAGGTTACAAAGTAAAGGAAGTCCATTACAGAGAAAACTGGTGATCTCTTCATGCCTGCAGGGAGAGAGGAAACTTCTGAACCATCTTTTCTAGACAAGTAGCGATAGATCACTCCGCAATGAACACTAACCGAAAGGTTTTAAGAATGAGTACCTATCCCTTATGAGTATTGAATATGTGTCTTCAACATGAAAAGATACTGTCCTGACCACTGGACGAGATAGAACAGAAAGTTTTTCTTCATATACCTCACCTCCGAGAATAGAAATGGTTTGATTTCTTTCAGTTCCCAATTCAAGATTTAGTTTGTCTTCACGTTGGAAATTTCTAGTGTAAATTCAGTGGGTTGTCCCCCCTTCCTATGGGTTCCTCCACTGACCTAGTGACATATAAATAACGTGCACCTTCTCTTTTATCTTATCATAAAGTCCCTGATCCTTTTATTTGTCTTTCATCCCACTAATAAATAAGACCCCGCCCTTTTGAATTCAAAAAACAGAGGGGTGAAGAACCTGTTTGAAGTGGCAAAGGCCGATGCTACTTTCAGCAAAAAAGTAGGTTGAGGTTGCGAAGTTACTTATTCCAACTAGAAAACTATAAAATCAGAGGCTAAGGTTATGAGTTAGGTCAGCAAGTTAAGGAAAGCTCGGGTTATGAAATCTCTTAGATGTTAATTAATTGAAAAACAAATGTAGTAGTGAGTAATCGGCACAAAGTTGCGTCATCTTTTGATATAGACTAGGCTAAGGCCTAGGTAATGCTTGAATTTTATATTCTTCACTTACACCTTACACTTTAGCTTAGTCTAATAAGGCTCAAGTGTGGAGCCTTCTATTGTGGACTGAGACTAAGCAAAGGTAGAAACATGGAAACTTCAATGACTTCATCATCAACCGTTACTTTGCTACGGTCAATAAGAACCCAAAAAAGCAAACTTACGTGTGTTCTGCTTAAAAAGTCACTCGTGTATAGTTCACACTTAGGAAAAGATGACTCTCCAGTGGTTCTATTCCTTCTTACTGTACTTCTGGGTCAACCCGACCCGAATGGGAAGAAAAGGGTCATCCCAACTACAGTCTACTTGGTACTTTTTTTAGCACATCCTTTAGGCATTTTATAAAAAGGAAGGGAACTTCACACCTCAAGAGAGGCAAGAAGCTACCGCTTCTATAATGGAAGCTTCTCCTTAACATTTTTTTTAATAGTATCACTATTTTTAAATTAAAAAAAGGCTTATGGATGAAGTAACTGGAATGAAAATTTGCTACGTTGCATATAGCGGGGAAATTCAGGAACCATTAATTACCATTTTAATAAAATTCGTGTCAAGTTGAGTATTATGACTATAGGGGAGAATCAAAGATTCATAGACAACTTTCCTTCCTCCTCGCTTCTTTCCTGGCGACTAGCTTCTTAAGTGGGCGGCTTGGCAAGAAAGTTATCTTCAGCATCGGTAAGATCTCTATCAATAATAGGTGAATGGTGGGGAAGGAGGCCCTCCCTACTTCAATGGAAAGGGGGAATCGTCGTTTCACAGTCGTTCATGTCCTTACAGTCAATTGTCTTTCACTTCTAAAAAGTGGGAATAGGATTCAATCGATGACTGAAAGGATTGCCTAATACCTTATCTCATTTGGAAAGACTTCTATTTCCGTAGGTTTGAATTCCTTCTGCAGCTAACCAACCATCTTCCCTTTATGATTGGGGTTAGGGAGGTAAAATTGAAGTGGGAAATCTTATACAAGGAAATTTTGCTCCAAGGGCTATGGATCGGGGCGACCAATTTGGTTTGTGAGGGTATACCTGTGCGAGAATGCTATTTGTAAAATTCTTACCTTTAGAGTATAAAGAGTCTAATTAGTTCTTCTTTAAGGGAGACATTCCTCTTAGCCATCGGTCGACTTACTCACAATCTTGCACGAAACAATAGTCCTATGCCACGTCTAAAGACAGAAACTCCTAGGATATTTTACTTCATTAGAAGATATAAGGCCTTTTGGCAGGTTAGCTCACGAATTCTCCTATTTCAATAAGAGACGTTTTTGGGCCAGCTTTGAAGACACCGAGGAACTACTAGAAGAAGATTCAGTATTTGAAATGGTTCCACACCCATAAGGGTTTCGATCTTCAAAACCCACTGATCAAGCAACTTGCTTATTTATTGTCTTTTCATAAAAAGTGTTTTTTAAACGAAATAATTAATTATGAAAGCAGTTCCGGAAAGGCAGATTAGACTTTCCCAACGTGGGCATAAGCAGGAAGAAGACTCTGTCAGATTTCAATACGGATAGAGAGTATCTCTTCAAAAGCTTCTAAGAAAGACAGCAGAATAAAATGGGACTTGCTTAACAAAGAAAGAAGGAATTCAGTTAAAATAGGGGCTTCACTCTTGCAATTCCCAATCTACGTTCAAGCCCACCAATTCCAGTGGAATTAATTCTAAACTTGTCGTAGGCGAAACAGAAGTGTAGGCCGATTCAATCAAGTAGGGATAACTCAATTGAATTCATCACCTTTTCAATATTCTCCTTATTTCCTTGGACAGGCAGCAATTCTCACTTCGGGGAAGGGCCACATTATGGAAGACGTCTACTGAAAGAAAAATTCAATAAAAGTATGATAGGAGAATGGGTTAGAGCTATGTTCAACTAGGTAAACCCACGGAAACCAAAACACTTTCTTATTAGGGATTATAATGTCAATGGAGATGGAGATAGTTTGTTACCTACCATAAGTAGGGAATAACAGAAGACTATAAATTACTTTTCAAGGAAAGAAAAAAGAAAGTAAGAACCTAAGACAAGATTCCACTTCAGATTCATAACATCTTCCACCTTCTGCATCAAAGATTTACTCGCTGTCAATAAAAACATACTATATTTACTAGTTTAAATCAATTAACTAAGCTAGTTAAAAGCTCGTAATGCAATTGAACCAATGTGTAATAAATCCAAAATTCTTAATTTTAAATGTTTTTTGAAATCCAGAGCAAGAATTCTCTGTGGACCCATAAAAGGAACTTGTTTAGTCACATAGGCTTCTAATAAAAAATTTGTTCATTCATTACTTATGGAATGACTTCCCTTTTTGTATAGTCAACGTTACCTTTATATCTTCCTCGTATAGTAGAGATTCCCTAAGAGAAAGGGATAAAATTATTAGAGCTTCTATACGTTAATCCAATCTTTGATTCCATTAATCATCTATTCTAAGGAAAAAATTCTAGAATACCATTCTAAGAATATACTTATAAATCATTGTCCGTTATGTATGCTCCAATAAGAAAGTCCCTTACTTTGTTTGGTAATGATTTTCATTTTAGGCAAGCAGGCAGCAACACGAGTACCCTTTTTTTACTTTTGCTGCAATAGAGAAGATTTCCACTGGACTAATTAAAAGATATAGATAACACACCGGTTTACATAAGAAAAATGTTCATGTAGAGAAAAGATATCGGACTAGTCATTGCACTAATAGCGTCTAGAGCCTCTAACTTCAGTACAATCTCCTTTTTTACCATCCAAGTTGCCCTATCAACCCTTTCTGTGCTTGCTTCCTAGCTAAAATGCACACAAGGCAAACATCATTAATGAGAACTAAGAATAGTATCCGTCCCTAGAACACATATCAAGAGTAAGATTTTTCACTCGGGAAGAAGAACTTTGTTGAGTTAGGTGAAAAAAAATATCTTAGTCCTACCGGACAGGACAAAACTTCCCTTGGAGAAACTCAGCCTGAGGGAACTAGATTGGTCATTACACCATAACTCTATTATAGAGGGTTCGAACCCTCTCTCTGAAGGTCCTCTTGAAGAGATTAGAAAATGTCTAGTATTCAAGGATAGTCCTAAGAAAGCAAGCTAAAGGGCTATCCTAATAAGAAGATTAGGCCCGATCGGACTAAACTGAAAGAAATTGATGGAAGGGGGAGATCATGTTCTATTAAATTGAATCTTTTAAGATTACAATAGAGGGAGTGGCTTAACTTCCTCTATGGGTTGCATACAATTTTGCTTAATTAAGGAGTAGGATATTCCAGATAGGCTTCTTTTGCTATTACTGAGGCTTTTAAGAAAACGATCTTTCCATTATGATATTAAGATTTATGATATTAAGAATTTTTCCAATTATTAGAGTAGTGTCATCCCCTTTCATTTATGTATTATGCATAAAATCCCTTCGGACTTTGTTCATTTTGTTTAATAAAGGCTACAAAATATACAACATCTTTTCATAGACCTTTTCTTGCCTGGATGAATATTCAATATATAAATAGTCATTCCCTCACAAATTCTTTATTTTAATATCTCTGTTTTTTTCTCTCTGCAGAAATAGATTAAAATTACTTTCTTTGCACCATCCATATTTTGATGGCTCAGTACAACAATGACGGTAGAGAAGAGGTGAAAAGGCTAGAGAGGAAAAATTCATTTTTGCTTTCATAGAGCCGCACAATGGAGACATTGTAGTGCTAAAACTAATTTACCAACGGACAATGGAAAAATGATACGACCCAATACCAATTCTTGTTCTTCTTTCTATCAAAATAAATCGAATTCGAAAGCTCAACACCCTTCTTTACATATATAATTTTTATTTTTAGAATTAAGTTAGAGTTAACCACTTTCTTTCCATTTTATTTATTGGCTATCATTATGATTTAGTTTATATATATATATATATATATATATATATATATATACATTGAACATCTATAATTGATACACTTTTAAGTATCGTGTTTTAAGTTTAACTTGTCATTATATTAGAAAGTGTATTTATGAAATTCAATATTATTATTTATATTAATATACATATATTTGTTGTGTGAAGAGTGTGTTATGCCCCGTGGTCGCGTGCCTTGTGTGGTGGCTCCTCCGTTGAGGGTAAATGGGAAAGCCAACTTCCCTCTTCTTAAGTTAAGAAAAAGAATGGTGCTTGATTGAATAAACATTGGTTGACCCTTTCTAACTGACACCCCGATCATAATGTCACGCATGTCTGTCTTTTTTTGTGTAAATACATTTTTTTTCTAATTAGAGAGAGGGGGCTTCAGATTCTTCGGAAGAGTCGTACGAGACAGCTCACAATATGTGTGTGCACGCGCACACATTTCTATATTTTTGAACAACCTTTCCAATAATCGACTTATATAATAAAAAAAAGTAAATTTTTAATAGTTTTTTTTAAATTATTTCAACATAAATAAATGATTTGACATCATCACCAATATCTCTAAAATTGTTAATATATAATTAATGATAAAAATATCTTGATATCCAATAATTTTTATCATTTACATAATTTATCTTAATAAATGTTTGATAATATAATTTTCTTGTTAAAATTCAGAGATGTTCTAATGTAGCAGTTAAACATCACTTTTTCTATATTTTTAGATGAAAAATATAGAATCTTATAATTTTATGTCATAATAACTACCCGTGAAAACTAAAATGTGAAAGTTTTTGATCATCAATATCAATTACAAATAACTTACGACTGTTAAAAAACGTACACTTCAACAGTATAAAATTTTTTTAGAGACAATCTACTTGTCTGAAGTCAAACGTTTGCCACTTTTTGTTATTGTTACTTCGTTACTCAAACATAATTTATAGAATGAGAAAATAAATACGAAACAACAACAAAATAATATTGTTGACAATTTTAGAAATTCATTCTTCAATAAATTGATCCTCTGAAAGCCCTTCTAGATTCTTCATCACTGCAACTTTACTACTTAATTAGAAATATGTATGTATAATTGTTGCATTATGAAAGTACAACTAGAGAAAAATGTTGGACTCTAAACTCATGTAAAAGAAATATTCTCGAACACTAAAATATTAAAAATGAGTCTAACCTAGATAACTTAAACTCTCAACAATAACTTGGGACATGAAGGATAACAAATCTATGTTAATAGACATATATTTTGTTGTTAAAGATATTACTTTTATGTAGAGTCTGTTTTGATTAAGTTTGCCAAAAAGGTTCATATCTCACACGAAAAAAGAGTTGGACGAGAAGGAAAAAAGAAAAATATCAAAGGGAAGAAAGTTTTGTCCAAGTGACATAATATACATACCAAACGAAAATATTCAATACAATTTTATGAAAAAATAAAACAATGAGAAAAAATTATACACCAAAATGAGTAAACTATGAGATAATTAGTGATGATACCAATTCATTCTAACCAGAAAAGTTCCTATGTTTTGGAATAACATGCCACAAAAAATTGACAATCACTTCAATTAACTTTTAATCCTTAATGTCCTCGTAATATCCACTCATAAAAATTATCAATAATACACAACGACAACAGAAAAACCAAAACATATGGACATTAAAAATTATTACCTTACACGGGTTTTTTTTTAAATAACACAAAATTGCATCCTTCTATGTGAAGAAATGACGTTGTTGATTTAGAAATTAGAGGTTTGTAAGGGCTTTTTTTATTGTACCTACAACAATTTCAGTAGAGAAAACTTGCTTGAATACCTAATGAATGTTTGTTATGTAATCTTTATTAACAAATAATTATAACGATAACTTTGAATAAACATAAACAACAAAGTTTAAAGCAAGTACTCAAAACAACAATTGATAATGTAGGCATAAATTAATGTCTATAAAAAAAGAGACCAGTATGTTCAAAAAATAGAATGAAACACAATGGAAAAAGACCAAGCCCATTGAATTCACAGTGTCCCTTAAGGAAATTATTCTCCTTTAATACCCGATGTTTAAAGGAATAGATCATCTCAAGATAGAACTATTCTATTCACCATGAATTGATACAAAAACTATGGTGTTAGTGAGTCATTCAATAGGAGAAAAGTACACAACTATTTGATTATCCAGAAGAAGAAGAAGTTAGAAATTTTCATTGTTTTAAAATGAGAGAAAAGTCCTCACAATGAAGGGTAGTATGAACAAATGGTTATTGTGTCTTATCGAAAAGGTTACAACTCTTTGGAAAAGTTATAACCCTTCAGAAAGGTAACAACCTTTCATAATTGAAAAAGTTAAAACCCTTCGGAAAGATTATAACCTTACATAAAAAGGCACAACTCTTCATAAAAGTGGTTACTCTTCATAAAATTCACAATTTTTTTTTATAAAAGTTACAGTGTTTCATGAAAGGAAAAGGCTAGTTCTGGAAATAAAATGAATAAAAAAGGGATCATGATTTGTGGTGGCGCCACGTAGAGTGGCTTAAGGTTCTATATATATATATATATACACACACACACATCATTAGATCATACATCTTTGTTGGTATATCCAGATAATAGGTAGGAGCATAAACTGAAACATTTTGGCTACAAAGATAGTTATTAAATCATTAGCAACGCATAAAAACATTCCTCCTAGAGTAGTTGTTATACGAATAAGAGAAATTCTATTATAGCCATTTATGTTCATTCAATGTATTTACGGATAGAGAAAACATAGAGTTGAACATAGTAAAATAAGAAATTTAAAATTTTTGTTGAAATTGTTGTGATTATTTTTTCGTGAAATTTCCAAACGAAGAGTTTCAACGAAATCTTTTAAGTTCTTATATTACTATGTTCAACTATATGTATTCCTCTATCTGTAGAGTACATTGAATGTACAGAAATAAATATAATAGAGTTTCTCTTATTCGTATTAACAGCTACTCTAGTGGGCATATTTTTACGTGTTTCTAACAATTTAATAACTATATTTGTACCCCGCCCCCCCGAGTATTTAAGTTTATGTTCCTACCTATTATCTTGATATACCAAGAGATGTACGGTCTAATAAGTC
>NC_028643.1:12812774-12839156 GCF_001406875.1 Solanum pennellii | reverse complement strand
TATATATATATATATATATATATATATGTATGTATGTATGTATGTATGTATATCATCATATATTATTATATGTGAGAAGCTCCAACCTTCAAAATTGGATTATCATTTTGCCCCTCCACTAAATTATAATAAATTTAATAAAATTCTTACATATTAATATTTAATTACATAATTGTAGAATAAGAAGTCCAACAACTACACTCTCATTTTCTAGTTATGACATTATAATCATAATTAATTAGGTTAAATCAAATTATAGAAGAAAACAACAATGTATGAAACTCTTCGAATTTTGTGATTCTTTGAATTTTGAAATTAACATAAATTTATCTATCATGAAACAATAATATATGAAACTCTTCAAATTTTGTGATTCTTTGAATTTTGAAATTAAAATAAATTTATCTATCATGAGTCAAAGTGTCACATTAAAAAAATTTGGTAGGTGAAAAGACATCAAGTATCACTATAAATATAACTTAATTGCTTCCTAGGTCATAAAATTTTATTTTTTTTGTATTATGTACTATTCTCTTTTCATCTTCCTAGACTATGATATGAATACATAACGTCAAGAAGTTAACTGGGGAGAAGCACAAAGAGCTTCATTTTGAAATTAAAAGAGAAGTTTTCTTATAATATAGTTCAATTTTTAAACTTAACAATATAAAATATGACTTATATTCCTGTAGATATTTTTTATGTTAGATTATGATTTTAGGTTTTTCTTCTTCGTTTTGGAGTTAAGGTATGGTTGTCCAAAATGAATTTGGAATGCAACCCATATTTTTATATAATTTGTATTATTTTGCATTGTTATGAATTTTTTTCTCTTTGTTTTTGTGTTGTTATACTTTTAAGCGTAATTTAATTGACAAAACTTCTATTAAATACATGATGAGTTTGATAATACTTGAATAGTTTATGCAAAATATGCTTTTGTTTAAATAGAAGTAATTTAAATAAATACATCATAGTAATGTTAGAGGAAAATAATAACGATTTTAATATAACTCATACTATATATATATATATTTGTGGGACGCACGTGCAAAGCACGTGTCGTGAACTAGTATATATAAAAGCCAAACTAATTGTATTTTTGGTTTGAATTGGATTATACTTTTTTGAAACCAAAAGTCAAATAATAAACAATTCAAACTGAAAATTAAATATGTACCCCTATCTAACACAAACAAAGAAAACTTGTCGTGAAGGTGGGGACCTACATGAAAATTGTCACACCCCATTTTTCAATGAGACAAATATTTTCAGGTTTTAAAAAGAGAAAAAAAATATCACCTAAAGGATCAAAAGTGTCTTATGGCATTATTCTATTGAAAACTAACAAATTAATTCAATTTAAAGGGTCGGGTAAGGATTCAAAATACCTCAAAAGGAAGGTTTTTGGCACCTTTCAAGGTCCACACATTTGGGTCCATATCAAATCATATAAATTATGTGGGTGGGGGCGGGGGTGGATGTGTGGCGAAACAAATAGCATTAATTAAAAAGTGATGTGATAAATTATGCAAAACAACAATGCCAAACTTGCTCTAGGTGATTAACGAGTTGCTTTATTTTTGTACAACAATATGTTCACTTCCTATAAGCAGTTAACTATAGCTTGTCTTTTTTCTACATAAACCAAACATACCTAGCATTCAATGGGGTGATGACTCCACTTGAATTTTCATTCACGCGTTGAATTCTCCATCAATCATGGGTAATCGTGAGATAATTCAAGTTGAAGGATGACAAAAAAAGATTCTAAGTCTGGACTTACGGAGCCAATCTACGGTCCGTCGTTTCATCAACTGACCGTCTGTGGGGGTCTTCGATTAAAGCCACGTTTTTGGACAACTTTCCTTATTTGAATTCCTTTTAATTTAAGACAAAATTTGTTATAAGTAGTGTGTAAAACCTCATTTTGGGGGTTGGATTCTATTATTACTATTCTTAGTTTGTTTTTGGAGAATTATTTTTCGCAACTTTGGCATTAATTCAAATTTCCGAATTTGGTTTTAAGGGATTTATTGTTGTTTTAAGTTGAATTTCTGGATTTTCTACAAATTTATCAAAGAAAGTTCATGGTTTATTATTTATCCACTATTAATTGTGTTCTTCAATGCATGTGTAACTAATCCATAACTAGGGCTGTGGGAACCATGGGTGATTAACAAAGTAAGCCTAGCTTAATAATAATTCTCAAATAGGTTATTGCATGCATTGATAAATCTTTCACTTAGAAGTATTTTTAACGAGTTCACGCGTTAGAACTCGCCTTATTGCTACTTGCCGGACCAAGGAGGTAGTTAATAGGAAAATAATTTTCAACATAGATTTAGTGGGATACTATCTAATAGGCTAGTTTCCATTAGTGTGAAGTAATAACAAAGGTTTACATCGAATATGATGCTTAATATGAAGTAAAAGTAAGGGTTAGTAGCTTAGACACACATAGCCGGACCAAGGTACAGGGTGAAATTCTCTAAATGCCAGACCAAGGATTTAGAGATACCTATCTTATCACTTTGCATGCAAAATAGTAGGGAAGAATTGTTATATGTAGGAATATGGCGTTACGAACCTATAGGGAACACTTACACCCTAGTTTCTCTCACAATTTGATAAACACTAAAGATTTACTCATGTTATTTGTTTCACTTAGAGATATTAAAAGACTTTTGTTTCAGAAAATCCCCCCTTTAATTTCCTGTTCTCGGAAAGGACTTGACTAAATAGAAGTACTTGTACATTGAAGTTAAGTTTGAACAATTTTCCTCGTGGGATCGATCCTAACCTAATAGTTGTGTTCTTTACTTGATATGACCGGTTGTACTTCTTCAGGGAGGTATAATTTGAGCGTATCAAATTTTGGCGTCGCTTCCAGGGAAAATGGCTTTTAGATTAACCATAATAACATTACTGAAATTTAGTAAACAAATTCCTGATTTTACTTTTTCTTTTATTTTTGTTTCTCAGGTCTAGCTCTTGTGTATGATAAGTAGACGTAGTGAAGGAGAACCAATACTTCCATTCGATCCCTAACTAAATGTAGACTTAGAAGAACGAGTAATCAGCAGAACCCAAATAATCTGGGTGATGGGATGAATCGCCAGCTCCCACCACCGGTTGATGCTCACAATCAAGTGTTTGCGGAAAATTAGGCTGATCATGGCTTGAGGATGCAGCCTCCCGTCCCACACCCTCAAGAGTTCTATAAGGGCAATGTCAATATCACTGATTCTGAAGGTCCTCTTGTCCTACCTCCTCTACCCCAAGGGCACACGTTCATGGTAACTAGTAGCTTGATGCAGATGCTCACTCCAAGGGGTTTGTTTTTAGGGCTACCATCTGAGTATCCCCACGCTCACCCAAACTGAGGTTGGTGTGCAAGAGTTCTGTGAAGAGGCCAGACATAGACATGAACGTCATCGGGTTGACAGTGTTCCCTCGATCACTGACGGGAAAGGCCGCAATATGGTTTACTGAGTTGTCCTATAATTCTATCTATACCTGGGATTAGTTGAGGGATGTTTTCTCAGCACGGTAATACCCAGTGTCCAAAAAGATCAACCACAAAGATATAGTGAACAACTTTGTGGCACTACCTAGGGAGTCGGTGAGTAGCTGTTGGGACAGATATACTGCATACGGGAGTGGTGTCCCAAACCACCGCATTGATGATGGGTCGATGAAAGAGTACTTCTATTAGGGACAAGATGATACTAACAAAGTAGTGATCAACACTATTACGGTGATTCTTATTGTGAGTGAACATATGCAGAGATCGCAGAGAAGTTGGAGAAAATCTCTCGCAACAATAAGACTTGGAGTACTAGAAAGTCGACACAGGGAGAAACACCTTTGCAGTACAATCTACACAAAATCTGGCCATATATAAGATTTGTGAAGAGATGTCTCAATTGAGAACTGAGCTTGGGTTGGTTTTGAAACATGTCACTGTTGGTGCAGAGAAGGGAAATGCGGTGAATTACTTGACTAAACCACCACAACTAGCGGATGACTACTATTATGAAGAGGATACTTATGCAGTGAATGATCAAATGGGTGGTTTCCAACCAAAAGCCCAAGTCTCCAATCAGGAGAATTGGCATCAAGGTCAAGGAAATAAAGGTCGGAAATATGGGAATTACAACAGATAGGGCCAATATGTTTGAGATGGAAACTACAACCACAATAACAACTTTAATCGGGGTAACTACGTTAACAAAAATGATCGAAGTGGGCGATATGTTCCACCTCAAAATTGAGAACTTTCTCCTAGGGATGGTGAAGGTAGTATGGCGCGAGTTGAAGATATGTTGCAGAAGATGATGAGACGGCTTGATGCTAGTAATGAGCACGCCAAGGAATTGAGAGGTGATTTGTCTAATATTGGGCAAAAGGTGGATGCACATGCAGTCTCTTTTAAGCATCTTGACTTACAAATGTCCCAACTTTCCACTATTGTGAACCAACGACAATCGGGCACTCTTTCTAGCAATACCATTCAAAATCCTAAAAATGATGGACATTGCATGGCAGTCAGTACACGAGGAGGTAAGAAAACCATTGATCCACCTATGGCGTCTGTGGTAGAAGATGAGATGAGAAAATATGAAGAGGTAGTGGAAACTAGTGGTGAATATGTGAACAAAGCAGCGGAAAAAGCAAAGGTACCCCAAAAAGTGGTCCCCATTCTCAGACCACCTCCACCGTTCCCTTAGAGATTGGTAAAGAAGACTGAGAATGGTAAACACCAGTGTTTTATCACTACCCTTTGATAGAATCTTTGGATCAAATGCACGGTTATGCCAACTTCATGAAGGATATGGTTACAAAGAAGAGATCGGTAAGTTTTGAGGAAAATGACCGAATGCAGCATTGTAGTGCCATTGATACAAGGTCTCTTCTGCAGGGCGCTTTCACTATTCCCTGTACCATTAGATTATTACACTTTTCCAAAGCACTATGTGATCTATGTGCAAGAATAAAAACTCGTGCCTCTTTCCATTTATAAGAAATTGGGTTTGGATGACCCAAATCCCACTTCCATGCATTTACTGATGGCCAATCGAACAGTGAAGAGGCCCATTAGGATACTCCATGATGTGCCCGTGAAAGCGGAGTCATTTATATTTCCAACTGATTTTGTGATTCTTGATTGTGAGGTGGACTTTGAGGTCCCTATTATTCTTGTGAGGTCGTTCCTTGCTACTTGTCGCGCCTTGGTTGATATGGAAAAAGGACAGATGAAGTTTAGGTTGAACAATGAAGAAGCAACATTCAACATTTGTAGGTCCATGAAGCATAGTAGTGAGCTCCAATCGGTATCTGCTATATCCTACAGGGTTGAGAGTATGTTTGAGGTACCAATCGAAGAGTGACTAGGTGTTGAGGCACTAGTGGCAGTGATCATGAATTTTGAGCGAGAGGATATTGAATATTATGGGTCTTTGGTTGCAGCACTTGAACGAAACGAATATAGGTCCAAACCCGAGAAATGCGAAACTAGTCTTAGATGTCGCTAATCCGCTGCTTCTTCCTTCCTCTTAGCTCTTAGAATAGCTTATAAACGAGATCGTATAAGCCTAGCCCAGTGGTCATCTGATACCGGTAGAAGTGGCTATGGTAAAAGTGCTTTCCAATCCGTCACTGGAGTTAGATATGAAGCATCACGAGTCTCCACCCATGAGACTATCTATTGAGGAGCAGATTAAGGATCTACCACCTCATCTGAGGTATGTATTCTTGGGTAGAGATGACACTTTGCCAATAATCATTGCATCTGATTTGAATGTGTAACAAGTAAAGTGTTTGGTGGAAGTTTTCAATTCGTTCAAACGAGCAATTGGTTGAACTATTTCGAACATTATTAAAATCCCTCCCGGTATTTGTTCACACAAAATCTAACTCATGGCCGATAACAAGCCTAGTACTGAGAAATAGCGGTGGTTGAATCCATCTATGCGAGAGGTAATGAAGAAAGAGATCATTAAGTGGTTAGATGATGGAGTCATATATCCCATTGCTGATAGTAGTTGGGTATACCCTGTTCAGTGTGTGCCCAAAAGGGGGGAATGACAGTATTACCCAATGAGAGGAACGAGCTTGTTCCAATGTGGCCGGTGACTGGATGGAGAGTTTGTATGGATTACCGTAAACTGAATGCATGGACTAAGAAGGACCATTTCTCTATGCCCTTCATGGACCAGATATTAGATAGACCTGCAGAAAAAGGATGGTATATTTTTCTTGATGACTATTCGGGTTATAATCAAATCTCTATTACCCTAGAGGATAAAGAGAAGACCACCTTTACATTCCTTTATAGGACATCCGCATTCAAGAGGATGTTGTTTGGGTTGTGTAATGCACAATCCACTTTCAAAGATGTGTGATGTCGATATTCTCCTATATGGTGGAGGACACTATTGAGGTGTTTATAGATAACTTCTCAGTTGTTGGCGACTTCTTTGATCGGTGTTTGAGTCACTTGGCTGAGGTTTCTCAAAAGATGTGAAGATTGCAATCTTGTGCTAAATTGGGAAAAATGTAACTTTATGGACAAAGAAGGTATAGTATTGGGCCATCGCATCTCGGATAATGGGATAAAGGTTGTTCGAGCTAAAGCTGAAGTTATAGAGAGACTTCCTCCACCCAACATTGTAAAAGGTGTGAGAATGTTTACTGGGACATGCGGGCTTCTACCAGAGGTTTATTCAGGATTTCTCAAAAATTGCACATTCTCTATGAAATTTACTTGAGAAGGAATGTAAATTCTATTTTGCTGAACCCTGTCTGAAGGCGTTTGGAGAGTTAAAGGAGAAGTTGATGTCTGCGCCCATCATTATTTCTCTAGATTGGAGTAAACCATTTGATGTGATGTGTGATGCTAATGAGGTTGCGCTTGGTGTTCTGTTGGGACAAAGAAGGTATAAAATACTTCACCCATCTATTATGCAAGTAAGCCCCTAAATAAAGCACAAAATAACTACAATGTGACTGAACAAGAGCTCCTTGCGCTGGTATTTTCTTTCAAAAAGTTTTGCTCATATTTGCTTGGCATGAGAGTCAGAGTGCATACTGACCACTCCGCTTTGAGGTACTTGATGGCAAAGAAGGATTCTAAACCAAGGTTTATTAGATGGGTGCTACTATTTCATAAGTTTGATTTTGAGGTAAAAGATTGAAAAGGGACTACAATTTGCCGATCACTTTTCCAGATTTGATGGTGAAGTTGTGCGAGAGTTGGGTGAAAAGGCTAAAATTGATGATACCTTTCGTGTTGAGCATGTATTGGCCGCTTCTCATGACTTGGTTCCATGGTTCGCCGATTTTGCGAATTGTCTGGCCAGTGATATAGTCCCATCAGACTTGTCCTTCCAATAGAGGAAGAAGTTCATGAATGATGTGAAAAATTTATTTTGGGATGAGCCTTACTTATACTGGAGTTGTGCTGATGGGCTTATTCGTTGTAGCGTGCCAAAAGTGGAGATGCTAAGTGTTTTGGAGGCATGCCACTCCTTGTCTATAGGTGGGCACTATAGTTGTATCCGGACTGCCCACAAGATTTTGCAGTGTGGGTACTATTGGCCAACTATTCATTAAGATGCTCATGAGTTCGCCACGTCATGCGATAGGTATCAAAGAGGTGGAGGAATTTCGAAGAGGCAAAGCTCCCTTTAAATCCAATTCTAGTTATTGAGTTATTTGATGTATGAGGTATTGATTTTATGTGTCAGTTTGTGAGTTCTCTTGGGATAAAATATATACTTGTGGCAGTGGACTACGTGTCTAAATGAGTGGAAGCCGTAGCGCTTTCTAACAATGAAGGGAAGAGTGTCAGCGTGTTCTTGAAAAAGAACATCTTCTCCAGATTCGGCACACCTAGGGCCATTATTAGTGACGGTGGATCTCACTTTTGCAATAATGTGTTCAAAGGGATAATGGAGAAATATGGGGTTTGCCGAAATGTGGCCACTCCGTACCATCCACATACTAGTGGGCAACTTGAGGGGTAATATCGAGAGATCAAGCAAATCCTGTGGATAACAGTAAATGCTAATAGAACAGGTTGGTCAAGGAGGCTTGATGATGCTCTTTGGGCCTACCGGACTGCAGACAAGACCCCTATAGGTATGTCTCCTTACCAACATTTATATGGACGGCTTGTCACTTGACAATTGAGTTAGAGCACAAGGCCATGTGGGCGATGAAGAAACTTAAGACAGATCGGAATGAAGCACTCGAACAGAGACTCAATGGGTTGAATGAGCTTGATGAGTTTCGCCTAAAAGCGAATGAAAGTTCAGGCATCTACAAAGAGAAGGTGAAGAAGTACCACGTTCAAAAGATTGAAAAGAGAGAATTTGTGGTTGGGGACTTGGTGCTTCTATTAAACTATAGGCTATGCTTGTTTCTGGGAGAACTCAAGTCCAAGTGGATGAGACCATTCCTTATTACTAAACTGTTTCCACATGGACTGGTTGAGTTGGTGAACAAGGAAGGTGCAAAGTTCAATGTAAACGGGCAACGAATTAAGATCTACCTAGGGAATGTGGAGAGCTCCCATGAAGTGGTTGAGGCATATCACCTTGATGAAATTTGAGTAACCAAGAATCATGCGTCATGTCGCGATGTTAAATCAAGCACTTCTTGGGAGGAAACCCAAGGTGTATCCTCTAGCCAACAATAGGCTTTTTATTTTCTTTGTAGGAATAGTTTTTTTTTCTTGTTTTTCTTTATTTTACTCATCTTCTAGGGTTATTGTTTTTAGTGATGGCTAGAGATTAGTCTAGGGTTCGTGTCTCGAAAGTGTCCAGAAAAACACAAAAAAAATATCTTAATGGGTGTTCAATGTGTAAGGACCACAACCACGAATTCTGTAGAAAATGGTCTGGTTCACAGATCTGGGGACAGCATCGATAGGTCGTAAAGGTTTCTTTAGATCCCAGGTATGTCATGTAACTTTTTTTCTATGTTTTTTTGCAATCAACGGTCCAATCGACGGTCTGTCGACTAACTTACGGACCGTCGACGGAGTGTTGTCAGTCCAAAGAACCAGTGACCCGACCCGACCCAACCGTTTATATCAAAAGAAAACTTTTCAAATAACCACTACAAACTTTTGAAATTCTTTCCCAACCGTTTCCCTCCCCTTATTTCCTTCCTTTTTAATAATATCACCATAACTCCCCCTTCTATTTTCATCAAACTCTATAAAACTCCCAAAATCTCAAAACTCCCAAAACCCTCTCATTCCCAAATTCTACTTCTTTCTCTTGATTTATCCGGTCGGTGTTCAAAGGTGGGCACGAAGATTGTTGAAAATATCACTCACCCAGTCACTCCACTATGCTTTTCAGGAATTTTGATCCCCTTTGCTTATTGAATTCTCGTTCATTTGCTGTTGGAAACGAAAATTGGTTTGTGGGTCTTGACTTAGGGACAAAATTATATGTTTGTGCTTGTTAAATAATGGGTAATACGTCTCTTAGAATTATAGAAAGTGCATAGGTAGGGGTTTAATCTGTTTCAAATATGATTGTTGGCTTTTCGACTTAGGGTTTGATAGCATCATAGAATTTGAGATTGAACCTTGCTAAATTGAAGCCCTAAGGATGAATAATTGGTCTTGTAGTTGTTGTGATATGTTAGGTAAACTTATTGGGTCTAAAACATGTATAAATGCGCTATTATAAACAAAGTCTGAAATCTGTCTCTAACCAATAGCACGAAACCCCATCGACGGACAGTCTGTTGATCAATAGGCCGTTGATGGGGTCCATCGATTGATCCACCTTAAAATTGTTCAACTCTAAGACGACAGCAGTTTACTACGATTAGTCAATTGATCGACGGGCCATTCTGTATGTCCGTCATTTCTAACTAAAACCTTGATTTGTGAGAGCTTAAAATTCATTTTAAGTGTCAGCCTATGGAAGTGGACTACGGGTCGTCGATTGATTGATGGGCCGTTCTGCATGTCCATTGTTTCGAACTGAGAGGTCTGCTGAATGAAGAAATTAAAAAATTCCTAAGTGTCCAACGACGGACACTATCGATGGACCATCGGTAAAGCCCGTCAGCCAGTACTGTCAGTCTACACTGTCTTGTGATTTGTGTTTCATTTTTCTGGTTTGATTATTTTGTGTGTTTAGTAATATCACCATGAGACTAACGAACTGTTTTTCCAGGTACTCATGGCCCCCAAACCGGATATCGTCTATTCCAGGGGCAGGTCCATGTTCGTGGCACCATCCCGTCGGATGATTGGCACTTCCAACTATGACAGGGATCCTAAATACGTACCCGCTAGGCACCACGACCCCTACACCAGCTGCAAGAGCCACTCCAGGCACTCCCAAAAGGTGCCTTCTTGCGTAGTCACTACTTTCCAGTCTCATGAGGAGCGCACACTAAATGGCACACTATGTGGGTCAGCTTCGGGTTCTGAAGGAGTGTCTGGCTCCAAACGGTATCAGGTTCAGAGTTTGCCCACTCTACAAGGTCGAATGAGGCCACTGCCTCCAGTTCCAGATCACTTGGAGCCACTCACCCAGAGGTGCATGCCCACCAAGCCTCATCTGATAAGGTCCATAGTTTTGAGTCTGATCCAGCACCCCATGATGATGTCCTTGCATCGGTTCCTGATGATCCAAACTACTGATGCATCGGTGGTCAGTATCAAGTCTACAGGGACGCAAAGCTGCTAAATGGAAAGGGGTGATAGCTCGGTTGGTTACAGTCGAGCGGAGAGTTATTACAGGGAGTCTTCACACAGTCCCTGATGTGCATAAGTTGTTTACCCGCTACAGGTTTGAGTGGATGGCTAGGAGTCTGGGTCATATAGCCAGGAGTTTGTTAGAGAGTTCTACGCCTCATATGTGGCGACTCTCAGAGGTTCATTGGACACGCGGGCGAGAATCGGCAAATAGGACCCACTCACAGAGGTTTTAGTTTGAGGCTGCCAGGTGAACATTTCTCCTACATCCATCAACCGCTTCCTGTACTGTGTGCCCACTGTGCTGCGAGGGATCCCCTTACTCCGAAGTTCAATTATAGGATTTGATCAAAAGTGGCAAGTTTCAGAGGAAAAGAGATCATAGAGAGTCCACTAAGAGGTGACTTTCACATTAGTTGTCCATTGACAGTGAGGGAGCAGACTGAGTGTTAGACCCCAGAGGACTCATCAGAAAGGCCAACCTCACTTTCACAACCAAGTTCTTCTGGATGTTACTCCGCCACCGCCTATCTCACACGGCAGCCGATAACATTCTTACATGGGATAGAGCGGCATCGGTGATACATAAGAGGGATTTTAAGACCTCTACTACTTACCCATTCACTTGTTTGACATTTCAGTTATATAGGGATGCTGGAGTTCTCATTTGGCACTTTGATGCCCTCCGTACTCCGACCGGGACTGTGGATATAGGTCTCATCAGGCATGAGGCCAATGTGGCGGCACCTCAGAAAGAGCCTAGACTTGAGTTGCAGCCACTGAGTGATAATTTAGCTGATACGGTAGAGTTAGCCCAAGGGGCTGATCCTTCCACTTCAGAGCCTACTGAGACCACCCTGGCCGAGTCGGCCCATGGCACTAGTAGAGCACCCACTTCCTCCCGGTCTACTCCACCGTCTGTAGCATTGGTCCAGATAGCTAGGGTCCAGAAGTTAGAGGCCCAGATAGTCACCTTGTTTCATCAAATCGAGCCTTGGATGTAGAAATCCATTGCCGAGGCTGAGGACCGGATTAAGAAGAGGGTGGCACAGCACACAAAGAGGAAGATTCAGGCGGGTCACCAGTTCCTTGATGCATTTGAGTTGGGGGTTCTTGCACGCCCAGCCCCCACTATTGGCTTCACTACTCTTCAGGAGGCTATAGAAAGTTTGCGGGCGGATGTTGACATTATCGTGGAGATGAGGGGAAATAAGCCCAAGACTGCACCCGTTGAGCTAGCGAAGGACACAGTGTTTGCTGCACTATTCACTGCCCACACCACACCTCCGCCTAAGCCATGTGAGTATTACAAGAGGCACTGTTCCAGCCGCACCACTGAGGGAGAGAATGCTCATGTAAGAAAGAAGGGGACAGACCTGAAGGCTGTGAGGAGAGCCTTTTTGATTGATAAGGAGACCCGTTAGATGAGGCCTCAAGAGTTGGCTGCTAAGGAATCTAGTTTTAGACCTGAGGCTTTTGAGAGGAGTACCACTGAGGGTGCGGATATTGTTTGGGCACCACTGATGGTGACCTACTACAGAGGTTGCGGGTTCTGAACAATTGGACCCGCCTGCTTGTTGATCAACGACACTATACGCCTCAAGTTTGCTTCACCTACCACCCTGTCTTTATACTTTTTATGCATTGGGGACAATTGTATGTTTTTCTTTGTTGGGGGTGGGGTAAATGGAATGTGATTGTTAGGGTGGTCTGAGTAGGCCAACTCACGATCCTCTCTTAGGGGTTTTCTTGCCTATTATTATTTTGCCTCAAGAGACTGACTATTTTCATTTTGAACTGGCATGTCGTAACTTGTACAAAGTATGAAAGTAACATATGAAGCATGATTTCTAAGAACAAATGATATCCCTTTCTAAGAAAATGCTTGCATGAAAAGGTATAAAGTAGTTGAATGTGTTGTCTCTATTCATGACATAGATATGCACCCACTGCATGACCCTCAATCTAACATTCAGACTAGGTGTTTGACAATCTGATAGGATAACGATGTGTCAAGACAGTGTGAGGAAGTTTTATTGTTCCACTGTTGGTACCTAGATAGAACTTTCTCGGTTAGTCCTGCAAAAGGAATCTGCGTTAGACAACTAGGAAAGGAACATAGGCCCTTGTTCAAATTAGCAAACATCTATCCTAAAGTAAAATGAACCAAATGAAATTGTTATCCCTTTTTGATCAAAATATGTTGAGCCTATAATAGACCTTTATTTTCTTCACCAACTCACCTTCCCTGGGTATAATGTTTTGGCCCTGGTTCTTTGTTGGACATGTGCACCTCAACATAGGCCAAAAGCATAAGTTAAGGGTGGATAATGCAGAAACTGACCTCGTCTTGGACCTGACCCAACCTTGGGTAATGTGTACCTCGACTTAAGACAAAACCATAAGTTGAGGGTGGCTATTATGAGTGATGACCCAAAATGTGGGTATGAAAACAGTAATGTAGAAAAGAAAAGAAAAAGTGATCAAGAGAAGTGACTCAGTCAAAATTATCAATTGAATGAAGAAATAAAAAGAAGAAGAGATTTTAAATAAATAAGTAAATATTGTGTTGAGCAAAAAAGAAGTAAGAGTCACTTCCACAAAGAACAAAGGAGAAAGCAAGGCAAATATGACAAGAAAAGAAAAAGTAGGGCATAATAGATAATGAAAGAGGTAGGACACTTAGACTTAATGTCAAGAAGGGCAAAAAGTCACTAAAACGTACCCATGTGTACTGTACCTGACCTTGAGACTACGTTACAATCCATGAAAGTCCTATCGTGATCCTAAGAGTCTAATGTGGTGAAATTAAGTAGTGAAAATAAGGGAAAGCCTATGGTGACAAGTACTAACTAGGTATGAATTTGTTTTGAGCGTGAGTGTTGAATAATGATCCTTATACTCAAAGGTAAAATCACTGTGTGAAAAAGGAGGATATCTTTTTAAAGTGAGGGCACTAGTTGCAATATCAAAAAGTTTGTACCTTGGCGAGAGGCAAAAGAGTAGAGGTGTTGGTGCATGGTGAGTTTATGTCATGGTCTTACCCACATCAGTGAGCTTATCAAACCTAAGAGTAAAAGTATGCATTAAAGCAATGAACAAGTTGGGAGTGATAGCCATCTGATTGCAAAATCTCAAACGAGGATACTTTTGTACAAAGTGTTGTGTTGAGTCATAGTGTATCGCTTGAGGACAAACAACGAATTTAAGTTAAGGATATTGATGCACCGTGGTTTTACGACACTTTCAATTTTTTTTCTTAAGATTGGTGTGTGTGTATAGCCTTTTTGTGGTAGTTTTAACAAATTTTTATCTTTGTTTTTCAAGAAAGGTGTCCAGAACCAAAACCCAAAAGGCAGCTGAGATTTAGTGCAGAGGTGACCCACGAAGGCCATCGACAGTCCCTCGTGCCATCGACGGACCGTAGATGGTGACCGTCGACTGAAAGTTCTAGGATCTCAAGAAACTCGAGGAAATCTGACCAAGTATGGGGCTACAGAAGGATTGACGGTCCGTCGATCAATCGACAGACCGTCCTATTGAATCTTCAATCAGATCACAAAAAGTCCCAGTACCCGAAGTTGAAGAAATTTTAAGTATGGAACGACGGAAGGTATCGACCGATCGTAGACGCATCGAAGGACTGTGTTGTGGGTCTGTCGATTGAATCAAAGAAGATGCTAGTTGAAGGATGAAAAAAAATGTTAAGTCTGGACTTACGGAGGCAGTCGACGGTTCATTATTTTATCGACGGACCGTCTGTGAGGGTCATCGATTGAAGCCGCATTTTCGGACAACTTTATTTACTTGAATTCCTTTAAATTTAGGACAATATTTGTTATAAATAGGGTGTAAAACATCATTTTTGGGTTTGGATTCTATTACTGCAATTCTTAGGTTGTTTGTCAAAGTAAGTTCATAATTTATGTTTATCCACTATGAATTGTGTTCTTGTATGCATGGATAACAAAATCCACAACTAGGATTGTGGGAACCATGGGTTATTAACAAAGTAAACCTATCTGAATAACAATTCTCAAATAGGTTATTGCATGCATTGATAATTGTTTCACTTAGAAGTCTTTTTAACGAGTGCACGCATTAGAACTCGTCTTATTGATACTTGCTGGACCAAGGAGGTAGTTAATAGGAAAAGAATTATCATCATAGATTAAGTGAGATACTATCTAATAGGCTAGTTTCCATTGGTGAGAAGTAATAACTAAGACATACATCAAATATGATGCCTAATATGAAGTAAAAGTAAGGGTTAGTAGCTTAGACACACATAGCCGGACCAAGGTACGGGGTGAAATTCTCTAAGTGTCAGACCAAGGATTTAGAGATACCTAACTTATCACTTTGCATGCAAAACAGTAGGGAAGAATTGTTATAGGTAGGAATATGGCGTTATAAACCTATAGGGAATACTTACACCCTAGTTTCTCTCACAACCTTATAAACACTAAAGATTTACTCATGTTATTTGTTTCACTTAGAGATATTAAAAGACTTTTGTTTCAGAAAAATCCCCCTTTTAATTTCCTGTTCTCGGAAAGAACTTGACTAAATAGAAGTACTTGTACATTGATGTTAAGTCTGAACCATTTTCCTCGTGGAATCGACCCCAACCTAATACTTGGGTACTTCATTTGATACGGCTGCTTATACTTCTTTAGGGAGGTATAATTGAGTGTTTCAAACTACTAGCCAGGTAGGATATAAGTCCCCTCTGTGGAAATTAGTTTAGTGATCACGCCAACATGCCTTAATACCTTTGACAGTGTGTATTGGGTCCTCTCAATGGGGAATATACATCTGACTCCACATTTAGCTCATGTGGTTTTAGTATAAGTTATTAATATCTTCCACAGTTCAGTAAGACTCTCTTGCATTGACCATACTTACAGATTAGTTAGTATTCTGTCTCAACATGTTATAAATTTGTTCATTGTATCCAGTTTTCTCACAATTTAGTATATATCATGTTCCAATTATTATACTCGCTTTTTTGCTTGTTTAGTTATGTTTTATTTCAGCTTTAATCTATCCTACATGCTGAGTACCTTCAAGTACTGACGCATATGTGCGCTATATCTTCTCATAATGTAGGTTTAGGTTCTCAGCAAGCAGATTGCGCTTAGATCGATTTCCGATCTCCAATTTAGCAGATTCAGTGGTGAGTGCTCATTCTCTGAGTAAAAAAATCATAAGTTTCTTTTTAGTATTTTAGTCTTTTAGTTTCAGTTTTGCTAGACTTAGCTGGGGCCTGTCCCGTAGTTCTAGCATTTCTAGTCAGTTAAATGCTATTTTCAGACATAGTTTCAGCCTATCATTGAGATAATATTTTCCTTGTATTAAACTCATCTATTTTCATATATTTCAGCAATAGTTATGGGTATTCCCCATCTTTTCATTTAAAGTATGATTTAGCTTCCGCATCAGTTTATATTCTTTTGTATGATCATGCCAGAAGGGTTAGCTTGGGATCACTTGTGGTCCTAGGTCCCGTGTCAGCATATCGGGGGTAAATCAGGGCATGACAACCTGGGTTCCGCTTTCTCCTTATCAAGTCTTGCTTCTGATCTCTCCTTGACTCTCTAGTTTGTTACCTTCTACTATTGATCTTTTCCTCGTGCTCCTATTGGAGCTAGAGCCGTCAATATGGGCTAGGCCCGTTGGGCCGACCTGGCCTAACCCGGGATTTAATAGGGCTGGGCTAAGATTGTTGGAGCCCATTTAAAAAAGGGCTTTTTAGCCCTGACTGAATAAGCCTGATGATTTGAGGGTCTTGAGAAATATCGGTAGGGCCAGCCCATGGGCCAATAAAATTTAATTAAAAAAATAATATAATATTAAAATTTAAAATTAAAGAGAGTCCAAACTCAAAACAATTAGGTTAATACTTTTACTTCAAAAAAAAACTTAATAATTTTTTTTTGTTTTTTGAAAATGGTAACTTAATAAATATTTTAGGCAAAACGGTCTGATGGACCGCTGTATTTGTACCAGTTTATATTATGGATCCTTCTACTTACGTCTTTGTCATCTAGACTCTTACACTAAATAAAACACAATATATCAAACCCCTCTGACCATTGACCATACTTATGTGGCGTTAAGATGGTTGAGTTGGCAAAAGAGTGAGGCTAAACGCCTATTAAGGCAAGTGAGCAAGTGAACATTATATTTTAATTTCAAAAAATATTAAAATTATAAGACAATAAAATAATAAACATAAAAAGAAAAAAATCATTCTTCTTCAACGAACCCATATGTTTTTTCACCCATCCATCTTTGCCAAAACCATTTTTTTCCTTCCTTTAATTATCTGCTACACCAGACTCCAGAGGCGGCAGGGAGCCTCTGTACGCCAGAGGCAATAAGTTTCTTGGCCTTCTGATACGCTGGAGAGGATGGAGAGCATAGGAGGTCTCTAGTGGTTCGCATCGGTCGGCAATGGCGAGGAGCTGGTGCGGCCATTTTTCTTGAAGTTGAATAAGGAGGAAAGAAAAATGGTGAGTATGTGTGATGAAGATGTAGACTGGTGAGAGAGATCGTATTTGTAGTTTCGCCGACAAGAGGAGCGGCAGCAACAATGACTTTCTTTGGCAGTTGGGCCAGTCCACTGTGAAAATGGATAATGATGCTAGGAAACCCAAACATTTAATTTAAAATAATAAATTAAAATTCAATTTGTCAAAATTGCATCAATTTTTATGATTTTTCTTTTGTCAAAAAAGATATTATTATAAAAAGGATAAAAAGATGAAGTGACAAATTTTATATGATATGGAGTGCGACATCAGCGCGATTTAGAGTCACGATGTGTTGAAAGGGTTCAACTGGTTGATTTTAGACGGGTTCAGGGGTCCAGATGACAAAGAGGTAAGTAGAAGGGTTCACAATACAAATGCATATAAGTACAAGGGTCCACCAGACCATTATGCCAATATTTTATAAAGACAATTTTATTTGTGAATTTAATTAACAAGTAGTAACATTAACATCATGTAACATTGTTTTGTCGATATTTATGATAATATTTTTAAAATTTAATTTATAATTTAAATTAATAATTATATAAAAAATATATAACTTTTTAAAAAGTGCGCTGGCCCGACAAGCCTGTAGCCCACGTACTTGTGGGTTGGGCTGACCATTTTCTAGCCCACACAAAAAGTGAGCTAGCCCGGCCTTACCCGTAAAATGTCAAAGCCTGTATGGGTTAGCCCGGATGGAGTGGGCTAGCCCATATTGACAGCTCTAATTGGAGCTACTAGATATCAACCTAAGAGATGGTATATTGGGTGTGAGAGAAAGGGATGTTTCTATTGATGGACCGGTGCTACCTATGGATCTAAGTATCATGGAAGACGTAATTGATATATGCACCTAGAATTAAATGGCATTGGCATAAAGATATGGAAAGGGAAAAAAAGCAAGGGACTAAGCGACGAAGTAAGGTTTGGAATCCTTCAATTACAAAGTGGAAGAGGCCTCTTCATTTATTATATTTGACTCTTCTATTTTATAATATAGGGAGTTGGGGTAGGTTGAAGGTGAGGGGTAATTAATTTAAACATAGTCCCACCATAACCCTAAGAAAAAGAGATTGGGTTTGTGTGTGTAGACTATCTTGGAAGTTTCTATTCTACTAAACCATGGGATGCAACCATAGATCGAGCCTGGAAGTCCTCTCCTTACATTCTAGTAGATTTCAGCTCCTCCTTTTTTTAAGTCACATGCACAAGAGGTCATATTATGTTTTTTTGTGAAATTTATTAAATGACTATATTTAATTCTAATTTCATCTAAGAAGAAATAAATCACACTCTGTCGGATTTGAACCTAAGACATTAGGTTTTGGAGACCCACGTTCTACTGAACTAAACTAAGAGCGCTTTCCTATTCACAGTAGATACGACTGTATGAAAAAGGATTTTTTTGTGTACCCCTTACGCATCTTGCATGCATACAGTCTCATAAAATGAAAATCTATATGTCCAATTTGAATCGACCACAATGGATCCCTTGTTACTGCCTAGAGGAGAAAAATAGGTATACATGACATGAATTGAACCCGACATTTTTAACTCAAAACAAAGTGCTACCAAATCGTGCTACATCCCTTTCAATTTGTGTACAAAAGTAAGCCTGACAACGGAACCGGGACTACTGGACCGTCACCGGAACGAAACCGGGCACCACGGGCTGGAACCGGGATGGACCAGTAACGGTAGTTCTAGAGAAAATTAGGAGTACCCGTCTCGAACCGGTAACAAACGGGACTAGAAGCAAGGTCCCCAAACGAGTTTTTTTTAAATTATTTTATTAAAACAATTAACTAATAAAGCTATGAAACATGCATATATATTTTTAAAAAAACTATTATTACTTAAATAATATTGAAACTTCTACAATTTATACGTTAAAAATTTGTACATTTAAACTTTTAAATACAAACTTTCAAACTTTAAAGTTTAAAAGTATAAAAATTTAAATTTTTAACTTTAAAAGTTTGAAATTTAAATTCAAACTCTCAAACTATAAAACTATGAAAGTTTAAATTTCACACTTTCAAAGTTTGAAAATTTAAATTTCAAACTTAAAACTATAAAAGTTTAAATTTCACACTTTAAAAGTTTGAAAATTTAAATTTCATACTTTGAGGTTATAAAAGTTTAAATTTTCACACTTCGAAATTTTAAATTTAAATTTCAATCTTTAAAACTATAAAAGTTTAAATTTAATACTTTAAAAGTTGTATTAATATTAATTGAAAATTTAAATTTAAGACAATAATTAAAAAAAAATTAAAGGCGAACAACGTATACTTTTATTAATATTAATTTAATACTACAGTTTGAGTTACAAGATATTAGAAGAATATTAAAAGATCTAACTTACACAGCCACCTTCTAGAAAGGGTTCTTTTTGAATTAAACCTTGAATTATGATACCCATACTAAGATACATTTAAATTTAATAGTTCATTCTACCAAGGAAATCTTTTTTATATCATCTAATATTTCCCTAATAACATGCTCGGGAATTGGTTGATTAGATATTTCCTCCAAGCTTCAATGTCGTCGTCACTAAAATCTTGCATTATTTCGTCAACTTTAGTTTCAAATTTGGTCGGTAAATGTGGATGACCATAACTGCTTCTCCCATCATTAAACCAATCTCTAAATAGTATCGATATATCCAAGTTATCCGCTACTAACGAATATATATATATATGCTCTCCGATTTGAACCTTGTTGCACTAAAATCAACTTTCGAAGCTAATGAAAATGCTTGAAGAGCTAACTCATCTCGAGCCACCGGTTGAAGTTTTGGAAATCCCTTACCGCGATTGCTCCACTATTATAGACAATTAGCACTAGGTTTTGTATTTTGATTAATATATGCATCAAAATCATTTCTATTATTATGAGAAAGTTCAAGATAAGAATCTAACATATCATCAATGTGTGTGTATGTGTCAACTTGACATTAGAAATATTGCATCATTAAAAATAATAATAAAAAAATAAATTAAAACTATCTTTTTTAATTCTATTTGATGAAGGGTATATTTGAGCTACTTTTGTAATGGTAGGAGTATCTTTGAGTCATCTCTTATACATGATCATTGCCCTATGCAGCTTACATGGGTTGAACATGCATCATTTATGGTTCTGGTAAAGAATATATGGTAGAAGGTGTTAGTGAAAACTTACAAGATAACTAAAATAAAAGATTACAAGTGAAACTGAAATTAAGAAATAAAATCTCTTCAGGTTGAGGCGCAAATATCTTGCTCCCTTTAAGGAGATTCAAGCCCACTGCAACAAATATTTTCACGGGTCAAACAGTAGTCCTCTTTGACTTGTTCACAAACTATAACTCAACAACTCTGGACAAGAGTTGAGTCTAAAGCTCCACAAATAAGAACACATCCCTTCAACTAATATGAACTCTCCTTTTTGGCTAACTATTTCACTCTATATTTTTTTTGTGTGTTGTCTATATCACAAACAAAATGAAGACCACCACTATTTCTATTAGAAGAAGTCTTCGTAGCAATGAAGAAGAAGATAAATGGTGCAATAAATAGTGAAGATAATGACTTTAGAAGTTACATATACAAGGTATAATGGAGGAAGAATAATTGAGAAGTAACGACAAAGGACACCAACAGCTAAGAGATATTCTAAATGTTAACATTACAAACAGTAATTCCAATTGAACTAAATAAGAACTAAGTTCCACCAAAAGCCAACAACCACTACTCCCCACATAATAAAGTCAACAAAATATCCTAATGCAACCATGAATAGAGGAAGTAATGACAACGGTCAATGTGGTAATGCAACATTTTTTATAATACTAAAATGTTCCACACTAACAATCCCCCACTCATTTGAATATTAGATAAGAGAGTCCACCAGTTGAAGGAAGACTACTATGCACATAAAGGTGTCTTCTGCATTGAACCTTCACTTTAGTGAAACAGTAACTTTTACTCTAGAGTCGTAGTGGTCTCAGACTTGAACTGTGACTGTTTAAGGGGAATTACATATCACTGTCCACACATAATAATCAAGGTGTTGACATGATCTATAAATCCAACACATTATGGCCATGTGTTATCCCGATTTCATGAGTGCATTTGAGAATAAGCCTAATTCTTATAGGAAGTGACCTACTTCCACACATCGCATAGGTGAAATCTGTCGAGAGTGATCCTGTAAGCTTTTCACTCCACCTACGAGCTAGAGATATTTATTAAGAGTTTTATCCACTCAACCTTAACGAACTACACGAAACAATGCACTCACATCACAAGGAGGGAATAAAAAGATAGTGCATTTTCCACAAAAAATTATCATATGATTAGTTTTTCCCTTTCAACCTTGTTATATGATCTCTACTCCCCAGGTTGGGTTTTATGATATATGACTCAACGATTTGTAGGCTTCAACCCATACCCCTTGATGTGATCCACGTATTTTCTCTCATTAAGGTATTAGTAAGAGGATCTGCACGATTATCACAAGATTTGACAAAATAAACACAAATGATATATCATTTTTCAAATACAATCTTACATTAATGTGTTTTCTCCTTATAGTTTTAGATTTATCGTTGTAATAACGGTTTTAAACTCTACCAATCGAAGTGCTGCTATCACAAGATTTTTCAAAATAACGAATTTGAAATAATAACTCTCTTCCTGAAGCTAAAGCAATTAGTTCAGCCACATGGTAGAGTCAGACATTATAATTTGCTTTTCTGATTTCCACCAAACATCACCACCAATTAAAGTAAAGACATAACCAGTGGTAGAACAGGAATCACTTAATAAAGTGTTCCAATCTGCATCACAAAAGCCTTCAAGTACAACATGATATTTTTAATAGAACAAACAATATTTTTTCGTTCCAATATATATCTCATAACTCTGGTTATGGCATGCCAATGTTCATTACCCAGCTTGCTTGTAAACCTATCTAGTACTCCTACTGCATATGCAATATGAGGCCTAGTGCAATTAGTCACATAACTCAAACATCCAATTATGCTAGCATTTTCCTTTCGATATATTACATCATTTTCACTTTCAACCAGAAATAAGTGAACACTTGAATCAAAAGGATTAGCAACATGCTTGCAATCAAGAAAGTTATATTTTTTTTAAAAATTTGCAAAATGATTTCTTGAAAGGGCTCTAAGAACTTCTTAAAATTGGCTCTTAATATTCCTTGAATTTGATTTTATGGATTCAAGGTTATGATTCATGTTTCTGGATGATTTCTAGGTGTTTAGAAGTCATTTAGAGTATTCATAATCAATAGGAAGTGTTAGTACACTTTAGGATGACTTCAATGCGATGAACGAAGAAAAACAAGTGGAAAGTGATGATATGGGTGCGTCCCTGACGCGCCGCGCCAGCCCCAATTTTCTGGGGATCATTTTGTGCGCAGTGCAGGCGCGGTGTTCCAGCCCCTCTGGCGCAGATTCAGGTACGTTAATTCGATTAATTACAATTCTTTTCCCCAATATCTCTTTAGATTCAGTTACCCAAAACATATGCACCAAAAATCTAGCCCAAAGCAACTCTAATAATAAACATTAAATTCTCAAGAACTCTTCAATGTCATCTAAACTTCAAAAACAAAACTTACTCAAGAATATAACTCAAGAATGTCCAATTATAAATATTTTTAGGATGAAAATACGCTTAATTAAGCATGTTTGGTGTGTGGCTGCACCAACCCACCAATACATGATCTCACATACCTCATAGGGATTACTCCTTGACGAAATCCACAGGCAGTTCTTGAACATATTGATGATTCTTGCTCTTTCCCCTCTTTTCTCCTCTTCTTTCTAGACCCTAACTTAGTTTTCTAAAGTGTAAAATGAATCCTATATGCTTAGACCCCAATAAATTACCACAAAGCGAAATTAAGTCAAGGGGTATGGAAAAACCAAACTACCCTTCAAAAATCTAGATTGGACTTTCTTTATTCGAACAACCCAACTACTAATGGGCATAACTCACTCATATGAACTCGAAATCGTACAAACTCGGTTGTAGTGAAATATTATTCCTAGATATTTCCTACGATATCTGGAAACACACCTAACTCATCCTGAGCTAGGGATTATTGTTGTTTGAAGTTGATCAAAGCCAAACTTAACATAACTTAACAAATATAAAGATTTTTCATTCTTTCCTAAAATGACTATTTCCACCTTTTTAACTTGTTCTGGTTCTTTCTAGTAATGAGGTATTACAGATACAATAATACGCCCATGACAGATGCATGGACTAGGAAGTCCCTCATGTTTGCCAGACTGAGAGACAATGTGTGTGTGTATTGTTAGGGCAACCATACATCAATATATATGTCATTGCACCTCATTTCATCACACATCATTGATTATAACTATTGACTATATGTTTATACGTTGTAGATTATCTTGATTGTGGAATAGTGTTATGCTAAACTATTCCTGTTGACATCCAAATAGAGTTATTTTGTATGTTCTTTTTATATGAAGTGAGAACTTTTTAGATTGTGCAATTGCTTGTTGCGGGTTGTATTTATGGAGGTTCAGATTGAGTGGTTGGCGTACTAGTGTTCATTAATGCTTTAGTTTGAGTTAGTTGTGTACTACATTGTTTGGTACTCACCCATCTCTTATATATTTGTGTTGGTTACAAGCTTGAATCTGCATGATTATACTTCCTCTATATCTTGTCTGAGGCTTTAGTATGGAGATTTGAGAGGTATATTCTTACCATCCTAGAATTACCTCTTGCTCCTTTATTATGTTCTTGTTTTATTCTAAAAATTGTGATATTTTAGACTTGTAATTTGTTTCAAATCAATTATTATACATTAGTGGTCTGTACACGTGACGACTAGGTTTTGGAGATATTTAGGTGTTTTACTAAGTTATTTGCATTTATGTTATTGATATTTTAAATTCCCACATTTCTATCATTATGTTTTGAGTTATAGAAAATCTTATCTTTGTGGGATAAGATAAGTTCCATCACACCCATTTTGGGTCATGATAACTTTGTATTCATAATATACAATATTTTTATTATTATTATTATTGTTGTTGTTGTTATTGTTGTTGTTGTTGTTGTTGATAATGGTGATGATGATATTATTCGTTTTATACTATTAGCTTTTATCGGTTCTTAATTTAAAATAATGAGTTCATACATCCAAATTTTACATCGATTCAATATATAATATGTGCAATACAATAATGTTTATTTATTTTATATGAAAAATTAGTATTGTTCTTTTATATTTAATGTGTGTAGCATTTTGTTAATCAGATAACAATCTATTTTTCTCCAACTTATTTAAGTCCTAGCTATTTCTATCCATTTTTGTGCAATTCTAACATAATTGATATATTTAGACTAATATAAATTTTTAAGCCCAACTTTTAATCCTAGACGTCCATCTTATCTTGATAAACATATCTTCTACACTTTGCTATTATAGTCAAAACCTAAATTTCTTTTCATCTTAATCCTCTGTTGAAGAAGATTCGTCCCACTCCTTCCATATCCTCTCCCTAGCCGCTGCTCCACTACAAAACCACTGTGAAGAACCTGCCTGCTCCAGTGAAACCATAACATTGCTCTTTTTCTCCTTTCCCTCATATCTGAACCATTGGAGAACAAATACAAAAAGATTTTCGCACCTCAAAAACTTGAAATTATGGTTATCAGTCTTTTATAATTAGGGATCTTTAGAGGTGTTGATGTAAAGTTCCCTCATAAAATGGTACATTTCTTTTTTCTCACTTTTCAATTCATATAATCTTTGTAATTTGGGAAATGTTTCAGTCGATTTAATCTTAGGTCTGTGATAGCATGTCTTAACTTTTTATTATTATCTTAGTGTATTTTACTATTAATTTATGTGAAAATTCATTTAATTGAAGAAGTTTAATTGATAATGCTTAAGAATATTAATTATCAATGCTACATGTTTATAGAAAAAAAATTAAGAGAATTAGCACTATTTAAATTTGAAGTTCAAGTGAAATCTTGTCACTATAATACTTACTAGATTTAGTTTATTAAGTATTGTTTTTTGTGTAGTTATTAGGTTGTATATCATATATTTTTATAGAATTTTAAGGTCCACTCAATTTAATCGTGAGAAGAAGTGATATGAGATACAAATTTATTTTGGATCTTCTTATGAAGGAAGTTTGTTATGCTTAATCATTTGAAACTCCTTTTCTTATTTTATGCTTATTTAGATTAACAACATTTATTACTTTATATTTAATTTTTGTTTGATTTGTAAAATATAAAACACAAACAGATCTTGACCTCTATAAATATTATTGCATCCACGTCGTATTGGAATAAAGTTGCTTGAATTTTAACCACGATGGATGGAGAAGTCAACGCGTGAATGGGAATCATCACCCCATTGGATGCTCGGTACGTTTTGTTAATGTTGAAAAAAGAAAAGCTATAGTTAACTTCTTATAGGAAGCGAACATATTGCTTTACAAAAATAAAGCAACTCGTTAATCACTTAAAGCATGTTTGTCATTGTTGTTTGCATAATTTATCACACCATTTTTAAATTAATGCTATCTGTTCGCCACACATACCCCCCCCCCCCACACACACATACAAAATTTATATGATTTGATATGGACCCAAATGTGTGGACCTTGAAAGGTGTCTAAAACCTTCCTTTTGAGGTAACTTGAATCTTTAACCTACCCTTTAAATTAAATTAATTTTTTAGCTTTGAATGGAATAGTGCCATAAGACACTTTAAATCGTTCAGCTGACATGTTTTCTCTTTTTAAAACCAGAAAATAATTGTCTCATTGAAAAATTGGGTGTGAAAATTGTCATATAGGACCCCACCTTCACAACAAGTTTTCTTTGTTGTGTTAGATAGGGGTATAAATTTGATTTTTCAGTTTGATTTTGTATTATTTGACTTTTGATTTCAAAAAAGTATAATCCAATTCAAACCAAAATAAAATTAGTTTGGTTTTTCTCTTTCAGTTTGGCTTTTATATATAATAGTTCACGACACGTGCTTTGCACGCTTGTCCCACGAATATATATATATATATATATATATATA
>NC_028643.1:12809343-12811432 GCF_001406875.1 Solanum pennellii | reverse complement strand
TATATATATATATATATATATATATAATATTTACAAATCTAGTCTTTTCCTTTCATGAAAAATTGTGAATTTTATGTAGAGCATCCAATTTTATGAAAAGTTGTGCCTTTTTATGAAAGGTTGTACCTTTACGAAGGGTTGTAACTTTTCCAAAGAGTTGTAAACTTTCCAAAAAAGTTATGACTTTTATGAAGAGTTGTCAATTTCATGAAAAGTTGTGGCTTTTATGAAAGGTTGTGACCTTTTCGAAGGGTTATAACTTTTCCAAAGAATTGTTATCTTTCCGATAAGAAACAATAATCATTTGTTCGCACTACCCTTCGCTTTCCTCTCATTTTAAAACAATGGAACTTTGAAATTCTTCTTCTTCTACTACTTTTGGACAATCAAATAGTTGTGTACTTTTCCCTTGATGAATGGCTCAATGACACCATCATTTTTTTGTCAATGCATGGTGAATAGAATCATTCTATCTTTAGATGATCTATTCCTTTAAACATTGGGTACGAGAGGAGAATAATTTCCTTAAGGGGATACTGTGCATTAAATGGGCTCGACCTTTCTCCATTCTATTTCAATCTATTTTTTGACATACTGGTATGTTTTTGTACAGACATTAATTTATGCTTACATTATCAATTGTTGTTTTGAGTACTTGCTTTAAACTTTGTTGTTTATGTTTATGCAAAGTTATTGTTATAAGTGTTTGTTAATATGAATTAAATAACAAATGTTAATTAGGTATTCAAGCAAGTTTAATCTACTAAAATTGTTGAAGGTACAAAAAAAAAGCCCCTACAAACCTCTAATTTCGTCATCAACAACGTCATTCCTTCACATACAAGAATGCAATTTTGTGTTCTTTGAAAAAAACATGTGCCAGTTAATAACTTTGCATTTACATAGTTTTTGGTTTTTCTGTTGTTGTTATGTATTTTTACTAATTTTTATCAGTGGATATTACGAGAACATTAAGGATTAAAAGTTAATTGAAGTGATTGTCAATTTTTTGTGGCATGTTATTCCAAAACATAGGAACCTTTCTGCTTAGAATGATTTGGTATCATCATTGGATATCTCATAGTTTACTTCCTTTAATGTATATTTTTTCTCGTTGTTTTCTTATTTTCTTAAAATTGCATTGAATATTTTCGTTTGGTATGTATATTAGTCATTTGGACAAAACTTTTTGGCCTTTTAATGTTTTTCTTTTTTCCTTCTCATCCGACTCTTTAAAATATTGTTCATGTGAGTTATGAACATTTTTGGAAAACTTGATTTTAAGAATATGAAACAAAACAGACTCTAAATAAAAGTAATATCACAAACTACAAAAGATATGTCTATTAACATAGATTTGTTACCTACATGTCACAAGTTATTGTTGAGCGTTTGAGTTATCAAGGTTTGACTCATTTTAATATTTTAGTGTTCGAGAATATTTCTTTAACATGAGTTTAGTGTCCAACATTTTTATCTACTTGTACTTTCATAATGCAACAATTATACATATATATTTCTAAACAAGTCGTAAAGTTGTATTGATGAAGAATCTAGAAGTGCTTAGATTTATTGAAGAATGGATTTCTAAAATGGTCAACAATACTATTTTGTTGTTGTTTCAGATCTATTTTTCTTATTCTATAAATTATATTTGAATAACAAAGTAACAATAACAAAAAGTGGTGAACGTTTGACTTCAGACAAGTGGATTGTCTCTAAATTTTTTTATTCATGTTGTTGTAATGTACATCTTTTACAGTCCTAAGTTATTTATAATTAATATTGATTATAAAAAAATTTCACATTTTTTCACGAGGAGTTATTCTAACATAAAATTATAAGATTCTATATTTTTCATCTAAAAAAATAGAAAAAGTGATGTTTAATTGCTACATTAGAACATCTCTGAATTTTAACAAGAAAATTATATCATCAAACATATATTAAGTTAAATTATGTAAAAGATAAAATGACTAGATATCAAGATATTTTTATCATTGTTTATATATTTACAATTTTGGAGATACTAGTAAATTTTGCCGCGCTACGCGCGGTGTATAAAAGTTTTCATTTTTATTTAATTCTT
>NC_028643.1:12794704-12799343 GCF_001406875.1 Solanum pennellii | reverse complement strand
CCTCCAACCCCCAAAAAAATTAATTTTGGTTTTTAAAAATACTATAAAGTTCAATTTTTTATTTTTCACTCCTACCCCCTCCCACCACCACCCCAAATAAAAATTGTTTTTAAAAAATATTTTCAAATTCATAAATTATTTTCTCAAGTAAAAATAAAAGATGTCACTCAAAAACATTTTTCATTCATAAATCAAATACTAAAAATCATACCAAACATGAGAAAATAAGTCCAAAATCTACTTATTTTCCAGAAAACATTTTCTAGGAAAACATGTGTTAACTTGATTTTCTTCTTGTATTAGTATTGATTTGATTTTGATTTAATTTTTATTATAATTACCAACATCTGTGGACTATAATTTTTATGAAATCATTCAAAATTCTAACTTTCAAATTTGAGATAATATTTAAAAGGTACAAATTATGAAAAAATATGAGAAATATTTAAAAATTATATCAAAGTAAATATTTTTATGTATAAAATAAATTTTGGATTATATAATGTCAGGTTGATTTGGTCTCGGATTGATTCTTTTTTAGTTAAGACCAAACCAATCCAAATATAGTCGAATTTTTTCTTCAATACCAAACCAAGTCAAACCAATCACTAGTCAGATTTTTTCTCAATTGACTCGATTTACGATTTGATTCGATTTTGTACGCCCTACATTCAATAATCAACTGTAACAAATGCTAGTGTGAGAAAACATTTCCATGACCCTTTCGTTACCACTGAGTTTGTGAATTACTTTGTTAAGAATTCACAAGTTATATATATATCTATATATATATATATCTATATCTATATATATATATATATATATATATATATATATAATTTTGTTAGATAAATATAAGGCCTAATAAAAAGTTATTTGAGATAAAAATTACAATCGTCGAAAAATTCCTCTTTCCCACTTTCCATTAGATGAGTATATTTTTCTTCTTTCTTCTTTCGTCTTTAGAAATTAGGATGAAGAAGAAAGAAAAAATAGTAAACTTGTTTTTGCAAACTTGAATTCTTTCATTTAGATCACTCCCCTAGCCATTATTTACTCATTTAATTGTTTTAGTGAGTAATTTGAGCGGTATTAAATTACTCACTAAAACAAATATGCTTAATATATATGATAATTAAAAAAAAAAAAGAAGTTAAAAATAATACTTTGGATGGGAGTGTGTCATTTGTGTTACTCTTTCCGTTTCAAAAAGAATAACCTACTTTGACTTGGAACGGAGCTTAAGAAAAGAAAGAAGACGGGTTATGTCAAATGTACCAAAATACATTTAATTTTGTAGTCTTAAATATATCATATGGAAAGCTAAAATTAAAGTATTACTAAAAAAGAAAAAAAATTATTTTTTTTAATATTTTTTTTAACAGAATAAAAAATAAATAAGGTTATGTTTTTTAAAACGAAGGGAGTAGTAAATTTGAAACAAGAGTCACATTGGTTGTCTCAACTAAAGTTAGTCCCCTCTCAATCACCGCTAACTGCTTTGGAGGGAAGTGGATTAACGAGTATGCCTCTCTATATTCAGAAAACGACTACTCCTCTCACTTGCATGTGTTATAAAGACTAAAGTTGCTTTTGAGTTCTTCTATTTATTTAATTTTATAAAGATTCAAGAATGTCTTTTGTCGTATTAAAAATTGTTCAAAGTGTCATTTTTAGCTATTAAATTAATTTTGTCCTTTTCTTATTTGTTGGGCTAAAAATATTTTTGACGTATTAAACATTTTTATAAATATTTTTCTTCTAATCATTGGATAAAAAATATCACTAACATATTGAAAATGTAGTTTAAATTTGTCCTCCTTTCTATCTACTAGATAAAAATTCCTTTGAAATTAGAAATGGCTCAAAAATATTTCTTACTTCTTATTATATATGTCAACTTTAACAATTACTTAGTTTTCTTTTGATTTTCATATTATTCTTGGAAAATAATTACTTGTTTGTCTTATGTCATAACAGAAGCATTTGTTTCAAATAACATATATGAACTATCATGTAAATCAATTCGAATGTATGTTGTATAAAAGCATTGTCTTAATTGATAGAAGAATTTCATTTTTTTTGGGTAGAAAGGATATATTAATATATAGTTAAAACAGTACAAGATTACTATTATAGCTAGTGATTACAGATAAGTTCCCGTAACTAGCTAACTTATTATAGGATGACCTAAATATTTGCTTAGTAGTTAGAACTCCTTCTTGATCTGCTTTGAGAAGTTCCATTACAGCTTCAGGCGGAGTATGTGGGATATATGATTGAGGGGTCATTGTTAGCTGAGAATCTATCTTGCACACAAAGTCTGCTACTTTGTACCCCTCCCGAAAGTTATGACGGACCATTCGATTCCCCAACCTCCTCAACATTAACCTGCAAGACATGACAATTGAAGAATATAATGAGTTTGGTTCTTTTAAGTAATTGAGGAGATCAATGGAGTTTGTTTCGACTTCCAAGGGTTGTAGATTAAGCGTATCGGCTAGCTTTAATACTTCAAGGAGGGCTTCAAGTTCGGCCATAATATGGGTGTGACTGCTAGTTTTTTTGTAGAATCCGGCCTTCCAATTTCCATGGTCATCACAAACGACTCCACCAATACCGCTACCCTTATGTTTCATCATAAAGGAGCCATCAATATTTAGCTTAAAATTTCCAGGAGGGGGAACAAACTACTGAATATGAATGCAGATAGAGGCATCGGGGCTAGAAGGAGATGAAGAGTAATGAATATATTCCAAATTTTTGCTATTTGACTAGGGAATGTGAAAGAAACTTAGATTTTCCATTATGGATTTTGTAGTTTCTGTTAGTCCAAAGATGCCAAATGGCGTGAGGGAGAATATCAATCCACTCGTAGGGAATATCATTACAAGGGTAAGACAGGAGTTTAAGCTTAAGTAGCCAGTGTTCCCGGGTGTCACAACCAATATTATTGATATTAATACCCATATCCAACCAGAATTGCTTGGCTATATAACAATCGATGAAAATGTGACTAATGGTTTCATTTCCAATGTGACAAACTTGACAAACCGAGTCTGGCACAATATTGATGTAGTGTAGGTATGTTCTGGTTGGCAGCCGTCCGTGCGCACAGAGCCAAAGGAAAAAAATTATTTTTTGAGATGTTCTCAAGTGCCATATCCAAGGAAAGGAAAGGATCTAGAAGATTGAGAAGCTAGAAGATGTCTTACCAATTGGGTAGAAAAGATACCGCTGGTGGTATGAATCCAATAAGGGATGTCGGAGTCTCCAATTTCCTTAGTGAAGCTAATTTTTGAGGCCTTAGAAAAAAAATCAGGAGGTAGTTTAAAAGAGAGTTTCGACCAATCCCAAGCGGAGCCCGTTAGAGAGCTTGAGGTGATATTCTCCTTTCATAAGAGGACCATGAAGCATATTTCTAAGGGGAGGAGTATTGGAAATCCAGCGATGATGCCAGAGATTGATGGATAGGCCAGACTTAGGGGACCAACCGGTTCGCTTCCCTGAAGAATATAATGTTCTTCCAAATGATAGATTGGAAATTGGAGTAGGCTCTGTGTTTGTATTTTTGGGTAAGGGTTTTTGTCCACAGGGACTTGCTGGTAGTGAGAATTCTCCGTGCAAGGCTTGTAAGAAGGATTTTGTTCTTAGTTTTAGCGCTTTGCAGTCCAAGACCACCATTTTCTTTTGCAGATGTGATATTATCCCACGCAACATAATGAATCTTTCGTTTATGGATAGAGGACCCCCAGATAAAATATCTATATTTTATCTATAGTGAGGCAGATCTTCGTTGGAAGTAGAAAATATTGCTTGGTATAAGCCGGGATGGCGTTGAGGGTAGTCTTAGCTAGTCTAACGCGATCAACTATCGTCATGAATTGAGTTTTCCAGCTGGAGAGCTTTTTCTTCCTGTTATCAATAATGTATTGGAAATCCTTGGGTGTAGGCTTCTGAGGAAGAATAGGGAAGCCAAGGTATTTTCCAAATTGAGAAGGAGTTATACTCAATAGGTTTTTGACAAGATCTTGCACAATGTCTTTGCAGTGAAGAGAGTAAATAACTTTAGATTTGGTGTGATTTATTTTTTGATAAAAAAGAACGCAAAAGTCATTCAAGCATCTAGAAATAGTTTGTAAGGATTTGGAGGTTCCTTTTGTAATCAAAGTTAGGTCATCTGCAAAAAAATAAGTGGAAGAAAAGGGGTCCATGAATTGAGAGTTGGATCGGATCCCACTGGAGAAGATCCACCTGGTAGTTGATATAGGCAGAAAGAAGTTCCATACACATTATGAAGATGTATGGGGACATAGGGTCCCCTTGCCTTGTTCCCCTAGAGGGAGAGAAGTAAGGGGTTTGCTTACCGTTAACTAAGACAGTGATGCTAGAGGTGGTAATACAACTCATAATGAGTTTGCAAATTTTTGGAGGAAACTTGAAGTAAAGTAAAACACGGTGGACGAAGGACCATTCGAGTCGATCAAAGGCCTTCTCAAGGTTAATTTTTAACATGACCATACCATTTTTGCTTTTAGTATGTTGAAGCTTATTTAGGAGCTCTTGGACTAATATAGCGTTATCGCTTGCCCTCCGACCTTTAAGAAAACTAGTTTGACAAGGCCCAAAAAAAAAAAAA
>NC_028643.1:12751570-12793727 GCF_001406875.1 Solanum pennellii | reverse complement strand
ATATATATATGGGAAAATACATCAAATCCCCCCTGAACTTGGCACGTAAACTCGCTTTAGTACTTAAACTATACGGGCATTTATATACCACCCTTATCATCTTTGAAGTGATCTTTTTCCACCCTGAGACTGTAACATCATTATCACCCGCCATATCATATCCTCGTAAGCGCCACATCATAACCATGTAGTACCACGTCATTAATTTTTAGTTCTTTTTTACTTATTCATTATTTTCTATTAAACACTTTTAATATTAATTATATCAATTAATTAATTTGTAAATGCATACCCCAACCCCCTATCTTTCATCTTCCTTGTTCTTCACCATTTCAACTTTCAATTCTTACTTTTCTTCTATAATATTCAACAATTTTTTTAAATAACTAGAACGAAATTATTCACTATAATATTCACATTATCTTCTTCGAATCCACCCCACGCATTTACCCTTTTGGACGAAGAATTTTTTTTGAAAGCCAAGGTTTTATTGTCAACACAAATAAGTAATGAAGATTACATAAGAAAGTTGATTAAAAAAATATAAATTCTGTGAGAAATATTTGAATAGATCTAGAAATCAAAATGGGTCACTCAAAATTAAGAAAGTTTACATTTACAAAATCGACACCAATAATATAGAGCGAAATCAAGTAAATAAAATAACTTTGATATTGAATTTTATGAATTAGTAATGAATTAGTAAAATGAAATTATTTTTTTAAATTTGAAGGAAGATGGAGGAGGAGGTGTTTCAATGGAGAACAAAAGTGTATTGGGGAAGACAACAAAATGAAAAGAAAAAAAATAAAGAAATTAAAAGGGGACCCACTAATTCTATATTTTTAGAGAGTTAATATATCAAGAAAAAGTATTTAAAATATTAATTATATATTGACCAATAAAAAAAGGCCATGCGTAGGATTTCAAAAAATTCTTACTTTTTTTTCCTTCTTTCACGCGCTTTAAAAAGAGTACACTCACTCTCCCTGCCACGTCATCCCTAAAGGGGTGTTTAAATCACTTCAAAGATGTTAAGGGGATAATTTAAGCGCTCGTATAGTTTAAGTACTAAAGTGAGTTTTCGTGCCAAGTTCAGGAGGGATTTGATGTATTTTCTCTATTTATATAAAAATATTTCATTATATATGCCCATAAAAAGATATTTCTTTTCAGAATAAATTTATCACTTAATATAATTTATATAAAATCTCAATAGTTTAAAAGACAAAAATTATCTATTGAAAGACTAAAATTATTAGATATTAGAAAAAATATATAACTAAGATGCTAATAGAAGTAAAACGAATTTAAAGATTGATCAGTTTTCATTTATCCAAATTTGAAGGCTAAAATGAATTTTTAAAAATATTTTAATAGTATAAAAATATTATATTTATTAATAAGATTGAACGAAATGCGGGCATATTAAATACTAATATTTAACAGTTAAAAACATATTGTTGTGGTAGGAGAGCAAATTTGAATAATTTTTAATAGGTTAAGGCTATTTTTATCCAATAAGGTGAAATAAAAGTATTTTTGAATCATTTCTATACGCTAAGGGTATATTTGACTCAATAGCTAAAAAGATGACGTTTTTAAACTATTCTAATATGTTAAGGACTTTTTTGAACCATTTTTAATAGGTTAAGGGATCGTTTGGTTGGGAACTAGTTATCCCATAATTAACAATCTTGGGATCAGTTATCCTGATCTTGGGATAATTTATTCCACCATGTATATAAGATAATTTATTCCATTAATATGTTATAAATGCTGAAATAAGTCATTCCAAATATGTCAATCAAACAAGACATCTAAATTTTATTCCATTACTATTTATTGATTCAATAGGTGAAAGAAGTGTATTTTGAACCATTTCTCTACGCCAATAACATTTTCAACCTAACAAGTGGAGGATGATAATTCTAAAGTATTTATAGTATATTAAGAACATTTTTAACCCAGTGAATAAAAAAGGACATTTTAAAATAATTTCTAATACGTTAAAATGACATTTTAAAACCTTTTCTGTTTTATAAATTATTAGAAAACTTAATTAGCTTGTTTGGCATAAGATTCTAGGAGAGAATTATTATGAATGTTTAACCAAACTACCCCGAATCTTTATATATTATACGTACACGAGTGATCAATTTTTTAATAAAATCATCCGAATTCATTTTATTTCTCAAATGAAGTTTGTTTGATAGTGAGGGAAATATTTTTTATTTTTTTAGTGGACAATCTTTTTTTCTTTTAAAAACAAACTCCTCAAAAAAGGAAATTAAAATAACTTTTTAAATAAAAATAGAGAAAAGGAAAAAAGTATAGATTTCGTAGAACTTGTTCTGAAAAATCAGGTATAAGCTTTAACTATCATGGTTATCCACAATTTTACTACTCAAAACTTAATTAATTACCATCCTAAGTGTCAAGTCAGAAATTATGATTTTTTATATATACTAGTAAATTTTGCCGCGCTACGCGCGGTGTATAAAAGTTTTCATTTTTATTTAATTCTTAAATCCAAATAGATTAGCTAATAAATTTTATCATTTAGCTTTGTAATTTCAACTCAATTCATGAATTAATTTTATCAAAAAATAAATACCTTAAATTAGCAGTACGGTCAAATACCTATACTTTTTTTGGTTGAATAGTTACTATTCTTTTATGTTAGTTATAATATATAATTAAGAATTTATGACTTTATTATTCATTTGAATGAGTTCTCAAAATTAAATATGGTTAACTGTGATGTTTTGTTAAAAATTTAAAGTGAGATTTTTAGTCTTTCAAATTTTTTAAAATATATCATAAGAATTAAAATAGTAATAAATTCAAAAACAGACTTAGAAATATGAAAAATTATTTGTAATAGATAAGCTATCTATAATTTGAAGACATAAAAAAGTACTTCAATATTTATATATTAAAATATAAAAATTTTTCTCTCTATATTGATTCTTTGGAAGGAAATGCGTGATACATGATTTTAGTTCGGTAAAATAATTTTTAGTGATAGAGAATTAACATAAAAATAATATATTATTGTTAAAGCGCATAATAAAATAAGTAATAAATGAACAATTATAAATGAATGATAAAAGGTTTTATGTTAAGATTAAGAAAAAACTTATCTATCTAATAAAAACTTATAATTAGAGTCTTGAATTTTTCCTAAATAAAGTAAACATAGAAAAACTGTTCACAAATAATATGAATATTTATAATTATTAACGATAAATAATATTTTCATATAATTAAAGTGTAGGAGAAAAAGCTAAGTAAATTTTTAGAATCATTATAATGGAGGATGAATAGTTAAGTAATAAGTATATTTGAAATGATTATCTGTATTAATTTTTTTCTTGATAAATTCTCTTCTATAATTCTACATTTTTTTAAAAATTTATTTCAACACTATTTTTAGTCTCCTTTTTTTCTTTTTTTCTTTTTTATTTTTTATTTTTTTAGTCTTTGCTTATTTAATTCCATTAAGAAAACACAAACAATTAGCATCGTAATTAAGATAATCAAATTTGCTCGTCTTTAGTATTTTTACTAATTTATATTTTTTTTAAACAGTAACAATTAGCATCGTATCTTAACATAATCAAGTTCGCTTGTCTTTAGCTTTTTATTAATTTAAGCAAAATGTTTAAATGAATTCTTTTAATTAATTTTTATTGTATTTTTCATGATTTATATTTTATTTAAAATTTAAAAATAACTTCATGATAATTTTGATTATCTCCCGCCGCGAAGCGTATCTACAAATACATTTTAATGTTTTCAAGAATTGTTTTTGTCTTACTTTTAGTAATGATCTTGCTCTTATAATTTCATGCAAAAAAAAAAACAAATCAAGTATTCTCTTTTATATATCTTATTTTGTATCATTCTTATTAGAAATAAAAATAATTACACAAAGCAGTCTTTGTCGATAGATTTTGCATTACAAGATTAAAGTAGAGGACAATTAAGCTAAACATAAATATATTTGGTTAGAAATACTTTTTTGATGCGCTTTTAAGATGTCACAAATTTAAACAATTAAGTAATTTGAGGTTATGAAGGTATAAAGTTGGAAGTTATAGGTATTGCTAATAGGTATTAATTAAGTATAGAGGTTATGAAAGATGAAGAGGTGTGAGTTTATGATAAAAATTAAATTAAAAATAAATATATAAAAATAAGAGGAAAAAGGTAAAAAAAAGTTACATATTTGTTTAATAAACAAAAGTATGTTTAAGTAAAATCCTCCACCATTTTTATAATTTATTTTATTATGTGACATATTTTCTTTTTACCTTATTTTAGAAATTTCAAATTATTAAAAGTCTCCAAATATGCTTCTAATAATAAACATTATTTTTAGTAATTACTATCATTTTGAACAGTATATACTTTTCTCTTATTTTATATTATAGGAGAGATATCTATTAAGAGAAAAATTAATTAAAAACAAATTTAAAAAGGGACATAGAATTAAAAAGTTAATCAAAAGGAATAGAATTTTTTTTGGAATTATCCAAAAAAAAAAAGAAATCGTATGGATGTTTTAAAATAAAATTAAAAAAAATATTTAATTTTTTGTTGATTAAATTCTCAAAATTGTGAAACATTTGGCCTATAAATGATTTCTATATATAAATAATATGCAACGTTAAAATTATGTATTTTTACCATATCATTGTTATGTGATTGTGAGATATGAAATTATAAGAGGATCAATTTATTTGATTCTTAGCTATATAATATTTGTATTTAATATTTAGTATTTTATTTTACTTTATATTGAGATGTAATATATTACTTTTTTTATTACTTATATTTATTATATATTTGTGTAACATTTTTATAGCTAGTGAGCAGGAAGATATTGTTAGACGAAATTAGAAATAAGATATATTGGCGTTTTTTCAATTAACTAATTAATCTGATAAGGAATCAATCAACTCTTATTGCATCGGAGGTTTAACCAAGAACTATAAACAATCCTTACAATAATACCAACAAACATACATAAAATTATAGTTAACTAATCAAGCAAAAATATTTAAAATATTTAGTTATATATGATTTGTTGGGTAAAGAAGGATCACATTCTCAACATAACATAATTACAATCCTTACAATAAAATAACAAAAAGACATAAAATTATAATTAACTAATCAAGCAAATATGTTTAAAATATTTAGTTATATATGATTTGAAGAGGAAAGAAGGATCATGTTCTCAACATAACATAATTCAGTTCTTCAAATTTACAAAGTGAATAAAGATAATCAGTGTTGGTAGAAACTATAAGAATAAGAAAAAAAATCTCAAAGCACTACAAAGAGAAGCAAAAAAGAAAATGAACAAATTATTTTTTCTATAAAAGAATCATGATTTGTATCATCAACAATCCAACCTAATAATATCAAATATATAATTACAATAGAACAGAAGTGATTATGATAATTAGACATGTCAAATCATTTTACCTCATAAAATCAAACTATGCAAAATATATAAAAATTTTCATTATACATCTCTCTCCTGCAAAAATCAGATCAAAGAAGACAAAAAAATAAACAAATCAAAGAAACAAAAAATGAAGAATAAGGAAAATAAAAATAAAATGACCATCATGCAATGTCTCAAAGTGGGTTTTTATAGGTGTAAAATATTTAGGAGTTATAATTTTTATATTAAATATTTTGAAGGTTATGAATATGAAAGGTTAGGAGTTATATTATTAAATTAAAGGTTAGGTGTTATATATATTATTAAAGGTTAGGAGGTGTAATGCTCATTAAGTAACTTATTAATAGCAATATATATATACACATAATATTATTGTGTAAAAAGAATAATCTAAAAAACCCTATTTTTTTAAAAAAATATATATATATATATATTTTCTCATCATTGAGGCATGCCACATAGGCGGATTGAAGATCCTCATTTATATATATATATTGATTGGTGATAATGTCAAATCATTTATTTCTGTTGAAATATTATAAAAACCTACTAAAATTGTGAGCTATCTCGTACGACTCTTCCAAAGAATCTGAAGACCCCTCTCTCTAATTTAATAAAAAATATATTTACAAGAAAAAAAGACAGACATGGGTGACATTACGATTGGGGTGTCAGTTAGAAACGTTCGACCAATGTTTATTCAATCAAGCACCATTCTTTTTTTATCAACTTAATAGAGGGAAATTGGTTTTCCCATTAACCCATAACAGAGGAGCCGCCACACCAGGTAGGCGACCACGGGCATAACACACTCTTCACACAACAAATATATCTAAAAAGATAAGTAATAATATTGAATTTCATAAAAACACTTATAATGCACAAGTTAAACTTAAAACACAATACTTAAATGTATATCAATTATAGATGTTCAAAAACTATATATATAAACTAAATCATCATGAAAGCCAATAATTAAAATGGGAAGAAAGTTGTTAACTCTAACATAATTCTAAACATAAAAACTATATATGTAAAGAAGGGTGTTGCGCTTTCGAATTTTATTTATTTTGATAGAAAGAAGAACCATAATTGGTCTTGGTTCGTATCATTTTTACATTGTCCGCTGGTAAATTAGTTTTAGCACTACAATGTCTCCATTGTGCGGCTCTATGAAAGCAAAAATGAATTTTTCCTCTCTAGCCTTATCACCTCTTCTCTACCGTCATTCTTGTACTGAGCCATCAAAATATGGATGGTGCAAAGAAAGAAAGTTTAATCTATTTCTGCAGAGAGAAAAAAACAGAGATATTAAAATAAATGATTTGTGAGGGAATGACTATTCATATATTGAATATTCATCCAGTCAAGAAAAGGTCTATGGAAAGATGTTGTATATTTTGCAACCTTCTTAAACAAAATGAACGAAGTCCCAATGGCTTTTATCCATAAGACAAAAATGAAAAGGGCTGACACCACTCTAATAATTGGGAAAATATTTAATACCATAAAGCTTAATATTATAAAGTAACGATCTTTTTCTTAAAAGCCTCGATAATAGCAAAAGCGGCCAATCTGGGATGTCCTGCTCATTAATCAAGCAAAGTTGTGTGCAACCCATACAGGAAGTTAATCCTATCCATCTATTCTAATCTTAAAAGATTTAATATAATATAACATGATCTACCCCTTCCATCAAATTCTTTCATTTTAGCCCGATCGGGCTTAAACTTCTTATTGGGATATCCCTTTAGCTTGCTTTCTCACGACTTTCCTCGAATACTAGCCATTTTCTCATAACATCAAGAGGTCTTTCAGAGAGAGGGTTCCAACCCTCTATAATCCAGTTATGGTGGAATGACAAATCTAGTTCCCTCAGGCTGAGTTTCTCTAAGGGAAGTTTTGTATTGTCCGCTAAGGCTAAGCTATTTGTTTAACAAACTTAACAAAGTTCTTTTTCCCGATTGAAAAATATTACTCTTGATATGTGTGCTAGGGAGTGAGACTATTCTTAGTTCTTATTAATAATGTTTGCATTGCGTGCATTTTAACTAGGAAGAAAGCGCCATAAAGGGTTGACAGAGCAACTTCGCTAGTAAAACAGGAGATGGTAATGAAGCTGGAGGCTTGTAGAAGCTATTAGTGCAATGACTAGTCTGATATATTTTCTCTACATGAACGTTTTTCTTATGTAAACCAGTGTGTTATCTAAAGCTTTTAACTAGTCCAACGGAAATCTTCTCTATTGTAGCAAAATTTAAAAAAAAAAAGGGTACTCACGTTGCAGCCTGCTTGGTTAAAATGAAAATCATTACCAACCAAATTAAGGGACTATCTTACTGGAGCATACATAAAAGGATTTATACTTATATTCTTAGCATGTTATTCAAGAATCTTTCTTTAGAATGGATGATGAATGGAAGCGAGATTAGATTGACGTATAGAAACTCTACAGATTTTATCCCTTTCTCTTAGGGAATCTCTACTAGACGAGGGAGATATAAAGGTAACATTGACTTTATAAAAATGAAAGTCATTTCATAAGTAATGAATGAGTAACTTTCTTATTAGAAGCCTATTTGACTAAACAAGTTTCTTTTACAGGTCCACATAGAAGTCTTGCTCTGGATTTCCAAAAGAATTTAAGATTAAGAATGTTGGATTTATTACACATTGGTGGAATTGAATTATAAGGCTTTTAACTAGCTTAGTTAATTTATTTAAACTAGTAAATATAGTATGTTTTATTGGCAGCGAGTAAATCTTTGATGCAGAGGGTGGAAGATGTTATGAATCTGAAGTGGACTCTTGTCTTAGGTTCACACTTTATTTTCTCTTTCCTCAAAAAGTAATTTACGGTATTCTGTGAGTCCCTGCTTATGGTAGGTAACAAACCATCACCATCGCCATTGCCATTATCATCCCTAATCAAAAAGTGTTTTAGTTTACGTGAATTTACCCTGTTGAACATAGCTCTAACCCATTCTGCTATCATGCTTTTGGTGAAGTCCGCTTTCAGTAGCCATCTTCCCCAATGTGTCTCTTCCCTGAAGTGAGAACACTGCTGCCCATCAAAGGACATAAGGAGAAGATTGAAAAGGTGATGAATTCAATTGAGTTATCCCTACTTGATTTGTCACGCCCCGAGATACCCCCGAGACGCGGACACGGAACTAGGACCACAAGTGATCCCAAGCTAACCCTGCTGGCATGATCATGATCATACTAAAGATAATAAACTGTTGCGCAAGCTAAATCATACTTAAAATGAAAAGATGGGGAATACCCATATTCTATAACTGAGATATTTGAAAACAATGAGTTTAATACAAAAGAAATATTAACTCAATACAAAGTTGAATCTAACGAAATCTGAAAATAGCCTCTAAACTAGACTAGAAATACTGGGACAAGCCCCAGCTAAATCTAGCAAAAACTGAAACTAAATGACTAAAGACTGAAATGAAACTCATGACTGTTGTCCTCGGAGAATGAGGACTCACCACTGAATTTGTTGAACTGGAGATCGGGAAATCGATCTATGCATGATCTGGATGCTGAGAACCTGAACCTACATCACGAGAAGATGTAGCACACGTATGCGTCAGTATTTGAAAGGTACTGAGCATGTAGGATAGAGTAAAGCTGAAATAAAACATAATAGAACAAGCACAAAAACAAGTATAATAATCTGGACGTGATGTGCTGATTTTTGAGCTAACTGGATGCAATGACCAATTTATAACCTGCTGAAACTGAATACTGAATATACTGATAAATGGTCAATGCAGAGAGTCTGACTGAACTGTGGGAGCTACTAATAACCGATAATAGAACCACATGAGCTAAATGTGGAGTCCGATGTATACGCCCTATCGAGAGGACCCAATATACCCTGCCAAAGGTATAAAGGCATGATGGCGTGATCACTAAACTGATTGCCCATAGAGGGGACTTACAACCTACTTGGGTAGTAGTTCTGGGACTATCGGGTACGCTAAACCCTAGTCCAACTCGGTATTATGCTACTCCCAATGATATCTAAATTAACTGATTATATCTGAATTTTAGTAAATACTGGATAGCTTCAAACTGAACATGCAAACTAAGAATGCAACAATTAATTTGGTAATTATGAATTTATAATTGAGGCATGTATATCTGAAGTGCCTGAAATATATGAACTAGCATGTGTAATTCAAGAACTAAAGAAATACAAAGCTAGGGTTCTGAAATTCATGTGATAATCTGAGTAATAACATGATAATCTGATTTGGAACATATATTTAATAAATTCATAAAGTTATATCAATGTTCTAGAAACCCTAGGTTTAATCATGATAAGAGAATCAAGAACTGACTGAAACTAAGGACCCAATGGGTGAAAGGAACCCACTAGTGAAATCCCACATACCTGGTGATGAAATCCACAAAAAAAATACATAAGTTGTCGGGGCTGGAACTGCTGCAGATTGTGGCATTCTTGAACTAGGGTTCTTGAGCTTTTTTCTCCTCTCTTGCTTCTAACTTTCTAAGTTTTGATTTAATGATTTGACTTGGATATGTTTTAATTATGTTTCTCGGCTTAAACTAACTAAATTCTGATGATTTAGGGTCAAAACGATGTAACTTAGGGTTTAAGCGGAGTGGGAATGGTCAAAAAGACCCCTGGGAAGGTTTCTGTGAGGCCTCACGACGGCCAGGACTGACGGTCCACCGTGCGCCCGACGCCCCGTCGTTGGGTTCGTCGTGAGGGCCTATTTGACAAGCCTTTACTAAAATGGGCATAACGGCTTACTCGAAGGTCTGATTTTAGTAAAGTCGGTGGCTATGGAAATATAATTCAATTATCTATCTGTGGGTAGATTATGGGAGCCCTAATTCATTTTTTGATACGAGTTATGATCCTTTTAAGTTGACCCAATTGCATTTCCCCTTAATTAATTTTCCACCTACGGACCGTAGGTCCACCTACGAACCATGTTGGTCATCCATAGCTCTTGTCAGAGAGAGGTTGAAGGGAGTCTTGATCGACGGTCACGGACTACGGACCTTCGTTTGACTTACGGACCGTAAGTCCGTGCGTCGTCCAAGACTTAACTAATTTTTCTAGGCTAAACTTTTTGGAAGTTTCTGATCCCATCGACGGTTGTGCAGGACGGCTCGTGGTTCAGGCTACGGTCCGTTGATGCCACCATTTGTAGCACGTTCAGATTTTTCTGAAAAACTCATTTTTGGTCTGTTTTGGTGGGGTGTTACATTATCTCCCCCTTGGGAACATTCGTTCTCGAATGAAGACTAAACTAGCTGAAATAGAGGGAAAGAGATGCAAACCCCACTACTAAACACTGAGAACTGAGTTCTGACTAAATTGAGTTCTGAGTACATGCAATTACGCTAAAAATGAAATTACAAACTGAGGGAACATGATTCTAAAACTGAATTTATGCATGAATGACTATAAAACCTAAGAGGAACTATTACCTCAAGCTGGAGTGCAATCGGAAGGAAAAAGGTAAGGATACTTGACTTTCATGGCTGCTTCTGCTTCCCAAGTAGCTCCCTCTACGAACTGACTCCTCCACAAAACCTTGACTGAAGCGACTTCTTTGTTTCTCAACCTTCTAACCTGACGGTCAAGAATCTCAACTGGTACATCCTCATAAGAAAGACTATCTTTCACCGCCACACTCTCTAATGGCACTATAGAGGTTTGGTCACCCACGCACTTCTTCAAGAGTGAGATGTGGAAGACCGGATGCACTGTTGCTAATTTTGCTGGAAACTCTAACTGATGTGCTACCTTGACAATCCTTTTCAAGATCTTGTAAGGGCCTACATATCTAGGACTGAGCTTCCCTTTCTTTCCAAATCTCATCACCCCTTTCATAGGTGAGACTTTCAGAAAAACCCAATCATCAACTTGGAACTCTAGTTCCCTTCTCCTTATATCTGCATGACATTTCTGACGACTTTGGGCTGTCTTAAGTCTATCTCTAATGAGTTGCACTTTCTCCATAGCATAAAGGACTGAATCCGGCCCTATCAAAGCTGCTTCACCTACTTCAAACCAACCAACGGGAGATCTACATCTATGCCCATATAAAGCCTCATAAGAGGCCATCTGAATGTTGGAATGGTAGCTATTATTGTAGGCAAACTCAATAAGAGGAAGGTGATTATCCCAACTACCTTTGAAATTGATCACACAAGCTCTCAACATATCCTCTAAGGTCTGAATGGTACGCTCTGCCTGCCCATCCGTCTGTGGATCAAATGTTATACTAAGGTTAACTTGAGTACCAAGACATTTTTTAAATGACTTCCAGAAATGAGAGGTAAACTGAGGACCTCTATCTGAGATTGTAGACAAAAGAACCCCATGAAACGTCACAATTTAGTAAGGTAAATCTTGGCATAGTCCTCTGCCGAATATGTAGTCTTGACCGCCAAAAGCGAGATGACTTAGTCATCCTATCAACTATCACCCAAATTGAGTCATGTTGTCTGCAAGTACGAGGTAACCCTGTGATGAAATCCATACTGATCACATCCCACTTCCAAGTAGGAATATCGATCTCTTGAGTCATACCTCCTGCTTTGTGATGTTCTACCTTGACTTGCTGGCAATTGGAGCACTTACTCACAAAGTCTGCTATATCCCTCTTCATGCCATTCCACCAAAAGACTTCCCGCAGACCGCGGTACATCTTTGTGGCACCTGGATGAATAGAATACCTGGAGTTATGAGCTTCTGCAAGAATATGCTGCCTCAACTCTCCCACATCAGGAACACACAATCTACCTTGGTAGCGTAGTACACCATCTCCCCCTTGGGAGAAAACCTCCACTCTCTGATTGTTGACTGCACCCTTTAGTTCAAGCACGATCGGATCACTCTCTTGCTTTTCCTTAACCTCGACTACCAATGACGATTCTGCCCCATTCTAAACTGTTACACCGCTGTCTGATATGCTCATAAGGCAAACTCCCAAGCGAGCAAGCCTGTGAACATACTTCACTAGCTTCTTTCTTTTTTCCTCAACATGGGCTACACTACCCATAGATAATCTACTAAGAGAATCGGCCACTACATTCGCCTTTCCAGGATGATAATGCACACTTATATGATAATCCTTAAGGAACTCAAGCCATCTCCTCTGGCAAAGATTCAACTCTTTTTGGGTGAACACATACTGAAGGCTCTTATGATCGGTGAACACATCTACATGAACACCATACAAGTAGTGTCTCCATATCTTGAGTGCAAACACCACTACTGCAAGCTCGAGTTCATGAGTTGGATAGTTCTTCTCATGCACCTTAAGCTTTCTAGAGGCACAAGATATAATCTTATCTCTTTTCATCAACACACAACCAAGGCCAACTCTAAATGCATCACAATAGATCACATAACCATCTGAACCCTCTGGTAGAGTCAAGACAGGAGCTGTAGTCAATCTAGTTTTCAATTCTGCGAAGCTTTGCTCACAATCATCTGACCATTGGAACTTGACCATCTTCTAAGTCAACCTAGTCAATGGTGAGGCTATGGATGAAAATCCTTCCACGAACCTTCTGTAATAACCTGCTAGACCTAAGAAACTTCTGATATCTGTAGCAGAGGTAGGTCTGGGCAATTATTTCACTGCTTGTATCTTTTGTGAAATTACGCGGATCCCTTCGCTAGATACAATGTGACCAAGGAAAGCAAACGGATTGCAACCAAAACCCACATTTACTAAACTTAGCGAATAACTGGTGATCTTTGAGAGTCTGCAGAACAACTCTCAAATGACTTGCATGTTCTTCCTCACTCCTAGAGTAAATGAGGATATCATCAATGAAGACGATAACGAACAAGTCTAAGTACTGTTTGACCACTCTGTTCATCAAATCCATGAAAGCTGCATGAGCATTGGTTAGTACAAACGACATAACTACAAATTCATAATGGTCATACCGAGTTCTAAAGGATGTTCGCTATCTCTGACTCTGAGCTGATCATAACCCGATCTGAGGTCTAACTTTGAGAAATGACTAGCGCCCTGAAGTTGGTCAAACAAGTCATCAATCCTGGGGATGGGATACTTATTCTTGATTGTGACCTTGTTCAACTGTCTATAGTCAATATACATTTTGATAGAACCATCTTTCTTCATTACGAACAATACTGGTGCACCCCATGGTGAAATACTAGGTCTTATGAAACCCTTATCTAGAAGGTCTTTCAACTGCTCTTTCAATTCCTTAAGCTCTGTTGGAGTCATTCTATAAGAAGGAATGGAAATAGGCTGGGTATCTGGAAGGAGATCAATTCCAAAGTCAATTTCCCTTTCGGGAGGAACGTCGGGAAGATCTTTTGGAAATACTTCAGGAAATTCACAGACTACTGGAACTGACTCAATAGATGGGGTTTCAAGGCTAGAATCCTTAGCCCGAACTAGATGATAGTGATAACCCTTAGATATCATCTTTCTGGCCTTAAGGTAAGAAATAAATCGACCCATAGGCGCTAGGCTACTACCCTTCCATTCTAAGATTGGTTTGTCTGGAAATTGAAAACGAACAATCCTAGTTCTACAGTCGACTGAGGCATAACATGAGTGTAACCAATCCATGCCTAGAATGACATCAAATTCTACCATTTCTAACTCTACTAGATCTGCTGAGCTGACTTTCTGAGAGACTGTGACAGGGCAATTTCTGTATATCCGTCTAGCTATAACTGGGTCACTGACTGGAGTAGAGACTAAGAAGGGTTTTGAGAGAGTTTATGGAATGACATTGAATTAGACTGCTATACTGAGTTACAAAAGGGAAAGTCATCTCTGTTGTCTTTCCACAGAGTGAACCATATGTGAGTCACATCCTTGAGTTTGTAGGATGCCAATCTCACCTATCACTACCATTTACTGACATCGCACAAAATATTTTATTGACTTCATCAATGAACTTCTGTGGGTCCTTACCAACATGAGACCCTAAAAACTTAGACAGATTCATCTTAACAAAATCACAAACTTTGGCTGCTATTGATCGATCATTTCTATTAGTAGGAACTACAAACTGCTGATTTTTCTGATTGGTCATACTCTTACCCAAAAGCTGAATTGGCTTTCTGAAATTCTGCATTTGAACTTCCTTATATGGTACTAGAGGAACTACGTTAGCATTGTGTGCATTAGCATTCCATGCGTAAGCTCTATGAGAAGGCATGATCTTAAGCGCTCAACGTCGAGTTAGAATGGAATTAGATCATACCTTACGCACGATAAGGGTAAGAAGAAGGTGAAATTTTTCCTAAAACACTTCATAGCCTCCCTCTCATTAGATGTAGTGCACTTCACACCCATGAAAAGGACTCTGCTTAGTGCGGCTTTTTTAGACATCCTAGGACTCTTGAACCTAGTGCTCCGATACCAAGTTTTGTCACTCCCCGAGCTACCCCCAACACGCGGATATGGAACCTAGGACCACAAGTGATCCCAAGCTAACCCTGCTGGCATGATCATGAGCATACTAAAGATAATAAACAGTTGCGGAAGCTAAATTATACTTAAAATGGAAAGATGGGGAATACCCATATTCTATAACTGAGATATTTCAAAACAATAAGTTTAATACAAAAGAAATATTAACTCAACACTAAGCTGAATCTAACTATGTCTGAAAATAGCCTCTAAAATTGACTAGAAATACGGGGACAAGCACAAGCTAAATCTAGCAAAACCTGAAACTAAATGACTAAAGACTGAAATGAAACTCATGACTGTTGTCCTCGGAGAATGAGGACTCACCACTGAATTTGTTGAACTGGAGATTGGGAAATTGATCTATGCGTGGTCTGGATGCTGAGAACTTGAACCTACATCACGAACAGAAGTAGCACACGAATGCGTCAGTACTTGAAAGGTACTGAGCATGTAGGATAGAGTAAAGCTGAAATAAAACATAACTGAACAAGCACAAAAACAAGTATAATAATCTGAACGTGATGTGCTGATTTCTGAGCTAACTGGATGCAATGACCAATTTATAACACGCTGAATACTTAATATACTAATAAATGGTCGATGCAGAGAGTCTGACTGAGCTGTGGGAGCTACTAATAACCGATAATAAAACCACATGAGCTAAATGTGGAGTCCGATGTATACGCCCCATTGAGAGGACCCAATATACCCTGCCAAAGGTATAAAGGCATGCTGGCGTGATCACTAAACTGATTGCCCACAGAGGGGACTTACAACCTACTTGGCTAGTAGTTCTGGGACTATTGGGTACGCTAAACCCTAGTCCAACTCGGTATTATGCTACTCCTATTGAATTCTGTAAATTAACTGATTATATCTGAATTTCTATAAATACTGGATAGCTCGAAACTGAACATGCAAACTAAGAATGCAACAATTAATCTGGTAATTATGCATTTATAACTGAGGCATGTATATCTGAAATATATGACCTAGCATGTGTAATTCAAGAACTAAAGAAATACAAATCTAGGGTTCTGAAATTCATGCGATAATCTGAGTAATAACATGATAATCTGATTTGGAACATATATTAATAAATTCATGAAGTTATATCAAAGTTCTAGAAACCCTATGTTTGTTCATGATAAGAGAATCAAGAACTGACTGAAACTAATGACCCAATGGGTGAAAGGAACCCACTAGTGAAATCCCACATACCTGGTGATGAAATCCACGAAAAAATACTTAAGTTTCGGGGCTGAAACTGCATGAGCTTGTGGCCTTCTTGAACAAGGGTTCTTGAGCTTTTTTTCTCCTCTCTTGCTTCTAATTTTCTAAGTTTTGATTTAATGATTTGACTTGGATATGTTTTGATTATGTTTCTCGGCTTAAACTAACTAAAATCTGATGATTTAGGGTCAAAATGACGTAACTTAGGGTTTAAACGGAGTGGGAAAGGTCAAAAAGACCCCTGGGAAGATTGCTGTGAGGCCTTACGACGGCTAGGAAATATAATTCAATTATCTATCTGTGGGTAGTTCATGGGAGACCTAATTCATTTTGTCCTAAGATTTATGATCATTTTAAGTTGACCCAACTGCATTTCCCCTTAACTGGCTGGAAATTTTCCACCTACGGACCGTAGGTCCACCTACGAACCATGCTGGTCATCAATAGCTTTTGACAGAGAGTTGTTGAAGGGAGTCTTGATCGACGGTAACGGACTACGGACCGTCGTTTCACCTACGGACCGTAAGTCCGTCTGTCGTCCATGACTTAACCAATTTTTCTAGGCTGAAATTTTTGGGAGTTTCTGATCCCATCGACGGTTGTGCAGGACGGACCGCGGTTCAGGCTACGGTCCGTTGATGCCACCGTTGGTAGCCCCTGCAGATTTTTCTGAAAAACTAATTTTTGGTATGTTTTGGCTACGGGGTGTTAGATGATTGAATCAGCCAGCCTCTTCTGTTCTGCCTATGACTCGTTAAGAATTCAAATTCCACTGGAATTAGTGTGTTTGAATGTAGAGATTGGGAATTGCAAGATAGAAGCCCCCATACTAACTTAATTTCTTCTTTATTTGTTAAGAAAATCCCATTTTATTCAGTTGTCTTTTTTAGAAGCTTTTCAAGAGATGCTCTCTTTCTGTATTGAAATAATTCGATAGAGTCTTCTTCCAGCTTATGCCTGGGTGGGGAAAGTCTAATCTGTCTTTCCGGAACCACTTTCATAATGAATTATTTCATTTCAAAAGAACCCCCTTTTTAAGAAAATCAATAAATAAGCTAGTTGCTCGAGTAGTGGATCGAAGAATGAAACCCTTATGGGTGTGGAACCAGTTCAAATACTGAATCTTCTGCTAGTTTATTAGTGTCTTGAAAGCTGGCCCAGAAATGTCTCTTATTGAAATATGAGAATTCGTGAGCTAACATGCCAAAAGACCTTATATCTTCTATTGAAGTAAAATATCATAGGAGATTCTGTCTTTAGACGTGGCATAGGACTTTTATTTTGTGCAAGATTGTGAGTAAGTCAACCGATGGCTAAGAGGAATATACCCTTAAAGCAATCCCAGTCAAACCCTACTTACTCTAAAGGTAAGAATTTTATTAATAGCATTCTCGCATAGGCATACCCTCACAAACAAACTTGGTCGCCCCGATCCATAGCCCTTGGAGCAAAACTCCCTTGTAGAAGGATTTCCACTTCAGTTTTACCTCCCTAGCCCCTATCGTAAAGGGAAGATGGTTGGTTACCTCTAGAAGGAGTTCAAACCTATGAAGGTAAAAGTCATTCCAAAAGAGATAAGGTATTATAAAATCCTTTCAGTCATCGATTGACTCCTATTCCCACTTCTGGAAGTGAAAGACACTTGACTGTAAGGAGAAGAGCGACTGTGAAACGACGATTCGCCTTTTCTACTGAAGTAGGGAGGGAATCCTTCCCCACCATTCCAACCTATTATTGATAGAGATCTTACCGATGCTGAAAATAGCTTTCTTACCAAGCTGCCCACATGAGAAGCTAGGCAGGAAAGAAGCGAGGAGGAAGGAAAGTTGTCTATGAATCTTTGTTTCTCCCCTTATAGTCATAATACTCGGCTTGACACTAATTTTATTAAAAAGGTAATCGACGGTTCCTGACTTTCCCTTCTTTCTGCAACGTAGCCAATTTTCATTCCAATTACTTCATCCATAAAAAAAATTAATTTCAAAATAGTGATACTCTCTAAAAAAGTAAAGGAGAAGCTTCCATTATAGAAGCGATAGCTTCTGGCCTCCTTTGAGGTGTGAAGTTCCCTTCATTTTTATAAAATTCCTAAAGGTTGTGCTAAAAAAGATGTACCAAGTAGACAGTAGTTTGGATGACCCTCTTCTTCCCAGTCGGGTTGGGTTGACTCAGAAGTATAGTAAGAAGGAATAGAACCACTGGAGAGTTGTCTTTTCCCAAGTGTGAACTATAGATGAGTGAATTTGGAAGCAGAATACAAACCTAATTTTGCTATTTCGGGTTCTTATTCAGCGTAGCAAAGTAAAGGTTGATGATAAAGTCATTGAAGTTTCCGTGTTTCTATCTTTGCATAGTCTCAGTCCACAATGGAAGGCTCCGTACTTGAGCGTTGTTACACTAAGCTAAAGTGTAAGGTGTAAGTGAAGAATATAAAAGTAAAGCATTACCTAAGCCTTAGCCTAGTCTATATCCAAAGTTGACGCAACTCTGTGCCGATGACTCACTACTACATTTATTTTTCAATTGATGAACAACTAAGAGATTTCATAACATGAACTTTTCTTAACCAGCTGACCTTATATCATAACCTTAGCCTCTGATTATATTGTTTTCTAGTTGGACTAAGTAACTTCGCAACCTCAACCCACTTTTTTGCTCAAAGTAGCATTGGCCTTCGCCACTTCAAACGGGTTCTTCACCCCTCTGTTTTTTTTTAATTCAAAAGATTAAAGTCTTAATTATCAGGGGGGTGAAAGATAAATAAAGGGATCAAGGGCTTTATGAAAAGATAAAGAGAAGGTACGCGTGATAGGTATGTAACTAGGTCAGTGGGGGAACCCATAGAAAGGAGGGACAACCCACTGAATTCATATTAGAAATTATTAACATAAAAACAATTTAAAAATTGAATTGTAAATTGAATGAAAACAAACCATTTCTATTCTCGGAGGTGAGGTATATGAAGAATAGATTTTTGTTTTATCTAGTCCAGTGGTCAGGACATTATCTTTTCATGTCGAAGAAACATGTTCGATACTCATAAGGGATAGTTACTCATTCTCAAAAACTTTCGGTTAGTGTTCATTACTGAGTGATCTATCGCTATCTGTCTATAAAAGATTGTTCAGAAGTTTCCTCTCTCCCTGCAGACAAGAAGAGATCATCACTTTTCTAGGTAATGGAGTTCCTTTACTTCGTAACCTTAGCCTTAGATGTCCTTTAATATATTCTTGAACCTCTAGTAAACAGAATATCCATACATGTGTTTTTCCTCTCCTCCCCTCAGCCAAAAGCAAAAAAAAGATGTATGGCTGAGGGGAAGAGATAAAGAACGTATGCATGGATATTTTGTTCGTCGGAGGTTAGAGAATCTATGAAAGGACCTCTATGGATAAGGTTACGAATTAAAGGAAGTCCATTACTGATGATTTCGTTTTGCTTGCTAGGAGATAGAGAGTATCTAGATCATCTTTTCCAATCAATAGGGAACAGAAAGAGGTCGGGAATGAGTACTTATCCCTTACGTGAATCGAACCTATGTCCTCGACATGAAAATACAATGTCCTAACCACTAGACGAAAGGGACCAAAAATATATTCTTCATATACCTCCACTTCTAAAATTGTTTATTTTATTTCCATATACAATTCATGATTACGTTTGTGTTCATGTTGGCAATTTCTTATGTGAATTCGGCGGGTCATCCCCACTTCCTATGGGTTTCCTCACCGACCTTGTGACATACCAACCACACCCTTTACATGTCTCCAGTCATAAAACCGCTTGGTCCCTATATTTTTCTTTCACCCCCCCTGAATAAGTAAGACCCCTCTATTTCAAATTCAAAAACAGAGGGGCAAAGAACCCATTTGTAGTGGCGAACCACTATGCTACAATAAGAAAAAAAAGTAGGTTGATGTTACAAAGTCATTTCATCGAACTAGAAAACTATTTAAAAAATGGACGCTTATTTTACAAAATAAGATTAGCTGGTTTAGGAAAGCCCTGGTTGTGAAATAACTTAGCCATTAATTAATTGATAAATGAAATAGTGGTGAGGCATCAATACTGAGTTGTGCGAGCGTGGATATAGATAAGGATTTAATTCTAACGATGCTCAGGTGCGGAGACTTCCACTATGGACCGAGACACAAGAGATAGAACACGGTGGAAACTTTTCTTACTTTATCATCAACCTTGATTTCGCTATGCTCAATAAGAACCCGGAATAACAGAAATAGGTTCTTGGTCCACTTCCAAAGTCAGTCATCCATAGTTCAGACTTGGGAAGAGAATAATTTCTTGTAGTTCCATTTATTGTTAAAGTATTTCTGGGTAACCCAACCAGAATGAGAAGAAGAGGGTCTGCCAAACTGCATTCCACTTTGTACGCTAACTGAGCAAAATCCTCAGGTATTTTAGAATAAGGAAGGAAACTTCTAACCCCGAGGGAAGATTGAAGTTACTATTTCTAGAATGAAAGCTTCTCCTTTAATTTTTAGAGTTCTCACATCCGGGAAGCACTCCCTAGAATTAACATGGCGTACTTGACCTCTCGGAGGTCTTATACAAGACCATAGTTATCATTCATCGCATTGTCATAGTAAATTTGACGGAAAATTTAAAACTTTCTTAGCACATCATATGCTAGAACATTACTTTATATATATATATATAAATATCATATTACATACTTGGACTCTAAGTCTCTTTGACATCTTAGACTCAACAACATTAGAATATATTAGGGACACGGACCTTAAAACATAAGACATAATTATACATCATTTAATAAACTTTACAGTAATGCATGTGTAAGGAACCCTTGAAATTAAGGACCCCTTTCCTTGAACTTGGGAATCACATATCAAGCTCCTCAATCATATGGACATCTTTTAAGCATCAATAACCTACACTTTATGTTAAAAATAGAGAAGAATGGAATTAGTACAAGAATGCACTAAGTATGGTAACCATGCAAAAACATGCATTTAAAAGGGACATTTTCTTAAAATCATACTTTATGCCTTTTTAAGCAAATCTTTATAAAACCTTTAGACAGTTGCATTTATATCATTCACATACTTCATATAGACATATTCAAAGTCTAAACATCACATATATAATTTATAACATAAATGAAGTCACTTTACTGTGAACTAATTTCCCTTAATAGTGAGCATTCTTTTCGTTTATTCATCAACCTCCCAAGTAACCCTCTAGTGATACTTGGTGAAATGCATCACCTTAAGGCCACAAGAAAACATACATATAACCTACATAAGCCAACACATATCATCATATAAGTATAATATATCAAAGACACATTTAAGTCAAAACCTAAGGAACATCAAAGTAAGCTACATCAATTTACGCATATGTTTACTTCTTTTCATACGCATCATTATAAGACCTTGTTCATCACCCCAATCTTACTCTAGTAGTGCAATGCACATATGAAGCCCCATAAACCCACACATACTTAGTAAACCCTTCATGAGACCACAAACCTTAACATTCAATTCATACATCAATAACTAAGTAAAGACAACTTCATTCATTTCAATACAAGACCTTCATCATATAGTCATTTAGACCAACATAGTGTATATAAGGATAAGATAACATCTTATAGATTCAAACCCTGCACATCTTCATAACAAATAGACAAATATTACCATACCATGCATAAAAACATAATCACAATTATACACATTAGGCCACCTTCTGAGGATTTTCTGAGTATCTACTTGTGCAATGTCTAGATGGGTTCGTTACTTCCACCTATCCTAAGTAACCTCCCTTAAGTTATCCTAGTTAGGATCCTAGTCATTTACTTCAATTGTCAATTTTACTTTAGGGGTACTATAGCCTTAACCGACACTAGGACCATGGGTGCTAAACATGGAATTTGGTGTTGTAGAGTATTACACCAAAGGAAGGTGTACGCACCTGATAAGGTAGAACATTGACATACATCTTAGCTTCCTAAGTGAATTCACTTTGCTAGATCCTATGTGGCAAGCATAGTTATGGAACTAAGAGATAGGTATAATCCATCTACATGCCATTTTGAAATTGGGGCCTCCTCTCATTAGAAAACATGGGTGAACCATCCTCAAAGGGAAGTCACCACCTCATGTGGATTCATAGGTGAGCATTCCTCTAAAGTAAGTCAACACTCTATAAGGAATAAATGGTGAATCTTCCTCCGGGGGAAGTCAACACCTCTCATTGTCAAGTTCACTCGGTGCTAAGCAAAGTTCCCTTTATTGAAAAGCCTTTATTACATTTTTCATAAAATATAGGATTAGGATATTCTTTCCTCATATGCTTATAGCATATTCAAGCACTTATCTAGTATGGAGTATTTTTGGGCACACCTTTCAAGGCCCCTCTATTTTCTAGATCGTCATTCATTTGTGTGTGTATTTATATGTGAGCAAACCTTTCACATAACACATAATGTCACACACGTTCATATATCAATTCATAAGTCTATATGTGTACCTATATGAGCAATCCTTTCATATCAACACTCCAAGATACTATGCACATTCATACTTCATCTTATCATATATTTGACATCATAGCATATATTTCATATCCATAACGTGTTCATACAATCCTATGCATGTCCTTAGAAGACCAATTTAGGAACAGCCCCATCAAGGTGAACATGTGCAACGCATAGCCAAAGTGGACCATACCACACAATGCCATACAAGGCTTCATCAACTACATTGATATAGAAAAGTAGAGGAGATAAGCATTCTTACCAATTTCTCACCCTTTGATCATCATTGATAATAACACCTTGTTTATCGACAATTCATATATATAGGGAAGTAGCTAAAAAGTTACTCAACCGAAATCATGCTTTATCTACCCTAACATTTACATCATGTCATATACATACAATTTTCCCTTTGCAGGCTTGAAGAACCTAGATACATTAATGCCAAGACTCCTTTTCTTAGATCATCAAGAATTCGTACCCAAAATTCATTCATATCATCAATATAAGGCAGAATCTAAGGAAAACATAATCTACACGAAATCCTACTATAATTTGCCATAACCTCTATACCACCGTGAACAGGCTACTTTAGAAATCAATGGAAGATAGAAGAATCATAGGCTAATCGACCTTGATCCATAGGAATCACTTATTTACAATTCATTAATAACATCCAAGTAAGAGAGTAGATACAACCATCCCAACACAATTGAATTCCATATTCATGCTTAATAGAGGCGAGGTGACAATGATCTCATAATGGACTAGACTAAACATGCTCAATTCTTCGTCCACTGATCCACATGGATCCTTCATAAATTAATATATATAACAGTAGATATAGACAATTCAACGTAAGAGAATCACAATTAAACCATTAACAAGCCATGATCACAATGCCCATTCAAGGGCTAAATTGATTTTGGGAAGGGACATGGGTTCATCATGAAATTGGATAAAAATCATGTTAAAACCAATACATTAACACCAGTTCATCATGATTTAACCATTTAAATCGTTTTTTGAAAGAACCCACGGATAGATTGAAGAAGAAGAACTTTGATTATGAAACTTTATTTGAAAACATTGAGAAGAACTCTCCAAGTGAAAGGTTATTTAGAAATGAAGGATGACCATACCTTTGTCTAAATTAAATGGTGAAAAACCCATGAAAATCCAATCTACAAGTTTTTCTTGAGCTTCAACAACAATGGAGGTTTCTAGAGAGAATTGGTTTTGGAGGGAAGGTTTATTTCTAGTGAATGGGATTGGGAATGGGTTGGTCACGTTTTAGATTACTTATATACACCCAAAAATACGTAAATTAATCAATCAGAGTCAGGTAAGGAAGTGGGGTGAATTTCCCATTCACCCCTTAATAAAATAGTGCGCAAGGCAGCAGTTGCAGGCCACCATCGACGGGCCGTAGGTCCATCGACTGGCCGTTTGTGGCTTCTGTCGATTGGACCTTGGCCTTTTATTTAGTTGATCCTTCCCCAGAATAACTTTTCATCGAGGATACCACACCTACGGGTCGTTGTTCAACAAACTGGGCCTCGTTTGGCTCATCTATTGACAGTTCCAAGCTAGTGTCTCGACAGCCTTAGGTCCTTCTTGTGGGCCCTTTTACGGGGCCCTTAAGAAGTCGTACCTATACGTTTCCAACGTAAATACAAACTTAAAAATTTTTAGACCTCCCATATCAGTTTCACCCAAAACAAATAAACTTAACACATCAAACAAGCTAGGCCCCATCAAAACACATTTGGACGTCTCAAGGGCTAACTTTCTAACGTCTTGGATGTTTGACCTCCAAACATCACGAAACTCCATATAATGTCTATAAACATTATTATAACTAATTTTAATACTTCATAAGATTATGACATACAACATATAAACACGTATAGACACATGAGACACATAGGTGACTAGTCGTCGAACGTCTTGGTCGTTCCTTGACGTTTAACATCCAAATCACCTCATACTTTACACACTACCTCTAAACCATATTATAAAACATTTTAGAAACTCAAGACAAACATGTTATTCTATAGACACCCTAAATCATTTTGGGGGGCCTTACAATATCCCCCACTTGGGAACATTCATCCTGGAATGACATTTAGAACACTTTAATCACTACAAGGACTTCAATGAATCATAGAGCAGTTCATCACATTTATAACCTCGTTACAAAGAATTCAATGCACCTCCATACAAGGAAACACATCTTCAACTCATTTTAGCACTCAATGCACACAAGCAAGCAAAACTTACATTCACTCACTCTTTAATGCATCAAACACAAAGGATCTTATCATATTTAAATGAGGAACATCCTTCTCCGAGCTATAACATGGTCATCACTTCATTTTATTTAAGATATCATCATGAAACCTTCTTTAGGTCATACTTAGGCAGATTTCAACAGCACTCAAGAAACAATTAGGCACTCATACTTCAATGCACATAGACTTGAGTTAATTGAATCACCAAATATCTTCATTAGTTAGACCTAGTGCCATTGAAGTCATACTCAACCATACCATTCTTAGTGGTGTCCATGGAGGAATGTCCTTCTCCTCAACACACCTAAATGTATCATGAGTTCACACCCAAGCAAAGTACAAGGTCAAATCCTTTTTAAATGAGAAATTCTCAACTTTTAAACCAAGGCATGGTCATGTTTCCTTCCTTAGTGAAGTCTAAATGGTACGCCACACCAAATACATCACAACAAATAGGAAGTCATCTCTCATTATTTCAATTTCTAACATAGCACTCACCTTCACAGTAAGCATCATTTGGGAAAACAATACAAATCATAGGCACGCACATGAATACTTAGGTACACATGCTTTCATCTTTTAAGAGTGAGCCTACAATCATGTTTCCCAAACCATACAAGTCTCATAATTTTCAAGAGACTCAACATCTTTCATTTTAAAGAGACTACTTTTCATTATAAGGCTAAACATTACACCTCACAAGTAACTAAAACTAAGTTTCTTACCTTACCTCATGAAGTCAATTTCACAATTAGCATATTAAGATGCAAATCAACATGAGAAAACATGGATTTAATCAAAATTTCCCTTCATGCACTTTGAAATCTTAAAAATATTCTTAAGGTAATGGAAATCCATACATACCAAACACATAAAGTTCATGCAATTCACACTTTATGCAAAATTTTGTTCATGAACAAGCTTATTAGAAATTCATTAATTTCAAGCTCAAGTAAAAATAGAAGGACAAGGTAGAAAATATCAACAACCTCACTACTCCATCACCATCCCCCACTTAGGGTAAACCCAATTAAGAGCAACTTAACCCAACCTTAAGAGGATCTTAACTTAATAACCTTCATTTTCATCACATAAAAGTGCTTACCACTTTAAAAGGAATTTACAGTAAGTTAACATAGAAACACCAAGGTATTCTAAACCTTGTCATCTAGGCAATTTATCCCCAATTATCAAGTTAGGCCATACTATTTAACCACATAAGTTCTTCAACATACAATAGACACCAAGGTCATACAACATAGGGGAAACAGCAAGGAGACTTAGTCCTAAGGACTCTTTCTTTTCTTTCAACATTAAAGTAAGGTAACTTCTAGGTCAATCAAACCCACATCATTACCCCACAAAGACAGGAATACTACCCTCAATTCTAGGGGAAACATCAATTCCACAACATCAAGGGACTCACAAAACAATAATAAGTTAGAGATAATTCTACAACTTATCATGCCTTAAGACTCTCATCCTTCATTCCAAATAGCAAATCTCCTTTTTACATTCATTATCATGCTCATTTGCATCAATTCTATACACATTTTAACAACTTCCAATCAAAGAACAATTCAGTTTGTTTCCCAAAAATCTTATAGTAAGTTGCCTATCATTACAGTGAACATGCTTCAAAATTAAAAAAAATGCAACATTTAGGCAATTAATGGATAAAGAATGACAATATGAGATACAAAACTTTACCAAGACAAGCATACTATCATCAAACAACCTAGGATCAAGTCTATACAAAGGACTCCAATCCATACTAGGCAACTTATCAAGGACCATATATATACAAAGGGAAACATTGAACACTTTTAAGCAGATATTCTTAGGGTAGCATGCTTTTATAGGTAAGTCACTAAGCATTTTAAGTTCAAATCATAGTATTAGGCTACCATCATGTAAAACCATATAGGAACACATCATTCCATAAGAAACTCATGTCAACCATAATAACTTCTAACATGCTTTAACTATATCATGACACACATTTCTCAATATGACATGCTATTTCACATAAATTTCATATATAGTCATAATTGGCATCACATCATCAAGACATGCAAAAAATCACCTTCACACATATTCATTCAACTATAAAACCAAGATAAGCAATTAAAATCACCTTTTTATCCTCAAGCATAGAGAACAATCTCATTCAAGCAATCACATCTAAAAGACCACCAAACAAGAAAACGTACAAGAGATCTTATAGAGTTAAATTCTATGGAACGATATGAGAATAATGAAGAAAGGAAACTCTATCGTCCTATAGCCTTTCGTACCATTTGATGTGTCGCGACTCACCACCAATGATACAAGACTCTACTAGACGTGGCAATATGACACTTCTTGGACCCTAAACCACTTTTAAAACCTCATGCTTTGGTACCACGTTTGTCACATCCGGGAAGCATCCCCTAGAAGTAACATGGCGTACTTGAACTCTCGGAGTTCTTATACAAGCCCATAGTTATCATTCATGTGTATACAACATTAGAATACATTATGGACACGACCCTTAAAACATAAGACGACAACATTTAACAAATTTTACAGTAAGACATGTGTAGGGAACCTTTGGAACTTCTGTTCCCCTTTACTTGATCTTGGGAATCACACGTCAAGCTCGTCAATCGTATAGACATCCTTTAATCATCCATAACCTACACTCTGTGTAAAAAGTATAGAAGATTGGGATTAGAATGCACTAAGTATGGTAATCATGCAAAAACATGCATTTAAAAGGGACATTTTCTTGAAATCATACTACATGCCTTTTTGAGTAAATCTTTATAAAACCTTTAGACAATTGCATTTATATCATTAACATACTTCATATAGACATATTTAAAGGCTAAACATCACATAAAATCACATGTAGAATCTATGACATAATTGAAGTCACTTTATAGTGAACTAATTTCCCTTAACAGTGAGCATTCTTTTCATTTATTCATTAACCTCCCAAGTAACCCTCTAGTGATACTTGGTGCAATGCATCATCTTAAGGCCACAAGAAAACATACATATAACCTACATAAGCCAACACATATCATCATATAAGCATAATATATCAAAGACACATTTAAGTCAAAACCTTAGGAACATCACAGTAAGCTACATCAAATTACACATATGTTTACTTCTTTTCATATACATATTTATAAGACCTTGTTCATGACCCCAATCTTAGTCTACTAGTGCAATGCACATGTGAAGCCCCATAACCCCACACATACTTAGTAAACCCTTCATGAGACCACAAACCTTAACATTCAATTCATACATCAACAAGTAAGTGAAGACAACTTTATTCATGTCAATACAAGACTTTCATAATATAGTCATTTAGACCAAAATAGTGCATATAAGGATAAGATCACATCTTATAGATTCATACCATGCACATCTTCATAACAAATAGACAAATACTACTATGACATGCATAAAAACATAATCATAATCAATACACATTAGGTCACCTTCCTAGGACTTCCTAAGGAGCTACTTGTGCAATGTCTAGATGGGTTTATTACTTTCACCTATCCTAAGCAACCTCCCTTAAGTAATCCTAGTTAGGATCCTAGTCATTTACTTCCATTGTCCATTTTACTTTAGGGAAAGTATAGCGTTAAGCGACACTAAGACCATGGGTGTTATAATGGAATTTGGTGTTGTAGAGCCTTACACCAATGGAAGGTGTCCTCACCTAGATAAGGTAGAACATTAACATACATCCTAGCTTCCTAATTGAATTCAGTTTGTATAATCCCTCTACATGCCATTTGGTAGTTGGGGCCTCCTCTCATGAGAAAACATGGGTGAAACTTCCTCAAAAAGAAGTCACCACCTCATGTGGATCCATAGGTGAGTATTCCTCTAAAGGAAGTCAACACTCTATAAGGAACAAATGGTGAATCTTCCTCCGGGGAAAGTCAACACCTCTCATTGTCAAGTTCACTCGGTGCTAAGAGAAGTTCCTTTTATTGAAAAGCCTTTATTACATTTTTCATAAAACATAGGCTTAGGATATTCATTCCTCAAATTCTTATAGCATATTCAAGAACCTATCTAGTTTAGAGTATTCTTTGGCATACCTTTCAAGGCCCCTCTATTTTCTAGATCATCATTCATGTGTGTGTGTATTTATATGTGAGCAAACCTTTCACATAACACATAATGTCACACATGTTCATATATGAATGAATAAGTCTATATGTGTACCTATATGAGTAATCCTTTCATATCAACACTCCAAGACACTATGCACATTCATACTTCATTATATCATATACTTTAAATCATAGCATATAAGTCATATCCATAACATGTTCATACAATCCTATGCATGTCCTTAGAAGACCAACCTAGGAACTATCCCATCACGTTGCACATGTGCAATGCGTAGTCAAAGTCCCATATGCTTGCCTTTTCTAGTACACCTATCAAGTCATCCTAGTGAATGATACATCACAAAACATCATAGAATGGTTAGCATAACATAATACTCATTTATTTAAGACTTACAACATTATTACAGAAAGCTTTAGTCTTTATGTACCTATATTAGCTTTACATCACATATAACATTATAGGACCTCATCATAGGCAGCAAGTACATATAACCTTAACATAGCAATTTACATGCTGATAACAATAGCAACACCTAGATTCACAACTAAAGAAGAAGACTAGGCACAAGTTACACATAAGGTGATCATCATAATCACTCATTCATATATTCATCAATTTGCCTTCAAGGCTATGGTAAGCACATCTATAATGACAATAAAGTAAACACCGTCACCATAAGTGGACCATACAACATAATGACATACAAGGCTTCATCAACTACATTAATATAGAAAAGTATAGGAGATAAGCATACTTACCGATTTCACACCCTTTGATCATCATTGTTCAATACACCTTCCTATCGACAATTCATATATATAAGGGAGTAGCTAAAGAGATCATTACTCAACTGAAATCATGATTTATCTACCCTAACATTCACATCATGTCATATACATTACAATTTTCACTTTGTAGGCTAGAAGAATCTAGATCAATTCATGCCAAGACTCCTTTTCTTTGATCATCAAGAATTCGAACCCACAATTCATTAATATCATCAATGTAAGGCAGTAGTTAAGGACAACATAATCTACAGGAAATCCTACTACAATTTGACATAACCTCTAGATCACAATTAACATGCAATTTAGAAATCAATGGAAGATAGAAGAATCATAGGTTAATCGAACTTGATCCATAGGAATCACTTATTTAAAATTAATTAATAGCATCCAAGTAAGACAGTAGATACAACCATCCCTACAAAATCGAATTCCACAGTCATGCTTAGTAGAGGCGAGGTTACAGTGATTTCATGATGGACTAGACTAAACATGCTCAGTTCTTCATACATTGATCCACATGGATCCTTCATAAATTAATGTAAATAACAGTATATATAGACAATTCAACATAAGAGAATCAGAATTTAACAATTTACAAGCCATGATCATAATGCCCATGCAAGGGCTAAATCGATTTTGGGAAGGGATATGGGTTCATCTTGCAATTGGATTAAAATCACGTTAAAAAAAAATAAATTAACATCAATTCATCATTATTTAACCACTGAAAATGTTTTTAGAAAGAACCCATGGATAGATTGAAGAAGAAGAACTTTGATCATGAAACTTTCTTTGAAAAACATTGAGAAGAACTCTCCAAGTGAAAGGTTACTTAGAGATGAAGGATAACCATACCTTTATCTAAATTAAAACCTCTAAAAATTAGTAAAGAAACCATGAGAATACAATCTACAAGTTGTTATTGAGCTTCAACAACAATGGAGGTTTCTAGAGAGAATTGGTTTTTGAGGGAAGGTTTATTTCGAGTGAATGGGATTGGGAATGGCTTGGTCACGTTTTAGATTACTAATATGCACCCAAAAATAGGTAAATTAATCAATTAGAGACAGGTTAGGACGTGGGGTGAATTTCCCATTCACCCCTTAATAAAATAGTTCGCAAGGCGGCAGTTGGAGGCTACCATTGACGGGTCGTAGGTCCATCGACTGGCCGTTTGTGGCTTCCGTCGATTGGAACTTGGCCTGTTCTTTGGTTGATCCTTTCCCAAGCTATGTTTCCATCGATGAGACCACACATACGGTCCATTTTTCAACCAACTGGCGTCGTTTGGCTCGTCGATTGACAATGCCAAGGCAGTGTCTCGATAGCCTTGTGTCCTTGTTGTGCGCCCTTTTGCGGGGCTCTTTAGAAGTCGCACCAGGACGTTTCCAATGTAAATACAAACCTTAACAAGTTTTAGACCTCCCACATCAGTTTCACCCAAAACAAATACATGTAACACATCCAAACATGCTAGGCCCCATCAAGACACATTTGGACGTCTCAAGGGTTAACTTTCGAACGTCTTGGACGTTCTTAGGCGATTGACCTCCAAAATTCACTAAACTCCATATAATGTCTATAAAATCATTATAAATCATTTAAATACTTCATAATCTCATCACATACAATATATAAACACGTATAGACACATGAGACACATATGTGACTAGTCATCGAACGTCTTGGTCGTTCCTTGACGTTTGACTTCCAATTCACCTCAAACTTTACACACTGCCTCTAAACCAGATTATAAGACATTTTAGGACCTTATAAACTTAATACAAACATGTTAGGTTCTTTAAACCCTAACTCATTTTGTGGAGTCTTACAAGAGTGTATCGCTATTTTGAACTAAAAAGGTTTATGATGAAGTAATCAAAATGATAAGTCCTTATGGTAATTGATTGTGGAGAAAGACCAGAATCTTCGATTTTCTTTTGATCAAAGTTTTGACAAACAAAGTATTACGACTACAGGGGGAGAATCAAAGCTTCATAGACATCTTTGCTTCCTTCTGTCTTCTTTCCTAACAACTAGCTTCTCAAATGGGCGGCTTGGCAAGCAAGCTATCTTCAAAATCGGTAAAAATCAGTATCAATAATAGGCTGGAGTGGTAAGGAAGGAGTCCCTTCCTAATTTTATGAAAGTCTCTTTAGGATTCAAAGGGAATATTATTGTCCAACTTCTCAACTTAAAGCAGCATCGATTTTGGACCGTAGTGAACCATAGCATGAGGGGAACGTCTAATATTTTGCCGCTACAAGGCTTTCTAATCTTACACAGCAGACTTGAATACCCCTAGTTTTGGAAGGAACATGAGTTTGAACGTTGTATTGAATGTGCCACCGATACTATAATACATATGTACATGTGCAGGTGAGATCTCTGTCGGTCCTAGAAACAGCGGCGACGGTGTGAGGAGTTAACAACCACACTTACTACAACCTAGGGATTACTAGGTAGCTCTTTCGCTCAGTAAGGATCATGGGCGTAAAAAATTCTTCTTGGGGAGGGTTGTTTGCATGGGTTGTTGGTCCTTCCATAATGTAATTCTACCAATTATATCAGCGATAGTAAAATATGAGTATACATACGATAATCTTCATGCGTGAATAGCCGAAATGAAACAATGGGCAATAGATAATATTGAGAAAGGGCACCGCCTCTTGATAGGCAGAATGGATGAGTGAAATATGTCATGCCATGGAGTGGGGAATAGCCCTCATCTCATGTAAGATAACTAAATGCACCTGAGGTGCTACCGAGGAAGTGAGGGACCTTCTCGAGCATAAGATAGGTAATTCAGATATAGAGCCTATTCGTTATGGGAAATAAATTTCCCTGACCCAAATAGAGCTTACGTACGACACATGGCTTTTTTCGGTGAGCTTTATATCGTAATGCAAAGATGCCCCAAGACAAGGTACAACTGTTGGAAGGGACATGGTGAATAGAGCTTGGCTAGATCAAGTCTGGGATAGTGGCGCCCATTTCTAACAAGTTTTGAAAAGCTTCTCTAATGCTGAACAGAGCATCCCCACTTAGTGAAAAGTTTGCTAGTTCACGCAAATCCAAAGAGGTTATCACGAATAATCCACATGGAGGGAAACTTGTATATGTGGCTCTGGCTGGGATTTCTTGAGATATCTAATAACCCTACTTTTGCTCATAGTTGGTGCACCTCTCTTAACTATTACCCATTTATTCTAGAATAATCCTTTTAGGAGGGAGAATTTTATGTATTTATGCCAAAGTTTTCTATTATTGTGTACAACCTGTACCATCTAAATGTGTTTCAATTCTTTCGAACAAGAGAGGTTTTATGCTTTTCATCCATCGTATTAAAGCATTGAAGACTACTAGTGATACATGCAAACTTTCAATTCCTTCTCCCGGTATTTTCTTTATGATCTCGACCTATGATTCAATTTCTATGTATTTATATATTGAGTCTTAAAGTTTATGTTTTAATGCGATCACATCATTAAAAAGAAAGTCTGAATTTTCTACAGAAGGCAGCTCCAAATATTTGGTTTTAGGTGCATTTCCCTCTGGATCATTATTGTTTGGGTACAATTTGACAACTATTGGTATGTATTAATATCTTTTCTTAGAATGTTCTTGACAAACATATATCTATATTGTGAACTATCAATGTGGTATAACTTAGATGTGAAACTTATAGACCTCATAGGTTGTAATATAATTCTTACAGGGAGAACAAAATCAATGAATATATAAAGTGGTAGAGGCCCTCTATGTAGTTGTCTATTTAGGTTAATCGATCCATATTTTCCCTTATAGCCCCGGGGATTTGTTTTGGTCTCTTATGTGCGAAAGAGGGGTGTTACAAGGGTATACACTAAACTAGATGTAACATGGGGCCGCACAACTCAGGCAGACTCTCTACCCCTTTGTATGCCTATTTCTCCTTATTAGAGCATAGTTTTGGGTAAAAAATTTATATTTCTACTGATTCTCTTTTAGTTGTACCATGTTTCTGATGATAGCAGTGGAGTGTTGTTAACGGCGACTATTGTTAAAGAAACACTCGAGGACCGAGTGACCCAACTTGATGGAAAAATTGACCATTTGGAAAGACAAATGTAGACTCTATCAAAACGGTAGAGGAATCTGAAATCGTTTGTCATCAGACACTCAATAATCAGTACCATGTCTTTCTAGTAAAGTAGAGTAGCCTTCATGGGGCCTCAACAATCCCGGTGGTGATTTCCAAAACGTGACGGACCGGGTAAAATTGAGGAGCTTGTTCTGGAGATTAGTTGCTGGTTCATGAATCGAATGTCTCACCTAGCGACTCCAAACTTGAGTGTCAAAACCACAGTCATTCAACGGTATTCAAAATGCAAAGGCTCGAAGACCTCTGGGATATGGAACAGTATTTTGAGGTTGTTTGTGGCCCTTTCTTTTGACAACCAAGGCACAATGGCAACAATCTATCTCTCTAGGGATGCGAAGAATACTTGAAACAAATTTCAACCATTTCACAGATTCCAACAAAACTATTGTAAGAACAAAATGGAAGGGCAAAAAAGGATTATATGCGCAGACGGGAAAGCCTATCAGTAGAAAGCTTATAGATATTTTTAGAGAGAAATACTTTCCTCGTCTTAGAACCGCCATTCACATACTATTCCTCTCCACTTAAAAGAGAGAAGGATCTAGAGAACATAAACAAAAATGCAGAAGTGAGTGTACCCGAAAGCTCTCCTCTCTTCCCTATTTTTATCCATCAACATCAACCCTATTTTTTACTGGGTCAAAGCCAAAAATATAATTAATAGAAAGAAAGGATATAAAAAATATAGACGAACGAGTTGAATATTGTAAAGGTTGGATGATTCATCGAGCAAATATCAACAGATTTCACCTTTATTTTATGAAAGTTGGAGGCCGCAAGTAAATTCTTTCAAGGAAAACTACGGCCTGGTTTGACATTGTTGTCTACTCTGCTCCGGTCGAGGTGGTTTTCATTTACCGGCACGTAGGTGTTCTGAATTCTTATGACCGAGTGTTTCTGGCCCTATGATAATCTTTTCTTAATGTATAAATGAGGGCCTCTCTAACCGGTGAAAAGTAGTGGCTGCCCACTAAAGGCCATTCCTAGTTCGAATTTGATAATGCAATTTTGGGAAGAGTTGTTAGTTGGGCATTGGATCTCTTCAGACCTTGAGAATGTCTGATTCTGGGTCAGGGTTCGGTGAACCAACGGGTCGCTCCTCTAGTTGAAGTATCAAGCCCCATTTCCATTTCCAAGGATACACCTTCGTAATACCCCATAAGGATTTATTTTCTACTCCCCCAATCTTCACTTTACGCCACGCCTACTCCCTTTTCATCATAAGACATGGAATTAGACAAAAGAGAATCTCTATAGGAATTAGTATCATAAATTTTTCATATTAAAAAATCAATAGAAATCCATAGGGCTATAGGGCAAAATGTGGATCGATCACCCTAAATGGAAAACTACATAGAGGGCCTCTACCAGTTTATATATTTTTTTATTTTGTACTCCTCGTACTAATTATATTACAACCTATGAGGTCTGCAAGTTTTACTTCCAAGTAATACCAAATTAGATAGATGGGTGGATGGATGGATGGATAGACGGATGGATGGATAGATGTATGTTTCTAAAGAACATTCTAAGAAAAGATATAAATAGATATCAATTGTCAAATCGTACCCAAACATAATTTTTTTTAAAATCGTACCGAAGCAATAATATTCTAGTGGGAAATGCACCTAAAACCAAATATTTGTAGTTGGCTTCCGTAGAAAATTCAGACTTTCTTTTTTATGATATGATCACATTAAAACATAAACTTTAAGACTCAATATCTAAATACATGGCAATTGAATCATAAGTCGACATCATAAAGAGAATACCGTGAGAATGAAGTGGAATTAATACAATTGATTAAAAAGCATAAAACATCTCTTGTTCGAAAGAATTGAAACACATCGAGGTTTGAGAACTTGTTAGGAATGAGCGCCATTATCCCAGCCTAGATCCAGCCAAGCTATTGACCATGCTCCCTCCCAACAGTTGTACCTTGTCTTGGGACATCTTTCGCATTATGCTATAAAGCTCACTGAAGAAAGCCATGTGTCGTAGGTAAGCTCTATTTGGGTCGGGCATTCATTTCCCATAATGAATAGACTAGCTATATCTTTTAATTCCCTATCTTGTGTTCGAGAAGGTCCCTCACTTCCCCGGTAGCACCTCAGGTGCATTTAGTTATCTTACATGAGACAAGGGCTATTCCACAATCCATAGCATGACACCTTTTGCTCATCTATTCCTCCCTTCAATAAGAGGTGCCCTTTCGCCATGTTATTTATTGCCCTTTTGTTTCCTTTTGACTATTCACACATCAAGATCATGTATGTATGCTCTACGTTGTTTTCGATGCTATAATATGTGGAATAAAATTATGGAAGGATCAGCCACGTAGGAAAACAACCCTCCCCCAAGAAGAATTTATGTATGCCCCTGATCCCTATTGAGAAAAATAGCTACCTATTAATCCCTAGGTTGTAGTACGTCTGGTCGTCAACTCCTCATGCCATTGTCGTTGTTTCTAGGATCGACCGATATCTCACCCGCACATACATATGTAGTGTCGTCTCGGTTGCAAATTCAGTACAGTGTTCGGACTCATATGCATTCCAAATCTAAGGGTATTTGAGTCTACTACGTAAGAAAGCCACCCTTGTAGCGGCTTTCATTAAGGTAGGGATGGACTCCTTCCCCACCACTTCGGCCAATTATTGATAGGGACTTTATCAATACTGAGGATAGCTTTCTTACCAAGTCGTCCATTTAAGAAGCTAGTTGTCAGGAAAGAAGATAGAAGGAAGCAAAGATGTCTATGAACCTTTTCTTTTCCCCCCGTACCACTTGTAATTTTGATAACTTCATCAATAAACCTTCTTTATTTAAAAATAGTGATACGTTCTAAAAATTAAGGGAGAAGCTTTCATTCTAGAAGCAGTAACTTCCTACCTCCCTCGGGGTGAGAAGTTTCCTTCCTTAGTTTAAAATGTCTGAGTGGTTTGCTCAGTAAGTGTATAAATTGGAATGCAGTTTTTGACCCTCTTCTTCTCATTCTTGTTGGGTTGACCCAGAAGTACAGTAATAATGAATGGAACTACTAATAAATTATTCTTTTTCCAAGTGTTAACTGCAGACGACTGACTTTGGAAGCAGACCAACAATCTATTTCCATTATTCCAGGTTCTTATTGAGCATAGAGAAATCAAGGTTGATGATAAAGTTAGCGAAGTTTCCATGGTGTTCTATGTTTGCGTAATCTCGGCCCATAGTAGAAGGCTCCGCACCTGAGCATCGTTCGAATCAAATGAAGTGTAAGGTGTAAGTGAAGAAAATAGAAGTCAACTCTTACCTAAGCCTTAGCCTAATCTATATCCACAGCTTCCGCAACTCTGTATGGATGCCTCACCACTACTTTCATTTTTCAATTAATTAACGGCTAAGCAATTTCATAACCAGAGCTTTCCTTAACCAACTAACCTTACTTTGTAAAATCAGCCTCCATCTTTTATCGTTTTCTAGTTCGACTAAGTGACTTTGTAACATCAACCTACTTTTTGCATACTATAGCATAGTCCTTCGCCACTTCAAATGGGTGCTTCACCCCTTTGATTTTGAATTCGAAATAGCAAAATCTTACTTATTCGGGGGGGGTGAAACATAAATAAAGGGACCAAACAGTCTTAAGATTGGAGAAATATAAAGGGTGTGGTTGGTATGTCACAAGGTCGGTGGGGAAACCCATAGGAAAATGGGACGACCCGCCAAATTCATATCACAAATTGCCAACATGAACACAAACGTAATCATGAATTGCATATGAAAAGAAAATGAACAATTATCAGAGATGAGGTATATGAAGAATAGATTTTCGGTCCCTTTCATCTAGTGGTTATGACATCGTCTTTTTATGTCAAAGATTGGGTTTGATTCTTGATACGCTCAAACTTACTACTCAAATAAGAAGTAAAGCGGTCGTGTCAAGTAAATAACCCAACTAGTGAGGTTGGGATCGTTCCCACGAGGAAAATAGTCTAGACTTAACTTCACCTTGTTATTACTATTGTTCGGTTGATGACTTCCTTAGAAAGAAAAAACAAAAAAAGGGGGGTTTGTATTTCCTAATGAGTAAAAATAACTAACGAAATTGAAAGAGACACTTAACAGTTTTGAAAGTTGGATTTTAATCAATTAATCAAAGTAACTAGGGTTTACGTGTTCCCCACAGGTTCATAACGTGATAAATCTAACTATAACAATTCTTTCATAGTATCTTGCATGCAAAGCGATAAGTTATGTATTTCTAAATCCTTGGTCCGGCATCTAGAAAATCTCACTCCGCACCTTGGTCCGGCTACGTGTGTTGCTTTCCTAACCCTTATCTTTACCTCATATTAAGCATCGTATTCGATATTTGACTAAGTTATTACCTCGTACCAATCAATACTAGCCTATTAGATAGTATACACTAAATCTATGTTGATAATTCTTTTCCTATTATCTACCTCCTTGGTCCGGCAAGTAGCATTAAGGCGAGTTCTAACGTTGATCATCCGTTAAAAAGACTTCTAAGCGAAAGAATTATTAATACATGCAAGACACTATTCTAGAATTGTTATTTTAGTTAGGGTTTATCTCATTATTTGCCTATGGTTCCCACAACCCTAGTTATGGAGTTTAGTTACTCATAGCCATAAACACAATATTCAAATATATTAAATAAGAATTCATGTACTTACTTCAATGAGAAAGAATAAAATCCAAAAGATTGCTTGATTAATCACCAAAAATCACTTGCAAGAATTCTCAAAGTAATCAATAATCTCACGAAAAGTCTAATGATTATCAAGAATCTCACAATACAATGTTTACCAATACGGAGTTTTAACAATCTAAGAGTCTAACTATCAGGAGTCTAACCTCAAAAACGAGGTTTTTCGAACTATTTATAAAAAAACAAAAACCTAATTAAACAAGAATTCTAATTGCTGGAAATCTGCCAAAACGCGGCTGGGTCGACGGACCTCGCGATGGATCGTCATGGTTACGACGGACCGTCATGGATTCCGTCGTCCCATACTTGTGCAATTTCTTCTGCTGCTCTCTTCATTACCCTCGACGGCAAGTATGACGGACCGTCATAGGCACAACGGTCCGTCGAGGGTCTTCGTTCCAAAACACTTCAACTCTTGGAATATGGGTACTGGGATTACTTCTCTGAACTTCATGACGAACCTGCAGGACGGACCGTCATAGACACGACGGACCGTCACAAGCTTCGTAACCCCACACTTGGTCAGACTTCCCCATCTTCCTTCAGCAGCTGCACTACGCTGCCACCTACGGACCGTCACAAGCATGACGGACCGTCACAAGCTCCGTAGGTGGTCTCTTCTGCATTTCTTCGCTCAAAAACCTCCGCATTCATCTTTGGACAGATTTCCTGCAAATAAGGAGAAACTTATATAAAAATTAGCACAGAAAGGCTTTTGGACACACTAAACTTAAGGAAAAAGTATTAATAATACCGTGAAACCACGGTATATCAACACCCTCAACTTAAATTCGTTGTTTGTCCTCAAGCGACGCACTATGACTCACTACACAATCTTTGTACAATAGTATCCATGTTTTATCCTTTGCAATCATTTGGCTATCAATCCCGATTAGTCTCATCATATTTATGCATGCTATCACTATTAGGCTTGAATTATGTGGAATCAGACCATGACACAGACTCACCATGCACTAACACCTATCCTCTTCAATTTCTCACCGAGGTGCTAATATTTCCGGTATTGCAACTAGTGTCCTCACTTCAAAACAAAATCCTCATTTTTCACACAATGATTTCAGTTTGAGTATAAGGATTACTTTTCAACACTCACTCTCAGAACAAATTCACACTCATTCATACATATTGCCATAAGCTTGCCCTTATTTTCACTGCTTTAAGTTCGCTATACAACTCTTAGGATCACGATAGGACTTTCTTAGCTTGTAACATAGGCTCAGGGTCAGGTAGGGTATATTTAGGTATACTTTAGTGACTTTTTGCCCTCCTTGACATATCGGCTAAACCTTCCACTTTCTATCATTTTATCTCGCCCAGTTTCTCATATTCTTTCACCTTGCTATTTTCTCTTCTTTCTTCATTTGTGTAAGTGACTCTCTTCTTTTCTTGCTTGTATTTCTTGTATATTTTTCTTTTTCTTTACTTTTCTTTCAACTAATTCTTGAGTCACTTTACTTTTGTTCTTTCTCTCTCTTTGTTCTTTCAACCCCACTTTCCAGAGCATTCCTCATAATAGCCACCCTCAACTCATGGCTTTGCCATGAGTCAAGGTACACAATACCCAAAGTTGGGTCAGGGCCATAACGAAGGTTGTTTATGCATTAGCCTCCCTCAACTTATGCTTTTGGCATAAGCTGAGGTGCACATGTCCAAGGAGGGACCAGGGCCAACACATTGTTCCCAGAAAAGATCAGTTGGGGTGAAAAAGAAAGGTCTAATTTAAGCTCAGATCATTTGGATCAAAGAAGGATAAATTTCATTTGGTTTTCTTTTATTTAGGCTAAAAATGGGCTATATTGAATAAGGGCCTATGATCCTTTCCTAATTGTCTATTACAGCTTACTTTTAGCAGGACTAACCAGGCAAGTTCTAGCTCAGTACAAATAGTGGACTATTCAAATCTTCCTCACACTCACTTGACATCTCATCACTCTACCAGATTATCAGACACCTAGTTCGAATTTTAGACTTAGGGTCATGCAGTGGTGTACCTCTATGTCATGCTTAGAGCCACACATTTATCAATTACTATGCCTAGTCATGCATCATTTTTCATTTTATCAGGATATCATTTTAGCCATCATGCTCCAGAATTAAACTATGTACACAAGATATAGACATGCCGGTTCAACAGAAAAAATAATCAGTCTTTTGGGGAAAAAGAACACAGGCAAGAAAACCCCAAAAGAGGATAGTGAATTGGGCTACTCAGACTTCACCCTAACACTCACTATCCATTTACCCCACCCCCAACAAAAAAGCATGCAATTGTCCCCAATGCATAAAAATGTAAATACTAGAGTGGTAGGTGAAGCAAACCTGTGGCGCAAAGCGCCGTCGATCAGCAAGATGGTGGGTCCGGATCCCCGGAACCCACGTCCTCTGCAATCTGAACACCCTCAGTGGTGTCCTCAGCAACAACCGCACCATCAGTAGTGCCTCCTGCTGTCTCCACAGTGCGGGAGCTAGACGCCCCAGCCGCTAACTGTGATGCTCTGATCTGGTGCGCCTCCTCCTCAGCAAGTGAGGCTCTCCTCGCAGCCTCCATCTCTCGGCGCTCCTTCTTCCTTGCTCGCGCCTCATCCTCTGCTCGACCCCTACGCCTCTTGGCAGTATCTCGAGGGGGAGGTGGTGGAATTTCAGAAGTAGTGAACAGGGCCGCTAGCACGGTGTCCTCAGCAGGCTCGACAGAAGGGGCCTCAGACTCCGGCACCCTCGCCTCTAGGATCGTGTCGATGTCTGCCCGAAGACTATCGACTGCAGCCTGAAGAGTCGACACATCCACCGGAGGGGCTGGTCGGGCTAACACTCTCAACTCAAAGGCGTCCAGACGCTGGTTGACCTCAGCAATCTTCCGCTCTGTAAACTGCTGCATCTTCCTCTCTAGACGCGCTTCAGACTCAGTAATCGACTTCTGCATCCACGGCTGGATATGATGCAGAAGAGTGGCCATTTGTGCCTCTAATTTTTGGACCCTAGCAAGCGGGACCAGTACCGGTAGAGGGGCTGTGCGAGAGGAGCTCGGGGCTGTGCTACTACCCGGGATAGACTCGACCGGGGTAGTGTCAGTGGACGCCTGTGTAGCTGTGCGGGCCTGGGCTACCGTATCTGCAAGATCATCAGCAAGTGGTGGCAGCTCTGGACGGGGCCCTCTACGTGGGGCCAACTCATTGGCCTCTTCTCTGATGAGGCCGACGTCAACGGTGCCCTGCGAGGTCTTCAACTGATCTATGTGCCATATGGGCACACCTGCGGACCTGCAAAGTGCAAAGATAATGCACAGAAAGGGGTAGGTGGTAGTGACCTTGAATGCCCTATCGTGCATGACTGCCTGGAGAA
>NC_028643.1:12748163-12750891 GCF_001406875.1 Solanum pennellii | reverse complement strand
GTAGGTGCGGTCTTGCTTGGGTGCCATAGTAGATAGTACCTGTAAAGGATCAGTATTAGTATGAGTAGTGGCAAACAAGACAGGCACAACCATACCAAATAAAACAGTGAAAGTAGTGTGTGATTGATATTGAAACTGTATCACACGACGGGCAAGATGACGGCTCGTCATGGCTATGACGGACCTCATGAGGTCCGTCGTGTTTTACTTAGTAGATGTATATATAAAGAACCCCGAAGGAGGGGTCTCTGACCAGCATAACGGTCGTGCAGGACGGACTGTCGTGGGTACGACGGTCCGTCGTAAGTGTCCGTCGTGGGACACTTAGAAAATTATTGGAGACCCTTAGCAGAGGGGTCTCTGCCCATCATGACGGTCGTGCAGGACGGACCGTCATAGCTATGACGGTCCGTCGTAGCTGTCCGTAGTAGGACACTTAGAAAAAATATTGGAGACCCTTAGGAGAGGGGTATCCTACCATCACGACGGTCGTGCAGGACGGACCGTCATAGCTATGACGGTCCGTCGTAGCTGTCCGTAGTAGGACACTTAGAAAAAATATTGGAGACCCTTAGGAGAGGGGTATCCTACCATCACGACGGTCGTGCAGGACGGACCGTCATAGCTATGACGGTCCGTCGTAGCTGTCCGTAGTAGGACACTTAGAAAAAATATTGGAGACCCTTAGGAGAGGGGTATCCTACCATCACGACGGTCGTGCAGGACGGACCGTCATAGCTATGACGGTCCGTCGTAGCTGTCCGTAGTAGGACACTTAGAAAAAATATTGGAGACCCTTAGGAGAGGGGTATCCTACCATCACGACGGTCGTGCAGGACGGACCGTCATAGCTATGACGGTCCGTCGTAGCTGTCCGTAGTAGGACACTTAGAAAAAATATTGGAGACCCTTAGGAGAGGGGTATCCTACCATCACGACGGTCGTGCAGGACGGACCGTCATAGCTATGACGGTCCGTCGTAGCTGTCCGTAGTAGGACACTTAGAAAAAATATTGGAGACCCTTAGGAGAGGGGTATCCTACCATCACGACGGTCGTGCAGGACGGACCGTCATAGCTATGACGGTCCGTCGTAGCTGTCCGTAGTAGGACACTTAGAAAAAATATTGGAGACCCTTAGGAGAGGGGTATCCTACCATCACGACGGTCGTGCAGGACGGACCGTCATAGCTATGACGGTCCGTCGTAGCTGTCCGTAGTAGGACACTTAGAAAAAATATTGGAGACCCTTAGGAGAGGGGTATCCTACCATCACGACGGTCGTGCAGGACGGACCGTCATAGCTATGACGGTCCGTCGTAGCTGTCCGTAGTAGGACACTTAGAAAAAATATTGGAGACCCTTAGGAGAGGGGTATCCTACCATCACGACGGTCGTGCAGGACGGACCGTCATAGCTATGACGGTCCGTCGTAGCTGTCCGTAGTAGGACACTTAGAAAAAATATTGGAGACCCTTAGGAGAGGGGTATCCTACCATCACGACGGTCGTGCAGGACGGACCGTCATAGCTATGACGGTCCGTCGTAGCTGTCCGTAGTAGGACACTTAGAAAAAATATTGGAGACCCTTAGGAGAGGGGTATCCTACCATCACGACGGTCGTGCAGGACGGACCGTCATAGCTATGACGGTCCGTCGTAGCTGTCCGTAGTAGGACACTTAGAAAAAATATTGGAGACCCTTAGGAGAGGGGTATCCTACCATCACGACGGTCGTGCAGGACGGACCGTCATAGCTATGACGGTCCGTCGTAGCTGTCCGTAGTAGGACACTTAGAAAAAATATTGGAGACCCTTAGGAGAGGGGTATCCTACCATCACGACGGTCGTGCAGGACGGACCGTCATAGCTATGACGGTCCGTCGTAGCTGTCCGTAGTAGGACACTTAGAAAAAATATTGGAGACCCTTAGGAGAGGGGTATCCTACCATCACGACGGTCGTGCAGGACGGACCGTCATAGCTATGACGGTCCGTCGTAGCTGTCCGTAGTAGGACACTTAGAAAAAATATTGGAGACCCTTAGGAGAGGGGTATCCTACCATCACGACGGTCGTGCAGGACGGACCGTCATAGCTATGACGGTCCGTCGTAGCTGTCCGTAGTAGGACACTTAGAAAAAATATTGGAGACCCTTAGGAGAGGGGTATCCTACCATCACGACGGTCGTGCAGGACGGACCGTCATAGCTATGACGGTCCGTCGTAGCTGTCCGTAGTAGGACACTTAGAAAAAATATTGGAGACCCTTAGGAGAGGGGTATCCTACCATCACGACGGTCGTGCAGGACGGACCGTCATAGCTATGACGGTCCGTCGTAGCTGTCCGTAGTAGGACACTTAGAAAAAATATTGGAGACCCTTAGCAGAGGGGTCTCTGACCATCATGACGGTCGTGCAGGACGGACCGTCATGGATATGACGGTCCGTCACATAGGTCCGTTGAAGGACACTTGGAAAAAGTGAGAGACCCTTAGAAACAGGGTCTCTGACAACCGGAACGGTTGTGCAGGACGGACCGTCATGAAGACGACGGTCCGTCACATGTGTCCGGTAGGAAAGGGGTGCTAGGGCTTGTGCAACGGACCCTACGACGGTCCGTCGTGGCTACGACGGTCCATCGTCGGGGTCTCGTTCTGAGTGACAGTGATAGAACTAAAGGTACCCTAAGCAACCCCGATGAACCCACATCAACCTTGTAGTGTTTTGGA